>NC_059210.1:27481588-27848202 GCF_020615455.1 Coregonus clupeaformis
TGGTTGCACCAGATCTTATTTAGGGGCTTCATAGCAAAGGAGGTGAATACATATGCATGCACCACTTTTCCGTATTATTATTTTTTTTTAATAGAATTTCTTGAAACAAGTAATTTTTTTCATTTCACTTCACCAATTTGGACTATTCTGTGTATGTCCATTACATGAAATCCAAATAAAAACCATTTAAATTACAGGTTGTAATGCAACAAAATAGGAAAAACGCCAAGGGGGATGAATACTTTTGCAAGGCACTGTATGTGCAATAAATAGCTTGTTTCCTAGGTTAGGGATGATGTGCAATAAATAGCTTGTTTCCTAGGTTAGGGATGATGTGCAATAAATAGCTTGTTTCCTAGGTTAGGGATTATGTGCAATAAATGGCTTGTTTCCTAGGTTAGGGATTATGTGCAATAAATAGCTTGTTTCCTAGGTTAGGGATTATGTGCAATAAATAGCTTGTTTCCTAGGTTAGGGATGCATAATGGCGCCAGAGGAGATGGCTGCCGTTTTACATCTCCTAACCAATTGTGCTATCGTGTGTGTTTTTTCGCGTTATTTGTAACTTATTTTGTACATAATGTTTCTGCCACTGTCTCTTATGATCGAAAAGAGGTTCTGGATATCAGGACAGCGATTACTCACCTTGTACTGGACAAATATTTTTTCTTTAACGAGTCGGACGCAAAGGATTTACTTCAGACACCTGACAAGGCCCAAATCCCCGTAATTCGCAGGAGAAACAGACAGAGATATCGGGGACGTAGGTCAGGGTGCCTTGTAAGGATCCGATGGCGAGTGGGTAATCTGCCTCTACCATCACTCTTATTAGCCAACCTACAATCATTGGATAACAAAATAGACGAGCTACGATCACGAATATCCTACCAACGGGACATTAAAGTCGTGGCTGAACGACGACATCGATAACATACAGCTGGCGGGGTTTATGCTGCATCGGCAAGATAGAACAGTCACCTCAAGTAAGACAAGGGATGGGGGTCTGTGTATATTTCTAAACAACAGCTGGTGCACAAAATCTAATATTAAGGAAGTCTCTAGGTTTTGCTCGCCTGAGTTAGAGTATCTTATGATAAGCTGTAGACCACACTATTTACCAAGAGTTTTCATCTATATTTTTCGTAGCTGTCTAGTTACCACCACAAACCGATGCTGGCACTAACACCGCACTCAGTGAGCTGTATAAGGCCATAAGTAAACAGGAAAACACTCATCCAAAGGCGGCATTCCTAGTGGCCGGGGACTTTAATGCAGGGAAACTTAAATCCATTTTACCTCATTTCTACCAGCATGTTAAATGTGCAACCAGAGGAAAAAAAAAACTCTAGACCACCTTTACTCCACACACAGAGACTCGTACAAAGCTCTCCCTCGCCCTCCATTTGGCAAATCTGAGCATAATTCTATCCTCCTGATTCCTGCTTACAAGCAAAAACTAAAGCAGGAAGCAGCAGTGACTTGGTCAATAAAGAAGTGGTCAGATGATGCAGATGCTAAGCTACAGGACTGTTTTGCTAGCACAGACTGTAATATGTTCCGGGATTCTTCCGATGGCATTGAGGAGTACACATCAGTCACAGGCTTCATCAATAAGTGCATCGATGACGTCATACCCACAGTAACTGTACGTACCCCAACCAGAAGCCATTGATTACAGGCAACATCTGCACTGAGCTAAAGGGTAGAGCTGCCGCTTTCACGGAGTGGGACTCTAACCCGGACGCTTATAAGAAATCCCGCTATGCCCTCCGACGAACCATTAAACAGGCAAAGCGTCAATACAGGACTAAGATTGAATCGTACTACACCGGCTCCAACGCTCGTCGGATGTGGCAGGGCTTGCAAACTATTACAGACTACAAAGGGAAGCACAGCCGCGAGCTGCCCAGTGACACGAGCCTACCAGACGAGCTAAATTACTTCTATGCTCACTTCGAGGCAAGCAACACTGAAGCATTCATGAGAGCATCAACTATTCCGGACGACTGTGTGATCACGCTCTCCATAGCCGATGTGAGTAAGACCTTTAAACAGGTCAACATTCACAAGGTCGCAGGGCCAGACGGATTACCAGGACATGTACTCCGAGCATGCGCTGACCAACTTGCAAGTGTCTTCATTTTCAACCTGTCCCTGACTGAGTCTGTAATACCAACATGTTTCAAGCAGACCACCATAGTCCCTGTGCCCAAGAACACTAAGGTAACAGGCCTAAATGACTACAGACCCGTAACACTCACGTCTGTAGCCATGAAGTGCTTTGAAAGGCTGTTCATGGCTCACATCAACACCATTATCCCAGAAACCTTAGACCCACTCCAATATGCATACCGCCCCAACAGATCCACAGATGATGCAATCTCTATTGCACTCCACACTGCCCTTTCTCACCTGGACAAAAGGAACACCTACGTGAGAATGCTATTCATCGACTACAGCTCAACGTTCAACACAATAGTGCCCTCAAAGCTCATCATTAAGCTAAGGACCCTGGGACTAAACACCTCCTCTGCAACTGGATCCTGGACTTCCTGACGGGCCGCCCCCAAGTGGTAAGGGTAGGTAACAACACATCTGCCACGCTAATCCTCAACACGGGGGCCCCTCAGGGGTGTGTGCTCAGTCCCCTCCTGTACTTCTTGTTCACCCATGACTGCATGGCCAGGCACGACTCCAACACCATCATTAAGTTTGCCGACGACACAACAGTGGTAGGCCTGATCACCGACAACGACGAGACAGCCTATAGGGAGGAAGTCAGAGACCTGGCCGTGTGGTGCCAGGATAACAACCTCTCCCTCAACGTGATTAAGACAAAGGAGATAATTGTGGACTACAGGAAAAGGAGGACCGAGCACGCCCCCATTCTCATCGACGGGGATGTAGTGGAGCAGGTTGAGAGATTCAAGTTCCTTGGTGTCCACCACCAACAAACTATCATGGTCCAAACACACCAAGACAGTCGTGAAGAGGGCACGACAAAGCCTATTCCCCCTCAGGAGTCTGAAAAGATTTGGCATGGGTCCTCAGATTCTCAAAAAATTATACAGCTGCACCATCGAGATCATCCTGACTGGTTGCATCACTGCCTGGTATGGCAACTGCTCGGCCTCCGACCGCAAGGCACTACAGAGGGTAGAGCGTAAGGCCCAGTACTTCACTGGGGCCAAGCTTCCTGCCATCCAGGACCTCTATACCAGGCGGTGTCAGAGGAAGGCCCTAAAAATTGTCAAAGACTCCAGCCACCCTAGTCATAGACTGTTCTCTCTGCTACCGCACGGCAAGCGGTACCAGAGCTCCAAGTCTATGTCCAAAAGGCTTCTTAACAGCTTCTACCCTCAAGACATAAGACTCCTGAACAGCTAATCAAATGGCTACCCGGACTATTTGCATTGTCCCCCCCCCACCCACCTCCTCTTTTACGCTGCTGCCACTCTCTGTTTATTATCTATGCATAGTCACTCTCCCTACATGTCCATATTACGTAAATTACCTCGACTAAGCTGTGCCCCCGCACATTGACTCTGTACCGGTACCCCCTTATATAGCCTCGCTACTGTTATTTTACTGCTGCTCTTTATTTTTATTTATTTTTTACTTATCACAAATTTTTCTTAAAACTGCATTGTTGGTTAAGGGCTTGTAAGTAAGCATTTCACTGTAAGGTCTACACCTGTTGTATTCGGCGCATGTGACAAATAACATTTTATTTGATGTGCAATAAATAGCTTGTTTTCTAGGTTAGGGATTATGTGCAATAAATAGCTTGTTTTCTAGGTTAGGCATTATGTGCAATAAATAGCTTGTTTCCTAGGTTAGGGATGTTGTGCAATGAATAGGTAGTTTTTTTAAGTTAGGGAAATGTGCTTTTAAGTGCCACTTTTTAGGATGTCAATATACTGTAAATGAATGTAGTGTGGTTGTTTGTAATTGTGTCTTGCCTTTTAAATCATTATATGTGTTATTTGTTTTTACCATTGAGGTCCACTTTGTAAACAAGTGTTTTAATTATCACTTTTAAATTCTATCCTCTGGGTTCGCAGTGTACATTTTGTTGTCTTTTACCCAAATAAATCCAATCCAGTCCGCCCTTGTCGGACCAAATCTGAACCAATCATAGAGGTCTATGTTACACAAGTTTGGACAGTACAGCACAGTAGAGAACAGTACAGTAAAGAAAAGTACAGTAGTACTGTACAGCACTGTAATAGAGTTCAGTACAGTAGTGCACACTAGAGTAAAGTTTAATGTACTGTACATATCTATTTACTGTACTCTAATGTACTGTACTGAACTCTACTTTACTGTACTCTACTGTGATGTCGTAACTTGTGAAACATAGACGTCTATGATTCTTCTGATTTTGTCTGTCCGGACCAACCAAATGTGGTCTTGTTTGGGGGCGGAGCTCATTACAAAAATAACCAGTGTGTAGAATAATACACAAATATGCAAAATAAGTATATTGCATATTTCTACCTTTGTGTACCTAATTCCGTTAAAGTAATTTCGTTACCTGATGTAAAGTCACTTCACCTACTGTAGTTTAGTAACCAAAATGTTTTTAGACTTTTTCTTTACTCAAGGTGTCATATCATAGCTGACACCCGATTCTTTCTGCAGACATTTTTGAATTTTAATTCAGAGCAGATATTTAACAGAGTTTTTGGAAAACGTGGTCGCATAACCTGAGGGAGAGTTTACCGTAATTCTGTTACCAAACTTTGCATCTGCACAGTTCTTCCAGTAAATGTATTTTTGTGACATTTTCTGTGTAAATTGTTGAAAGTATTCCTTGTTAAACTTATAAATTGTTTTTGTTTGTAATCCGTTACCGTGGAATTGCCCCCCAGCTATATGTTTCAGTCTTTCAAATACTTTTGGATCCCTCCCTTACCAGCCAACAGACTCCCAGCAGCGGCGTCTCCCAGGCTCAAAAGTCCTCAGGGCTTCCCAGACATCAAGCTCTGGGCTGGGGCTGGGCTCTGACTGGGAGTCTGGGGTCAGGTTGGAGGCTGACTGGAAGCCCTCATCTTCTAACAGGTCCAAACAAGGTGGCACCTGGTTAGAGCACCAACAAGAGATAATTGATTATAATGACTAATCATCCAGTGCTAATAAGTACAAATCAATTGGGTCTGACATATTGATTACAGTACTTTTTACCATTGTCAAAAAACAACCACTCATATTGACAAAGAAGCACTTTAACCAAATTAACTGAAATTCGTCATACACCCACTCATATCAGTGTCAGTCTTACCCGTATGGCTAGCCCAGTGACATCAGCGTTGCTGGGCAGAGGAGGCAGGTCCAGCCTGATGTCCAGGTCTGAGGTACGGGAGTGCTGCAGGGCTCCAAACAGAGACATCCTGGTCTCCTTCTCAAACCTCTCCTCTACGTCTGACCTCCTCCTAAGAGCCAGCAGGCCGGTGCCCGGAGGAGCGTCCATCAGACCCAGAGTCCCACACAGACCCTTCAGGGATCCCCACTCTTCCCCACACATCAGGGCCCAGGCCCGGGCCTCCAGCCTCTGCAGCTCCTCGCTCTGGTACCCCCCCAGCGGAGGCCTCCTCAGCACGGGCCTCTCCCTGCGCATGTAGTCCCTGCTGAAGGAGGCCGGGGGTGGGGGTGCAGAGCCAGTCAGCTGCACCAGGAGCTCCAGCACAGAGTCCAGCTCCTTCAGACCCGAGGCGGCCCCCTCACCTAGCCTCCCCAGCTGCTCCTCCAGCCTCTCGGCCTCGTCCTGGCACCCCGCCACACGCAAGTCAAAGGACATCATAAGTAGCTTGTTTCTGGGCGGAGTGATGGACGTGGCACTAGGTACTGACAAGGACCCTTTCGGGGAGCCCTCCTGGAACAGTTTGGACAGCAGGGCCCCGTAGGCACGCTTTCTGAGGGTGCGGCGGACCCCCTCTCGGGACACCCCTCCTAGAGCACGACGTTTCCATGACACCCCAGTGAGGCTGCTGTCACACAGGGAGCCCAGCAGTTCAGTGATGCTGTTGCTGTTACTGCTACTGTTGTGACTGCCAGATTTTAGGCAGACATCTGGGCTGGAGTACATGGTTGTAGCTTGTTATGTCAGTTGATGTGATTGATTACTTCTGACCTATGGATAAAGATTTTTTTAAAACATTTTTACAACACTTGAAGATACTGTAGTGTAGTTTGAGAGTTGAGAGTCAGTGCAACATGATCATTTCGAAATCAAGCTAGCTCCAGTGCATTTGGAAAGTATTCAGACCCCTTCACTTTTTCCACATTTTGTTACATTACAGCGTTATTCTAAAATTGATCAATCTACACACAATATCCCATAATGACAAAGCAAAAACAGGTTTTTAGAAATTTTTGCAAATGTGTTCAAAATAAAAAAATTCAATACCTTATTTAGATAAGTATTCAGACCCTTTGCAATGAGCCTTGAAATTGAGCTCAGGTGCATCCTGTTTCTATTGATCATCCTTGAGATGTTTCTACAACTTGGAGTCCACCTGTGGTAAATTCAATTGATTGGACATGATTTGGAAAGGCAAACACCGGTCTATATAAGGTCCCACAGTTGACAGTGTATGTCAGAGCAAAATCCAAGCCATGAGGTTGAAGGAATTGTCCGTAAAGCTCAGAGACAGGATTGTGTCGAGGCACCGATCTGGGGAAGGGTACCAAAAATTGTCTGCAGCATTGAAGCAAGAACACAGTGGCCTCCATCATTCTTACATGGAAGAAGTTTAGAACCACCAAGACTCTTCCTAGAGCTGGCCGCCCGGCCAAACTGAGCAATCGGGGGAGAAGGGCCTTCGTCAGGGAGGTGACCAAGAACCCGATGGTCACTCTGACAGAGCTCCAGAGTTCCTCTGTGGAGATGGGAGAACCTTCCAGAAGGACAACCATTTCTGCAGCACTCCACCAATCAGGCCTTTATGGTAGAGTGGCCAGACGGAAGCCACTCCTCAGTAAAAGGCATATGACAGCCCGCTTGGAGTTTGACAAAATGCACCTAAAAGACTCTCAGACCATGAGAAACAAGATTCTCTGGTCTGATGAAACCAAGATTGAACTCTTTGGCCTGCACGCCAACTGTCAAGTCTGGAGGAAACCAGGCACCGCTTATCACCTGGCCAATGCCATCCCTATGGTGAAGCATGATGGTGGCAGCATCATGCTGTGGGGATGTTTTTCAGGCGGCAGGGACTGGGAGACTAGTCAGGATCGAGGGAAAGCTGAACGGAGCAAAGTACAGAGAGATCCTTGATGAAAACCTGCTCCAGAGCGCTCAGGACCTCAGACTGGGGCGAAGGTTCACCTTCCAACAGGACAACGACCCTAAGCACACAGCCAAGACAATGCAGGAGTGGCTTCGGGACAAGTCTCTGAATGCCCTTGAGTGGCCCAGCCAGAGCCCTGACTTGAACCCGATCCAACACCTCTGGAGAGATCTGAAAATAGCTGTGCAGTGATGCTCCCCATCCAACCTGACAGAATTTGAGAGGGTCTGCAGAGAAGAATGGGATTAACTCCCCAAATACAGGTGTGCCAAACTTCATCATACCCAAGAAGACTCAAGGCTGTAATTGGTGCCAAAGGTGCTTCAACAAAGTACTGTGTAAAGCGGTCTGAATACTTATGTAAATATTGTGATATTTCCGGTTTTATTTTAAAAATACAATTGCAAAAATGTGGTTAAAAACGGTTTTTGCTTTGTCAAAAACAGTGGGGGGGGGGACTATTTAATCCGTTTTAGAATAAGCCTGTAACGTAACAAAATGTGGAAAAGTCAAGGGGTCTGAATACTTTCCGAATGCACTGTAGATATGTTTATGTGGGTGGGTAGGTAGGCTGCATATTTAATGACAGCACTAGCTTACGTTAGCCGAGTACAATGGGCTAGTAGCTAGCTATGGTAGCTAATATGAATAGCTAGCTAGCAAGGTTAGCTGCAACTAGCTGGCGACTCCCTAACGACACAGTAAACAAGTCAGCACTGCAAGCTAACATTAGCTGCCTGGGTAGCTAGGCTAGCGTTGAGCAAAATGCACCGAGCTGGCAAAATAACTACGTATAGGCATGCTAGCAAAGTGTATTGCATAATAATGTATAGCTAGCTAGCAGGCTGGCTAATGTTAGCTACCTTCAACTCATATATTGGTTTTCGGTTGTGCCCCCTCCTTCCATGATGATGTTGGTGCTGTTAGCTAGTTCTGACAGTAACCGAGGGACCGCTTCGTTTTTAGTAAGTTAGCTAGCTAGATGTCCGAGTATACTTGTTACTTGCCTCAGTTTAATGCATACTAGCCATCTACTTTCTGTAGCTCATCAGAATACGTTTTAAAACAAAAATGTACGTTATTTTGTCTATATCATGTACATCCACCTACTAACTACTCAACTACCGGGTAGCTACACGTTGGACCCGCCCACTCAATCTATGATTGGACAAAATACCAGATTAGGCTATTTCATTGGTTAACTCCTTTACACCTGTATGAAATACTTCCGGTAACAATGATTGCGCGCTAAAATACAACCGACAGACAAGTCGAAGACGGTGTTTAGTGTCAGCCCCAGTTCCACCGCATCAAATAAACAGTACAGAGGAAATCAAGACGAAAACATCGCCATTTCTTGGACTGTTTCAGTACCAGTGGAGGCTGGTGGGAGGAGCTACAGGAGGACAGGCTCATTGTAATGGCTAGAATGGAGTCAAACATGCGGTTTCCATATGTTTGATACCATTCCATGAATTCCATTCCAGCCATTACAATGAGCCCATCCTCCTATAGCTCATCCCACCAGCCGCCACAGTTCAGTAGTTTCTTTGAGCCCAAGGATTTGAGAAGTCACACATGCAAACCAGAGGAGGCTGGTGGGGGGAACTATGGGAGGACAGGGTCATTGAATGGTATTAATTAACACCTCCCGAGTGGCACAGTGGTCTAAGGCACTGCATCGCAGTGCTAGCTGTGCCACTAGAGATCCTGGTTCGAATCCAGGCTTTGTCGTAGCCGGCCGTGACCGGGAGACCCATGGGGCGGCGCACAATTGGCCCAGCGTCGTCTAGGGTAGGGGAGGGAATGGCCGGCAGGGATGTAGCTCAGTTGGTAGAGCATGGCGTTTGCAACGCCAGGGTTGTGGGTTCGATTCCCACGGGGGGCCAGTATGAAAAATAAAAAATAATGTATGCACTCACTAACTGTAAGTCGCTCTGGATAAGAGCGTCTGCTAAATGACTAAAATGTAATTCAGCGTTTTCCCAAACTCGGTGCACGTTTCGGTTTTTGCCCTAACACTACACAGCTGATTACAATTATCAAAGCTTGGTGATTAGTTGATTATTTGATTCAGCTGTGTAGTGCTAGGGCAAAAACCAAAATGTGCACCCCTTGAGGACCGAGTTTGGGAAACCCTGTATTAATTGAAAGGTATCAAACGTATGAAAACCACGTTTGACCCATACTATTAATTCCATTCCAGCCATTAATATGAGCCCCTCCTCCTATAGTTCCTCCTACCAGACTCATCTGAGGCAAACTCTGCTCAGATTGCAGTGAGAATTGTATTTATTTGTATCACAGGAGAGAAGCCGTACCACTGCTCCCTGTGTGAGCCAAGTTTTTCTCAGTTCCAGCATCTAAGGGCACACCTACAGTAGTGACAGAGAAGCCTTATCATTGCTTCCAGTGTTGGAAGAGTTTTTCTTGGTATTCTTACATAAAGAAACACCAGCAAATTGTCAGTTAACGAAAAACTCAACAAAACAAGTCTGGAATTGAATAAGTGCTTCGCTGCATCAGACAACTAGTCATACTAACACACAGTGGTGTAAAGTACTTAAGTAAAA
Organism: Coregonus clupeaformis; assembly: GCF_020615455.1. NCBI lineage: Eukaryota > Metazoa > Chordata > Actinopteri > Salmoniformes > Salmonidae > Coregonus > Coregonus clupeaformis. The sequence goes on from NC_059210.1 coordinate 27,491,454, forward strand.
ATACTTTAAAGTACTACTAAAGCCGTTTTTTTGGGTATCTGTACTTTACTATTTATATTTTTGACAACTTTTACTTCACTACATTCCTAAAGAAAATAATGTACTTTTTACTCCATACATTTTCCCTGACACCCTAAAGTACTCGTTACATTTTGAATGGCTAGCAGGACAGGAAAATTGTCAAATTCATGCATTTATCAAGAGAACATCCCTGGTCATCTCGATTGCCTCTGATCTGGTGGACTCACTAAACACAAATGCTTTGTTTGTAAATTATGTCTGAGTGTTGGAGTGTGCCCCTGGCAATCCGTAAGTAAATAAAAAAACAAGAAAATGGTGCCGTCTGGTTTGCTTAATATAGGGAATTTGAAATTATTTATACTTTTACTTTCAAAACGTAAGTATATTTTAGCAATTACATGTACTTTTGATACTTAAGTGTATTTAAAACCAAAAACCTTTAGACTTTTACTAAAGTAGTATTTTACTGGGTGACTTTCACTTTTACTTGAGTAATTTTCTATTAAGGTATCTTTACTTTTACTCAAGTATGACAATTGGGTACTTTTCCCACCACTGCTAACACAAGGCAGTAGTCGCACTCACATACATACCCCCCCCCAAAAAAGAACAGATTCTCCAAAGAACAGAATCGGTTTGAGATTAATTTACTTCATGGTTGTGATCAGTTCTAGAAGTCAGTACTTTATTGTATTAATATGAAGAGGAATTTGTTTATGCAAAATTAATTTGGTTACATGAAATAAATCATTTAAAATAAGAAATCCTTCCTTTCTTTTACTTAGGCATAACTGCCTCCTTACCGACACGTTTAGTTCATGATACAGCCATAGTGAAGGGCCACACTGTATTCATTGCGGAGGGAAATCTCAAAGTAGCTATGAATCAATTACATTATATTTGGCAAACTTCCATATGTAAGGACAAAATGTTTTGGGGTGGGGCTAGTGAATGCATCATCTTGTTATTAATCAGTCAAGCTCTTGACTTTCCCAGAAAGACTTGTAATATGCATGTATGTCTAGCAGTTACAGTACATAACTTACATGGCTCATCACAGTGGGTGGGATATTTGCAAATCATAGACTAATAAACTTCACGATGCATCTACATATTGTAACATTCATGAAACTGATACAGCACTTGAACACTCAAGATGAGAGAAACAGAAACTTTCAGACTCCATTCCACATTGATACCACTCTCACCTCAGAGACACACTCTGTACATCATCGCCCCACAACATCTGGTCAGTACCTGGTTCTGTATCATTCATAACCACAACTGTGTGGAACGGACTTCTTCATAGTATTATTGTTAGTTTTCATTTTCACCAAAGTTTCTTCCTTCACGGTAGGCCATGGGTGGGCTGTGAAGCCCCCTTCCCCAAGGTGGTGGGAATCAATGCCTTGAATGTCATCAGAAGCTATGGAACCTGTGGAGGTGAAACATGGATGACTGCTGGTAAACACACAACAATCGCCTGCCGAGCCAAGGGAGGAACTGGCATGGCTCACTGCTGTACTGTGCATGGCGACTGAGGCAGGAGCAGAGACACCAGGGGCATGCAGATTTTAAGCTGATTTCTGGTCTGGAAGAAGACAACCTGCAAAGAGGCAGACTGATAATTCTAATGTTTTCATAGCCTACTATATAAATGTGTGTGTTGTATCATTCCCATTCTGGCTGCTAGAGGTGCACATAATAATTCAAAATCTTATCAACAAGGTACTTCCCAAATAATATTGATTCCCATATAAAAATGTACATATTTGATCAGCAATCAGATTTCTCCAAATACAGTACAAGTCTTTAAAAAGTGGGAGTTATCAGTGATAGTGTGTAGGACGTTGGGGGTTGTTGAGATAATGAAATGTAATCACTCTTGCTGTGGCAGCAGCCTTGAAGTTGTTCTCTGTGTGTGCATATCTAGTTCTGAGATCTCTGAGCGTGTTTAGAACATGGCCTCCATGGGAGTCAGTCTCTCTGCTATCCCCGTCCCTGCTTCGACGTTTGTTAGGCAACTAGATGAGCCAAGTTTATTCTTTCATCTTCCCCCCATCCAAATGAATTCTTAGCTGTAAGTGCTTGAATTCATGTTTTCAAAGCAGTTTTTATATAAGGCCATCACTGGAGGCCTTATGATAATATGTCTGTTTATATTATAAACACATGTAGTACTCAGCCCTGGGTGTTTTAGTCTTAAGCTTGACCTGAGGCTTTAGTACTTAAACTCAGCAAAAAAAGAAACATCCCTTTTTCAGGACCCTGTCTTTCAAAGATAATTTGTAAAAATCCAAATAACTTCACAGATCTTTATTGTAAATGGTTTAAACACCGTTTCCCATGCTTGTTCAATGAACCATAAACAATGAATGAACATGCACCTGTGGAACGGTCGTTAAGACACTAACAGCTTACAGACGGTAGGCAATTAAGGTCACAGTTATGAAGACTTAAGACACTAAAGAGGCCTTTCTACTGACTCTGAAAAACACCAAAAGAAAGATGCCCAGGGTCCCTGCTCATCTGCGTGAACGTGCCTTAGGCATGCTGCAAGGAGGCATGAGGACTGCAGATGTGGCCAGGGCAATAAATTGCAATGTCCGTACTGTGAGACGCCTAAGACAGCACTACAGGGAGACAGGACGGACAGCTGATCGTCCTCGCAGTGGCAGACTACGTGTAACAACACCTGCACAGGATCGGTACATCCGAACATCACACTTGCGGGACAGGTACAGGATGGCAACAACAACTGCCCGAGTTACACCAGGAATGCACAATCCCTCCATCAGTGCTCAGACTTCGCAATAGGCTGAGAGAGGCTGGAGTGAGGGCTTGTAGGCCTGTTGTAAGGCAGGTCCTCACCAGACATCACCGGCAACAACGTCGCCTATGGGCACAAACACACCGTCGCTGGACCAGACAGGACTTGCGAAAAGTGCTCTTCACTGACGAGTCGCAGTTTTGTCTCACCAGGGGCGATGGTCGGATTCGCGTTTATCGTCAAAGGAATGAGCGTTACACCGAGGCCTGTACTCTGGAGCGGGATCGATTTGGAGGTGGAGGGTCCGTTATGGTCTGGGGCGGTGTGTCACAGCATCATCGGACTGAGCTTGTTGTCATTGCAGGCAATCTCAACGCTGTTCGTTACAGGGAAGACATCCTCCTACCTCATGTGGTACCCTTCCTGCAGGCTCATCCTGACATGACCCTCCAGCATGACAATGTCACCAGCCATACTGCTCGTTCTGTGCGTGATTTCCTGCAAGACAGGAATTATCAGTGTTCTGCCATGGCCAGCGAAGAGCCCGGATCTCAATCCCATTGAGCATGTCTGGGACCTGTTGGATCGTAGGGTGAGGACTAGGGCCATTCCCTCCAGAAATGTCCGGGAACTTGCAGGTGCCTTGGTGGAAGAGTGGGGTAACATCTCACAGCAAGAACTGGCAATTCTGGATATGCACTGCAGTACTTAATGCAGCTGGTGGCCACACCAGATACTGACTGTTACTTTTGATTTTGACCCCCCTTTGTTCAGGGACACATTATTCAATTTCTGTTAGTCACATGTCTATGGAACTTGTTCAGTTTATGTCTCAGTACTTGAATCTTGTTATGTTCATACAAATATTTACACATGTAAAGTTTTCTGAAAATAAACGCAGTTGACAGTGAAAGGACGTTTCTTTTTTTGCTGAGTTTAGAAGGCTGCTAGAGGTAGACTCAGATCACTTGGGGTGATTGCATCCAGGGGGCAAGTTGTCAAAAGTTAACAGGGGGATGATAGTAGCTTTGGCAGTTAGGGGATACAATTGTCAAAATCAGGTTTAAAAGGGGGATGTATTTTTTAACAAAAATATCCCTCCCTTAAATTGACCCGATTGTATCATTAGGCCCGTGGTTTGGGTGTGGAACTGTGGATGCAAGTAAAGGATAAAATGTGATCAAAAGGTTGTGGAACATCTCCATCTAAACACACAAAGGTCATGAGAGTGATAAAGAAGGACAAGAAGCCAAGGACATGGATGTCTCAGTTTATTAATGGAGGATAGCATGATGCCACCTGTATGTAATTGCTCCATCCACACAAGCCTCTGAGAAGTGAGTAATCCATTACAAACAGATCAGGTAACATGATCGATGTCTTCTGAGCTGCCTTGGATGAGAAAAATGTTGGGTTTCATTAAGGTCCCGCACTAATTTACTGTCCCATTTTTCTTATGTCACGGCACATTCACAATGAAAGGAAAGATCTCGACAACAGCACAACAAATAGGATTTTTTCCCAGGACTCAATGCATAGGATTATACAGTTAGAATATGGTATTTCAACATGTTTTGTCTTTTTACAAAGGTATATGTTATAGGAAACAAGAAATTAAAATAATAACTGCACAGCAGTAAGAAAGGTAATTGTCGAGTACAGATAGTCGTTTTTCATACACACAGAGGAACAGCTTAGAATCACGGGGCAAAAACACTATGCGAACAATTTGCGCTATACTTAATACTCTACATTTGTAACTTTTTTGTCTTAAGACTAATTTAGGAATGCCAGACATTTTAGGGGGAAACCGTTTCGGGTTGGCCACTGCTTTACACTTATTTATTTGGGCTGTTGCCATAGCCATCATGGTCCTACTAAAACACACACCACAGACACCCAAAATAAATGCACACATCAAATCTGCAACCATAGAAATTATACTGAAATGTTTTCAGCCTATTGGCACGCAAAGGCTGCAGCAGAGTTGTAGCATTTGACAGCACATACATATCACAATCGCAAATACATTGCTGTGTCTTCTATTACTATAATCGAGAGTTATAATCACCAATAAAACAATACAAATGATATCATTATCATCATCATCATATAAGGCACGTTTTGGTTAAAGAAAGGCTTGAAAGAAGCTTTTGCATCACTCTGTCAGGAGTGGAATCTGCTGTGGTAAACAACAACAGCGTTAGAGGAGGATGCAGTCTGGATGCAATTACGATCAAAAGCATCCCCCACTGATGCCATTATGCAGAGTGCCACTCCGTTCTGTGCTGAGTGGGCAGTGCCAAGTGCGGCTTGGTGCCAGGCTAGCTGCTGTGGAGGCAGGCAGGCACAGGCTCTGTGCAAACCTCACTCTACCAAAGGCAGGAATATCACTAACATTCTGGGGTCTGGAACTTAAATATCTATTCTGACACTAGACCAGACACTGACTGATGGTCAAATTCAGGGAGCTTGAAATTAAAAAATATGTGGTCAGGCGTGTAAGATGAAAATTGAAAACATCCCTGGATGAGGTGCAGGGTAACTGATTTGACTTGGCAAAAATTATTCAAATTATATCAGGCACCAGCTCAACTATGGCCTACTTGAATGCTATATCAATTTGTATTGCAATTAATTATTATGTACATGATTTAACCTGACTTGTGACACATCACACCAACGATGGCGCATGTTGTAAAAATCATTACTCATTGAAAAGAGTACCATTCTATTTAGTACCGTTCGAAGCTTACAAGTAACTAATAATGGGATATTTTGACCGTGGTAAATTGGCATAAAATGGCATAATGAAACACAAAATACTATTAACAGCATGTAGCATCATGGTCATATTACTTAGTAAATTGTTTACTCTAAGATATCTCCTGTCATATCATTTATATTTCCACCTCAGTATATTTTCACACATGTACTAAAGTATTGCTGCATCGTTACTGCAGATGAAACGGTAAACAACAAATTGTATATTCTATAAAGTAACACACGAGTGGGATATGAATGATCCCCATTGCTCGTGTCTGAAAGTTTGGATGTTATTGCAAGGCTGTTATTAAATATGTATGCTTGACTGTCTACATAGACGAATAATACAAAATATATTAAATTATCTGTTATTTTTCTTGCACAGAATTGGGGAAAATAAACTAGAGGGCAAAACTAACTGACGTTGTCAAAAGTAGCCTTTTTTACCCTTATATACAGTTGAAGTTGGAAGTTTACATACACTTAGGTTGGAGTCATTAAAACTCGTTTTTCAACCACTCCACAAATATCTTCTTAACAAACTATAGCTTTGGCAAGTCGGTTAGGACATCTACTTTGTGCATGACACAAGTAATTTTCCAACAATTGTTTACAGACAGATTATTTCACTTATAATTCACTGTATCACAATTCCAGTGGGTCAGAAGTTTACATACACTAAGTTGACTGTGCCTTTAAACAGCTTGGAAAATTCCAGAAAATGATGTCATGGCATTAGAAGCTTCTGATAGGCTAATTGACATAATTTGAGCCAATTGGAGGTGTACCTGTGGATGTATTTCAAGGCCTACCTTCAAACTCTTTGCTTGACATCATGGGAAAATCAAAAGAAGTCAGCCAAGACCTCAGATTTTTTTTTAGACCTCCACAAGTATGGTTAATCCTTGGGAGCAATTTCCAAACGCCTGAAGGTACCACGTTCATCTGTACAAACAATAGTATGCAAGTATAAACACAATGGGACCACACAGCCGTCATACCGCTCAGGAAGGAGACGCGTTCTGTCTCCTAGAGATGAACGTACTTTGGTGTGAAAAGCGCAAATCAATCCCAGAACAACGGCAAAGGACCTTGTGAAGATGCTGGTGGAAACAGGTACAAAAGTATCTATATCCACAGTAAAACAAGTCCTTTATCAACATAACCTGAAAGGCCGCTCAGCAAGGAAGAAGCCACTGCTCCAAAACCGCCATAAAAAAGCCAGACTACGGTTTGCAACTGCACATGGGGACAAAGATCGTACTTTTTGGAGAAATGTCCTCTGGTCTGATGAAACAAAAATAGAACTGTTTGGCCATAATGACCATCGTTATGTTTGGAGGAAAAAGTGGGTAGCTTGCAAGCCGAAGAACACCATCCCAACCGTGAAGCACGGGGGTGGCAGCATCATGCTGTGGGGGTGCAGGAGGGACTGGTGCACTTCACAAAATAGATGGCATCATGAGGAAGGGAAATTATGTGGATATATTGAAGCAACATCTCAAGACATCAGTCAGGAAGTTAAAGCTTGGTCGCAAATGGGTCTTCCAAATGGAAAATGACCCCAAGCACACTTCTAAAGTTGTGGCAAAATGGCTTAAGGACAACAAAGTCAAGGTATTGGAGTGGCCATCACAAAGCCCTGACCTCAATCCTATAGAACATTTGTGGGCAGAACTGAAAAAGTGTGTGCGAGCAAGGAGGCCTACAAACCTGACTCAGTTACACCAGCTCTGTCAGGAGGAATGGGCCAAAATTCACCCAACTAATTGTGAGAAGCTTGTGGAAGGCTACCAGAAACGTTTGACCTAAGTCAAACAAAAGCTGAAATAAATAATTCTCTCTACTATTATTCTGACATTTCACATTCTTAAAATAAAGTGGTGATGCTAACTGACCTAAAACAGGGAATTTCTACTAGGATTACATGTCAGGAATTGTGAAAAACTGAGTTTAAATGTATTTGGCTAAGGTGTATGTAAACCTCCGACTTCAACTGTACATACAGTGCTTAAATTCCAGTGGAATGTGTTAGAATGTACTCCAACAAGCGGAAACAGATGCGCTATTGATCTCTGAATTTAAGGGCCTAAGGGTGTATTGGCAGCCACAACCTGCGATTGAGCTCTGAAGCATGTGAATACATTTTTAAAATACAATTACAACCGATAATTTAGAAAAATCACTATTGACGGCCTGTCATTTCTAAGAACCTGTGTACAGTTAGTTAGCCTGTCCCAGTCATGGCCCATTGGTCTGTGTAGAGGAGCTCAGTGGGAGAACAGGCTCCTGTGTGTCGGTGACTAGTGGAGATTAAAATGACAGGGCATCCACCCTCTGGCCTGACAGTAGGCATCCCGTGCATGCACGCACGCACACACGCACCCAAACCCACATTCACACACTGGCTATAGAAACACAATCCACACCACAAGGCGGTCCATTTAAAAAGATAATTTCTCCTTATAAAGCTTTCCGCATAAAGACTGCACAATAAAAAAAATAGATAATACAATTCTTAAAACTTTTCTACACAGGAATAAATTGAACATCTGATTATCTCTTTGTGCCATGAGTGATCGACAAAGGGGCTTATTTCCAGCGGCTGGCTCCCTGTTGCATTGTGGGAACAGCCAGAGTGAGCGATGAGGACCACCTATTTCAGTTTGGCAAGTGGACTTAAGTTAAGGCGTACCTATGATGGCATGTGTAACCCATCATCATCTATCTCTCTCTTCCTCTCTTTGCTTTATTGGTCCCATACTGCTCCACTCCGCAGACTCTGAACTGTCCCACATTCTGGGCCTGCTGGGTTGAAGGTGTCAACATTATCAACATCAAGGCCCTGTGAGGCCCCCTTCTCTGTTTTTCTCTCCTTTGCCAGCAGAAATAAGCCCCTATGGACACTGGCGGCACGATACCATCTCCCTCCATCCCTCCCTCCATCTCCCTGGCCCCTCCAGTAGGTTAGAGATCTGTCACTTTGTTCTCCAGGGCGGCTGCTATCTGCTGCAGCCGCAGGGTGAGCTGTTTACTCTGGGCTGCCGGGTCCTCATCTAGGGACTGGATGATCTGTAGGGAGACGGGGAGAGAGGGAGGGATGGTTGGGAGAGAGGAATAGAGAGAGAGAGAGGGGGGATGGAGAAAGATACCGGTAGAGAGAGACAGACAGAGAGGGTGGAGACAGAGAGAGAGTACAACATAACTACTTTCAATTAAAAGTATTTGGAATCGCTTTAACGATTTGAAAATATGAAGAAGAAAAAAGCAGTTCTGCACAGCATTCTCCCTGGAATGTAAAGTGAATGGCCTCTTACCCCATCGTAGTATTTGCTTGCGTACTGATAGAGCTGATACAGAGCCACTTGTATGTTGAGTTTGTCTGTATGAGTCTGGGAGATGCAACATACGATTCAGAGATGCATCTTAACAACAGACAAATCATGGCTTGAGTCACACAATCTTAGAGCAGAACGAACCATGTCTATGATTGGCTTTACCATCACTAACGTCTAGAATAGTGCACCACTAAGACTAATACCACAGAGGTATAGTATGTGTCCCAAATGGAACCCTATTCCCTACATAGTGCACAACTTTTGACCAGCAGCCTTTTGACCTGGCCCATAGGGCGCAGGTCAAAAGTAGTCCACTATAATAGTGCACTATATAGGCAATAGGGTGCCACGCTACCATAGATAGAAGGCAGAGAGAAAGGTGTTTCTTACCCGAGACACCTCTGCCAGATGAGTGTTCATGTCCTGGTCGCTGACTGATACCATCTGTCTGATGCCCTTGTAGTAACTAGACACAGACAGAGATAAGATCATCATCTCTATACATTACATACTGACAAGCGTCAATGCAAGCCCACAATATAACAGCATTGGTAGCAAGAATCTAAACAAATTGTTTAGGTTATTGGGAACTGCTGACGATACGTACTCATCGACCATCTTCTTGTAGGTGGAGATCTCCTTTGCATAGAGTAGTTTGTTACTTGGAGAGTCCTAGGGGAGATAAAAAAAATATGATAATCATAATATTGTTCTCTTATCTCTTACCTCACCAAAGAGGTAAACAACTTTCAAGAGATTTTTACCTCCTCCTCATCATCTCCCTTCTCCCTCTCCTTTTCCTCCTATTCCCCCCTTTTCCTCCTCCTCCCCCTCCTCTTACTCCTTCCTCCTCCTCATCTCCCTCCCCCTCCTTCTCCTACTCCTCCCACTCCTCCTCCCTCTCCTCCTCCCCCTTCCCCTTGGACTCACCCTGCTGAGTTTGTGCTCACTCTTGGTGCAGGCATCCATGAAGGTCTGAGCAATGACGGATAGCGATGCATCCACCACCTCCGTCACGTGGACGTCGAAGATGAAGTGAGGGTTCTTCAGGATGTTCACCCAGAACCTCAGAGGCAAACTGGTGGGGAGGGGGTCAAGAATAACTCCCAACTATCAATCTACAACAGCACTCAAAGATTCTAATCTGGACCTCGAAGCCAGTTCCACTACTTTTTTCATTCTTCCTCTCTAATCAGGGACTGATTTAGACCTGGGACACCAGGTAGGTGCAATTAATTATCAGGTAGAGCAGAAACCAGCAGTAGTCCAGACCTCGTAGAGTATAAACACATCTTCACCATTCAGTGGAACCAAATAATAGTACAAGCCAATGATGAAAACTGGTTGTTTTCGTCCAAATTAATGAGCATATGCATCAGGCATGCCAAACCAATGGCAAAACTTTATTTTTCAAATATTCTGTATCTTCAAAACATAAGTAAACTACACTTAAAGAATGTTTAAGTAAATAAGCGTGCTAATCAGCATTCCAAACACAGGTCCATACAAATCCTCCAATACAGGGTTGGTCCGGAATATCAAACAAGGCTAAAATAGATCAGGAGTACTTCTCCCTGATCACTTTAAAGGCTGCGCCGACTGAGACAGACTAGCATAGGAATTCATCTTGGCTTGCAACACCTCCTGGGACATTCAGAAAACAACGGCAAAAAAATAAAAAATTATATAATAGTACAATTAAATTAGCTGGGGACGTAATTACCATGTTTGTTTGTCGTTATGGCTGATACACACATTCATATTTAATCCAAGAGGCCCCGGTTGGTTTGATAAACAAAACAAACACACGCCAACTGAATGTTGTGTAGCATAATTAAATCACTCATCTCCCATCGCCAAGTCAATCACTGACATCTATATGCAACACATTGTATTAAATACTTGAGCTTTAACCAACTTGACAGTAATTTATGTACTCAGATTGAGAATGCAGAAGAGATAGAAGTACTTTTACATTTGTATTCCGTACACTGATTACTTAGTCGGTGTGTCTCTAAGAGAGTCATCCCAGGAAGTGGGTGTGTACAGGGAGGGGAAAAAGTATTTGATCCCCTGCTGATTTTGTACGTTTGCCCACTGACAAAGGCATGATCAGTCTATAATTTTAATGGTAGATTTATTTGAACAGTGAGAGACAGAATAACAACAAAAGAAATCCAGAAAAACGCATGTCAAAAATGTTATAAATTGATTTGCATTTTAATGAGGGAAATAAGTATTTGACCCCCTCTCAATCAGAAAGATTTCTGGCTCCCAGGTGTTTTTTATACAGGTAACGAGCTGAGATTAGGAGCACACTCTTAAAGGGAGTGCTCCTAATCTCAGTTTGTTACCTGTATAAAAGACACCTGTCCACAGAAGCAATCAATCAATCAGATTCCAAACTCTCCACCATGGCCAAGACCAAAGAGCTCTCCAAGGATGTCAGGGACAAGATTGTAGACCTACACAAGGCTGGAATGGGCTACAAGACTATCGCCAAGCAGCTTGGTGAGAAGGTGACAACAGTTGGTGCGATTATTCACAAATGGAAGAAACACAAAATAACTGTCAATCTCCCTCGGCCTGGGGCTCCATGCAAGATCTCACCTCGTGGAGTTGCAATGATCACGAGAATGGTGAGGAATCAGCCCAGAACTACACGGGAGGATCTTGTCAATGATCTCAAGGCAGCTGGGACCATAGTCACCAAGAAAACAATTGGTAACACACTACGCCGTGAAGGACTGAAATCCTGCAGCGCCCGCAAGGTTCCCCTGCTCAAGAAAGCACATATACAGGCCCGTCTGAAGTTTGCCAATGAACATCTGAATGATTCAGAGGAGAACTGGGTGAAAGTGTTGTGGTCAGATGAGACCAAAATTGAGCGCTTTGGCATCAACTCAACTCGCTGTGTTTGGAGGAGGAATGCTGCCTATGACCCCAAGAACACCATCCCCACCATCAAACATGGAGGTGGAAACATTATGCTTTGGGGGTGTTTTTCTGCTAAGGGGACAGGACAACTTCACCGCATCAAAGGGACGATGGACGGGGCCATGTATTGTCAAATCTTTGGTGAGAACCTCCTTCCCTCAGCCAGGGCATTGAAAATGGGTCGTAGATGGGTATTCCAGCATGACAATGACCCAAAACACACGGCCAAGGCAACAAAGGAGTGGCTCAAGAAGAAGCACATTAAGGTCCTGGAGTGGCCTAGCCAGTCTCCAGACCTTAATCCCATAGAAAATCTGTGGAGGTAGCTGAAGGTTCGAGTTGCCAAACGTCAGCCTCGAAACCTTAATGATTTGGAGAAGATCTGCAAAGAGGAGTGGAACAAAATCCCTCCTGAGATGTGTGCAAACCTGGTGGCCAACTACAAGAAACGTCTGACCTCTGTGATTGCCAACAAGGGTTTTGCCACCAAGTACTAAGTCATGTTTTGCAGAGGGGTCAAATACTTATTTCCCTAATTAAAATGCAAATCAATTTATAACATTTTTGACATGCGTTTTTCTGGATTTTTTTGTTGTTATTCTGTCTCTCACTGTTCAAATAAACCTACCATTAAAATTATAGACTGATCATGTCTTTGTCAGTGGGCAAACGTACAAAATCAGCAGGGGATCAAATACTTTTTTCCCTCACTGTATGTGTGTGTATGCATGTGTCCATGTATGTGTGTACCTGTTGGTCTTCCAGATGTGGATGGTCTCCTCATCTACGTTTTCGTGTTTGAGCGCCTGCTCGTCCAGGAAGTCAAAGAAGTACTTGATGGCGGGTGGCACCACCGCCCCGGAACACAACACGCTGCGGAAGAAGTCATCCACAAACTGCTGCAGTGTTCCCTGGAAGGAGGCAGACCAACAGACACAGTGTGAGGCAGGGCAGAGAGGTAGGGAGCTGCCAAGTACCTCAGTGCAGCCTGATACCTGCGACCCAGTCATTTACACACTGTATCTATGAAGCAAGGTTGCGTCATTGACGCACACCTTCAAACCTACAAACAAAGTTTTGTTCGAAGACTGACCATCACTTATTATCACATAGCATCCACAAAGAGCTTTTCTTAGAGAATGAATCTCAAAGATCCCTTTCTTTATTGAATGAAATGTAACTGTACTGAAACATGGCAGGCCCACCTTGACAAAGAGCAGTGGTGTGAGACAGATCTCCTTGGTGGCTTTGGTCATGGACTTGTCCTCATATAACCTTATTATAACTGTTGTACGTACAGTACTGTAGTTATGCCTGGTAGTGTAGTTATACCTTGACAGAGAGCAGTCGTGTGAGATAGATCTCAGTGATTGCTTTGGTCATGGACTTGTCCTTCATGCTGCCCCTCTTAGACTTCATCTCATCCAGCTCATCAGGCCGAACCAGATGGAACACCTTGTCATCGTCCAACAAGGAGTTTCCTAGTAGAGAGAGAGTAGAGACCAATTATTTTACTTTTCAGAAACACATTACTTAAAGCCAGCGGATATAATGCATTATCATGTGGTTATAATGCATTGTTAGACTTGTCATAAGCATGCATGACCCCTCATAACATCTCATAGTGATCACTTACTCTCCTCTTGGTTATCCTGGTTCTGGTCATAGTTCTGTTGAGGGTGAAGAACCTTGGACAGGACTAGAGTAGCGTTGTCTCGCACCTGAAAAAAAAAAAAACACACACACACTGTGTTCAGCTAGGACACAATATACACCTCACTCAGGCCAGCTGATTGTCATTGGGTCTCAGGACCTAATTCATATTCCATGCCATTGATTAGATAGTGCCACTGTCACATTATTGGGGCATTTATTTGGCATTGTCTGTGTTATTTACATTTACATTTTAGTCATTTAGCAGACGCTCTTATCCAGAGCGACTTACAGTTAGTGAATGCATACATATATATATTTTTTTATACTGGCCCCCCGTGGGAAACGAACCCACATCCCTACCGGCCAAACCCTCCCCTACCTTGGACGACGCTGGACCAATTGTGCGCCGCCCATGGGTCTCCTGGTCGCGGCCGGCTGCGACAGAGCCTGGACTCGAACCAGGATCTCTAGTGGCACAGCTAGCACTGCGATGCAGTGCCTTAGACCACTGCATCACAGTGCTAGCTTCTTTCATTATTGATCCAGTAAAGAGCAGAATTAGGGCTTCTCTCTGACATCTAATGGATCAGTCACTAGAAGACTCACGTTGTAGTGGGCCAGGGTGTTGATGCGCCTCCACCTGCCCTCCTTCTGGGATGTTAAGTCCAGGTCTGACAGGATCTGCCCTGTGGAACCAGGGCGCCACTCTGTGGCAGGGGCAAGAACAGCAGCTTAGAACACCCACCCATAATGACTCAAATATATTGACATCCACCACCACTCCACTTACTAGATGGTGCCAATTGTTTCAGACTTGCTGATGTTAATGTATTCATATGCAGTATCTTCACAACACATGGTTTGGAATACTGACTGTGTGTGTGTGGAGTGTGTGTGTTCTCTTCTCACCCAGAGTGACGCTGTCCACCTTGGGTCTCTGTGAGTAGGGCAGATTCCTGTACACTGCCTCGATTATCTTCTCCTTCACCTGGGACACCGTGTCGCAGTTCAACACCTTGACGGGCGTCACATCTGGCCCTTCCCCGTGCACCAGCACCTGCAGAGTCTGAGAGGAGGAACAGAGCCAATACCATGAGGTGAGCCTGCTGTGGCAACGTTACCATGGCAACTACTGTAGGCAGGTGGTAATCTTTGACACATGACAGGTGCTGTCACCTCGTCAAGGGCTGCCTAACGAGCAGCTGCCAGCAAGGGACTCACTCCGGTCACTCTGACCAGGTGACCCAGCTCACAGCTCAGACTGAATCCAAACAAACTGACCACTCGATAGGGACACTACAGATTATACAACGGATTCTTTGTAATTGAAAAAGTCTGTTGTAGAAGACTATGTAATTACTTTGTGTCATTCTTCTTCAACTCAATGAATCACAGGATGCGAGCAACCGCAACAGGATCTGTGATTGTGTATAATTTGATAATTGTCCTTGAAAAAGGAATTACCACAGGGTTTCTCTGTTTAGGGAGACAGCTGGGATCTAATTATCTGGCATTAGCAAAACATAGTTAAACACTTCTTTCTAAGGTAGCCTATGTACAGTGAGTCAAGTCTTGAATTGCTACAGTGTAGGTAGGCACAGTATAACATGACAAAAAGGGTATTGAATTGCTACAGTGTAGGTCGGCACAGTATAACATGACAAAAAGGGTATTGAATTGCTACAGTGTAGGCGCAGTATAAAAATATAAAAGGGTTCATGGATGCGACACATAATTGCAGTCAGGACAGTCAGTGAAAAGGCAGTCAGAACAGACTCAGATGAACACAATCGCAGTAGCAGCGGTTGTCAGGGGGCGAGATTCGAGCGAGCGTGTGAGCGGGGGTAACCGTGGTAACGGTCTGGTGTCACTCACCAGGACGCAGTACTCCACATCGTCTCCCAGCAGGCCCGTGTCGTTCAGGGTGTACTTGGCCTTCTTCACTCTGGCGTCTACTGGACCTTTCTCTATCTGATGCTTGATGGCTCGGAACAGTTTGTACAAGGGCTCTCCTGCGGAGTCCTGTTGACAACACACAGAGACAGAGTGCAGCCAGAACACTCGGTACATTGTTACATCTGACACTCCTCACATAATATGAAATTACCACAAAATAATGTTTTTCTTAACTCAGGAGGCTCCTAAACGCACACATACATACATACTAATGACATATCAACAACATACAGTGAGGGAAAAAAGTATTTGATCCCCTGCTGATTTCGTACGTTTGCCCACTGACAAAGAAATGATCAGTCTATAATTTTAATGGTAGGTTTGTTTGAACAGGAAAACACGACTTAGTACTTGGTGGCAAAACCCTTGTTGGCAATCTCAGAGGTCAGACGTTTGTTGTAGTTGGCCACCAGGTTTGCACACATCTCAGGAGGGATTTTGTCCCACTCCTCTTTGCAGATCTTCTCCAAGTCATTAAGGTTTCGAGCCTGACGTTTGACAACTCGAACCTCCACAGATTTTCTATGGGATTAAGATCTGGAGAGGAGTGGCTCAAGAAGCACATTAAGGTCCTGGAGTGGCCTAGCCAGTCTCCAGACCTTAATCCCATAGAAAATCTGTGGAGGGAGCTGAAGGTTCGAGTTGCCAAACGTCAGGCTTGAAACCTTAATGACTTGGAGAAGATCTGCAAAGAGGAGTGGGACAAAATCCCTCCTGAGATGTGTGCAAACCTGGTGGCCAACTACAACAAACGTCTGACCTCTGTGATTGCCAACAAGGGTTTTGCCACCAAGTACTAAGTCATGTTTTGCAGAGGGGTCAAATACTTATTTCCCTCATTAAAATGCAAATCAATGTATAATATTTTTTTGTTGTTATTCTGTCTCTCACTGTTCAAATAAACCTACCATAAAAATTATAGACTTATCATTTCTTTTTCAGTGGGCAAACTTACAAAATCAGCAGGGGATCAAATACTTTTTTCCCTCACTGTATTGAATGAAAGATTGTCATGCCATCACCTTGAGGAACTGGTAAAGACAGATGGACATCCAGTTACACAGCATCCTCTCCACAACGGTCTCTGACCTACAGACAGGACAACACACAGGGCTGAGTGACACATCTCAACATTTCTGTTACGGTCTCCGACCTACAGTACAAAACAAAGGAGTGACTGACACATCTCACAATACTAATACAAAGCAACCTTTAGCATGAACTGCTGAACCCACTCTCCATTCACAGGGCCTATTGTTTGGCATTAGCACATCCAATGAACAGTCATATGTATGTGGAGGATGTTAGCACAATGGACTCATCAGCATAATTAGCTCCTCCATTGGGGATAATTACACACGTTGCGCTATAGCACAGCCACTCAAACACTGCTGAGCACAGTTGACATTTCACATTACACAACCCCTGGTTCTGTTATACTAGACAACTGAGCTCTGTTCAGGAACTCCTTTCTGCTGTGAACTACAATACCAGAGTTGGAGACATTGGCCAAATGGACAAGCCACTGGCTGGTTAGTGTGATGTTTGCTGCCAGGGAAACCAGAACATACGCTGCTAGAACTAAATCTACCGAAACTAAAGCTACCAAAACATAAGCTACCAAAACATAAGCTACCAAAATTAAAGCTACCAAAACTAAAGCTACCAAAACTAAAGCTACCAAAACTAAAGCTACCAGAGCTAAAGCTACCAGAGCTAAAGCTACCAGAGCTAAAGCTACCAGAGCTAAAGCTAACAGAACTAAATCTATCGAAACTAAAGCTTTCAAAACTAAAGCTACCAAAACTTAAGCTACCAGAACTTAAGTTACAATAGGTAGAGCTACCAGAACAAGACCTAAAGCTAGAGAGTAATACCCCTGACCTGCGTAACATGAGTTTGGGGTTCTTGCTGTCGACATAGTTCCCCATGAGCTCCAGCAGCAAGGTTCTCATGATGTCAGTGTAGTACTCCAGCTTCCCATGCAGAGCCACTGTCAGCAGGGAGGCAAAGTACACCTTGGCCCGGGCGTTGAAGTCTGGACGGCCTTCCAGCGTCTTGATGAACTACACACACAGTGGAGATTGACAGAAGATCCAGTTAATGATAATCCAGTTAACATAAACTGTTGCTAAATCTTCCACCTCAAACAATGGAAGGGGGATCTCAATAATTTGAAATAGCCATCTCTCCATGTCTAATTTCCTTAATCTGCTCTATTATGAACAGATTGGACTGGTACAGGCATAAAACATATACAAGCCTCCAATATATCCAACAGGCATCTAACACAGTTTTCACCTTTCCTCTGTTTTTTAGATCAGTGCAGATTAAGATCAGGGAAACAAGAAGAGAAAGCCACTTTAGACTATTGAAATACAACCAGAGATATTATTTGGCTAGGCTCAATGTGCCTTACGTTGATGAGGAAGGTCTTGGAGTTGAGCAGGTTGGAAAACTGGTTGAGGGCCTGGGCCACGATAGCCTTCCGTGCCTCAGGGATGTCCAGCTTGCCTGTGATCATCACGTCATTGGCCCCGTCCTTGGAGGGCAGGAAGAAGACGCGGTCTGTGTAGGTCTTATAGTCCAGGAAGGGGATTCGCCCCTCGCTTAGGTCGTTGGTATGGTCCTCCATCTCTATCATCAGGTCTGACAGGGGAGAGAAAAATAAACATCTGTTCTCATCCTGAGACATTACAGCAACATACAGTAAACATATACTCCCTTACAAGAAAAACGTGTCAAATTTGTCAAATTGCTTTTTTCACATGTTGAGCTTAAATTTAACTTGTAAAACCATATTTTCACATGTATTAAATTTAGAGTTCACATGTTTACACCACCTTTCTTCACATGTGAGGAGAATAACATGTGAAATGTGCGGTTTTACATGTGGAAATCGGATATGCAGTTTCACATGTGAAATCCATTCACATGTGAAAATCACATTTTCTGTTTCACAAACTCAAAATGTGAAAATCTCACTTTCACATGTGGAATTGCAAGTTCACATGTGAAAATCAATCACACGTGAAAACATGTTCAGTTTCACATGTAAGAAAACTCCAACTGTGAAAATCTTGCTTTCACATGTGTAATTGCAGATTCACACGTGGGATTGAAATAATGTTATTCTCCACATTTTTTGTTGTTGTAGTGGGAACAGTAACATTCGTAATCTCTAAAAATTATATGTTTTTCTATATGTTTATTTGTATGTTTAGCTCACATAATATATTTTTAAAGTATGCTTTAAGGTGTCTGTAATATAATAAACGTGGCAAAACGAATGCAGACATTAATTAATAAATGCATTTATATAGCTTCCAAAACATTTTTTACAATGATAGGGGATTGCCAAGATGGAGGCACGGTGGCTTCAACACAGCACCCCTATCAGTCATCTAGTGTATATATAAATCATCCAAAATATAAGCTTGTTTTACTCCAATGTTTGTAAACAAAATAAATGTAAACAACCACTGTTGATATCATGGATGGTCAGATCTTGCATCCAAAGCGTAGTCTATCGATCTGAGAGTGGTTGCATTTCTCCAGCCCCATCCCTCAGCTTTTTACTGAAACTGTCGCGGGGAGAACACTTTGCCAATGTTTCAATTAAGGATTGCTGCTTTAAACACCTTTAATAGAGGAATAGTGTTATTATGTGGTGCAATCCTCTAGTGAGTGAGTTACTTTTGTGCCATTAATATCAAGCAAAACTTCCCAGTAAAAATGAAAAAAATTAAAATCACCAGGACATTATGGAATACCTCCGGAAGCCGTCAGAGCAGACTCCGAGAAAGCAACCGAAATGCTGCTCCAACTTCTGGGACAGATTTGGATGAAGAAAAAGTACCAAGCGAATGGACACCTGGTAAAGTTTCCCAAAAAAGGCACCCTCAGAGACTGCAATAACTACAGGGGCATAACGCTTTTATCCATGCCAGGAAGAGCATTCAGCAGGATCATCCTGGAAAGCCTTTCAAAAGCATTGGACAAAGAACTAAGAGACAAACAAGCAGGATTCCGACAAGATAGATCATGTACCGACCACATTGCCACCCTTTGCATCATTGTTGAACAGACTGGAACACATCTCTACTCCTCACATTCATTGACTATTAAAAAGCATTCGACAGTCTGGACCGAGAAACCTTGTGGAAGCTCATGGCACACTACGGCATACCAAAGGAGTTTAGCAACATCAGCCAACAGCTCTACCTACAGTCATCCTGCCGAGAAGTACACACCTCACTGACAGCTTCCTCATAAACACAGGAGTTCGACAAGGTTGCCTGCTGTCCCCCCTTCTCTTTCTCATGGCAGTCGACTGGATAATGAAGGAAACCACCACAGGACAAAACCTCGGTATACAGTGGACCCTCTGGTCCCAACTAGATGAACTAGACTTGGTCGATGACATAGTACACTTATCACACACAAAACAACAGATGCAGAACAAAACCTCAAAACTGGCTTCTAGCACAATTACCACTGGACTCAACATCAAAAAGTCAAAAACCAAGGTCATGAGCATCAATCAAAACACGGACCACACCATAAACCTGGACGGAGATGTACATGGAGGAAGTGGACACATTCACTTATCTGGGAAGCGTCATCGGAAAAGATGGAGGAATTGACAAAGATATACAAACAAGAATAGGAAAGGAAAGAACCTAATTTCTAATTCTAAAACAAATATGGATCTCAAAACAAATATCAACACGAAACAAACTACGCATCTTCAACTCCAACTATATGGAGCAGAAACATGGAGAACCACATGAGCCACAAGCAACAAACTTTGATAAACAAATGCCTAAGACACATCCTGGGAATATACTGGCCTAACACCATAAGGAATGAAGATCTCTAGGAAATCACACAGCAAGAACAAATTGACACTCAAATAAAATGTAGGAAATGGGGCTGGATCAGGCACAGCTTGAGGAAACCACCCACCAACACGACTAGTCAAGCTCTAACCTGGAACCCACAGGGAAAAGGGAAACTTGGAAGACCCAGAACCAGTTGGAGAAGCTCTGTGGAGGCAGAACTTATAGATGCAGGATCATCCTTGAAAGAAGCACAAAAAACCGCCCAACACCGAGCCCACTGGAGGAAGTTTGTGAATGACCTATGCTCCCCAAAGAGCAAAAGGGTTTAAGTCAAGTAAGTCATGTGTTATCTATAAATCATGTCTCAATAAAGATACTTAGATGTATGGATGTGTAGATGAAGTACTTAATATGAAGTATAAGGAAGGTATAATTAAGTATAATGAAGTGTAATGAAGACCCTTGGTGGCCTTAGACAGTTATGCTTAACAGCTGTGGTTATAATGTAGTACCTGTGAACTCTTTCTTGCAGCGGTCTCGTACACTCTCCTCCAGATTCTCCAGCTGGTGTTTCACCTTCTCATACTCTCTCTCAGCCTGCTGGCTCTTCCTCCTGTGCATACAACACACACACACAGCAATGAGCAAAGACAAAAACCGACACCAACATACACTCTAACTCATGTAACATTGTACATTTCTGTCAAGTGTGCATCATTCAGCTGGCTTGGATCCGTGACACCAACTGAAGTTGTCGCCCACACATGCATGGACAAAGACGGTATGGTGTACTGTAGCCTACCTGTAGCAATAGATAGATATGAGGATGATGAGTAGCATGGGGACGATGACTGCAGGGATGATTAATAGAGACACCTCGTTCTTCCTCTCGTAGTGCACCGAGCCCACCACCCACTCTCCATTCCCAAACTTAATCTGGAACACACAGGTTACAGCAGGATCATTATTATCAATACTGTAGATAGGAGAATGCCTTCAAAACAATATTGGCAACTTTTAACATTAAGTTGCCCTGACACCAAATTACTCTGGAACTATTTTGGCAGGCAGAATTTAATTACCCATCTTTAGGAAACTGCAGATAAATTAAAAGATAGCAAAGACAGATCAATGTATCTGTGTGGTCCAGTGTGTGTGTGTGTGTGTATTCTCACTAGCAGGTCCAATGGGTCGGAGCTGGTGTCTCTGCGTCTGCGGTGGCGTTTGGAGCGGGCCCGGGGCTGGCTGGATGGGGGGTCCAGGAACAGCTTGTCATCCTGGAGGGTGTTGACAAAGTAGGGGACGTCCCCCACAAACGCCTGGGCCTCCTTGGCTGTCATGGCCTTGGAGAAGCCTCGGCCCTACCATGGAAACCGTAGAGAATGGGATTATTGTATAGATCAAGATTAATATAACTGCGACCAGGACTTTTTCCAGAACATGTAACCTGAACTGGAAAAACTCTAGTTGTACCCTAGTTGTACCTAACAGTGCATTCGGAAAGTATTCAGACCCCTTGACTTTTTCCACATTTTGTTACGTTACAGCCTTATTCTAAAATTGATTACATTTGTTTTTTCCCTCATCAATCTTCACACAATACTCCATAATGACAAGGCAAAAACACGTTTTTAGAAATTACATAAATATTCAGACCCTTTACTCAGTACTTTGTTGAAGCACCTTTGGCAGCGATTACAGCCTTGAGTCTTCTTGAGTATGACGCTACAAGCTTGGCACACCTGTATTGGGGAGTTTCTCCCATTCTTCTCTGCAGATCCTATCAAGCTCTGTCAGGTTGGATGGGGAGCGTCGCTGCACAGCTATTTTCAGGTCTCTCCAGAGATGTTCGATTGGGTTCAAGTCCGGGCTCTGTCTGGGCCACTCAAGGACATTCAGAGACTTGTCCCGAAGCCACTCCTGCGTTGTCTTGGCTGCGCGCTTAGGGTCGTTGTCCCGTTGGAAGGTGAACCTTCGCCCTAGTCTGAGGTCCTGAGCGCTCTGGAGCAGGTTTTCATCAAGGATCTCTCTGTACTTTGTTCTGTTCATCTTTCCCTCGATCCTGACTAGTCTCCCTGCCGCTGAAAAACATCCACACAGCATGATGCTGCCACCACTATGCTTCACCGTAGGGATGGTGCCAGGTTTCCTCCAGACGTGACCCTTGGCATTCAGGCCAAAGAGTTCAATCTTGGTTTCATCAGACCAGAGAATCTGATTTCTCATGGTCAGAGTCCTTTAGGTGTCTTTTGTCAAACTCCAAGCGCGCTGTCATGTGCCTTTTACTGAGGAATGGCTTCCGTCTGGCCACGGAAGCCACTCTTACCATAAAGGCCTGATTGGTGGAGTGCTGCAGAGATGGTTGTCCTTCTGGAAGGTTCTCCCATCTCCACAGAGGAACTCTGGAGCTCTGTCAGAGTGACCATCGGGTTCTTGGTCACCTCCCTGACCAAGGCCCTTCTCACCGAATGCTCAGTTTGGCCGGGCGGCCAGCTCTAGGAAGAGTCTTGGTGTTTCCAAACTTCTTCCATTTAAGAATGATGGAGGCCACTGTGTTCTTGGGGATCTTCAATGCTGCAGACATTTTTTGGTACCCTTCCCCAGATCTGTGCCTCGACACAATCCTGTCTCGGAGCCCTTCGGACAATTCCTTCGACCTCATTTACGTATGTAAATAAGGTATTTCTGTTTTTTATTTGTAATAAATTTGCAAAGATTTCAGAAAATCAGTTTTCGCTTTGTCATTATGGGGTATTGTGTGTAGATTGATGAGGAAAATAATTAATTTAATCAATTTTAGAATAAGGCTGTAACGTAACAAAATGTGGAAAAAGTCAAGGGGTCTGTATACTTTCTGAATGCACTGTATAATAGGTCAGCTCACATGGTCAGGTAAAAAACTCCTGGCCCAAATCTTAACATAGTCTTCTAATTTCATAATTTCGAGTACTACATCCGAGAAAGACCCTATCAGTAGTGAGCCTCTACTACTCACAGTGACGATGATGATGGAGGTCTCGGTGATTAACTTCTTGGTGAGGGGGTTGAAGACAGGGTTGGGGTGGTAGTCAAAGGGCTTGAGCTCCCTCACCCAGTTGTCCAGCTGGATGAAGGTCCTGAACACCTGGGTCTCATAGGACCTGTTGACGGCAGGGGACAGGAACTGGAGAACCGTGTCGTTCTTACTCAGAGCCTCCTGGAGGTACTAGGAGAGGAGGAGAGGTGAGACCCACATAATTAAATAGATGTGGCATGTGCTTGTTTTGTTAATCAGTAACTTGATGTATCTTTAGGGTGAGACCACACTGAATAGCATACTGTTACTGTATAAATACAGAGGTGAGATTCAACATAATGGTGTTGTTCTTGTTTTTTCCTAACATTTGTGGCACTATGTGAAAACAAGACAGTATGGGATTCTTTCCAACTGAATTGCCATTCCCCATCAAAGGTATACATTTCTGGATGTCTGATTTCATCTATACTCTTTAACCATCATACTATGCTCATTCCAAGACACATACATTTTAGAACCACTATAGGCCTACATTAAGCAGTAAGGTCAGAGGAAGTGTGGTATATGGCTAATATACCACGGCTAAGGGCTATTCTTACGTACGACGCAACGCGGAGTGCTTGGATACAGCCCTTAGTCGTGGTATATTGGCCATATATCACAAACCCCCGAGGTGCCTTATTGCTATTATAAACTGGTTACCAACGTAATTAGAACAGTAAAAATAAATGTTTTGTAATACCCGTGGTATACGGTCTGATATACCACGGCTGTCAGCCAATGAGCATTCAAGGCTCGAACCACCCAGTTTATAATAAATGTTTAGTTTGTATTTGTATTGACTAAGGATCCCCATTAGCTGCTGTCCTGGGGTCCAGCAACATTAAGGCAGTTATATACAGTTCAGAATGGCCAGAATATACAGAATATTACCATGGAAAGATGCTGATTTCAACCACACAAGGTCTTTAATAAGTAAACTTTATCAGTCACCAGTTTGTGAGGCCCCAAGTTCCCCTAAGTCCCCGGCCCCAAGTCCCTGCCACCCAGGGAGAGAGAGAGGAGCAGAACAGAGCAGAGCTGCCTACACGTAATCTGCTGGAACCTTAATTCCTCTATTAAATTTAGCCTCTAAATGAAATGCATCAAATCGCTGCTTATTCCGCCCAAGGCATCAGGGAGCAGGAGTCTGCATCTGCGAAGCCCCTACAGCAGCTCGGGGTGGATTGTGTGACATTAAGTCAAACTCTCTTGATTATTTCTGGATGAATCAGAGCTTTTTTGATGCAATCTTCCAGGTTTAAGGAATTATGGTCTATAATGAAGCTGCCTGAATGAGGCCGTAATGCAGGCCTATGGCATCTTTCTTCCTGATCACTGAAAGTTAGTTTATGAGGAGCAATTTAACAGTCCATATGTGGTTGAGATAGAGGGGTGGTTTAGGATTTTAGGTTTAGGGCTGAGCTGGAGTGACTGTGGTTTGATTGACAGATAAACTGATACACTGCCAGTGGTGGAGAGAGAGAGAGAGAGAGAGAGAGAGAGAGAGAGAGAGAGAGAGAGAGAGAGAGAGAGAGAGAGAGAGAGAGAGAGAGAGGGGGGAGGCAGTGAACGAGAAAGAGAGAGAGATTAATCCATGCCTCAGTAGGACTCATGCCGGACCACTCTTCTGCCAAGGCCTGGACCCTCATGATGGCATTCTGGATGAGGTCAAACCCAGATCCTGTCACCACGATGGTCCTCCCACCACTGAAACAACATCACCATAACAAAGGGACAAAAGGAATGATTTTAACCCACAGAGGGGCTCACATTCACATTTCATTGATGCTACAAACTGTTGTCATGGAGAGGGAGCCAGGTGTGTTGGAAATTGAATGCCATTAAACTACACTAGGGAAGCTTTCATTGTCTTACGACAGGTGGCATCATTCTAACGCATCTCGTCTCAGTGCAGATGGAGTTGTGAGACAATGTAGACAACGCCTCTAGAATAGCTTCTTGTCTCTAGAGGTCTGATACTCACCACACAAAGCTTCCCTTGGGGTGGTGGTCCAGGATGGTGGGGTTCTCCCAGAACTGGAAGGCTGTGGGGACGGCCGTGGTGGTACTCTTCCCATACTTTACCGTGACCATGAGCAGGTCAGAGGGGACCTTGTCTGCCCGGTACTCTCCCATCCTGCAGATGATGTCCGCACCAAATGTCACCCTGCAGACAAGGACACAGCCAGGGACACAGTCAGCCAGGGACACAGACCACTCAGAACTAGGGGTCAACCGGGATCATGGTGCACAGGAGACTAACATAGCAGAACCATGACAGCTAGGTAATTACCGGGCTTTCTTATTAAAGAAAATCATGGCCAAATGTTCAATTAATGTCTTGATTTTCAATGCATCAACCCTGCTTGCTAGATCTGTACACACTTAAGCTTACAACACGTTTCCTGTTGCACGTTATCATGCTAAAGAGTTGGCTGAACGTGAACACATCCAGATGACCAGTGACCAGACCACCGCAACCTTGCCCAATACTAGTTCCTTTCCCAGGATGCAGCAGTACTTACACAGTGCACACCACCCCGCCGACGGTGACGGTGATGTCCTCCCTGGTGGCTGTGTCCAGGTTGGAGCCAGAGATGGTGATGACAGTGCCCCCGGCCTTGGAGCCCTTGTCGGGGTGAACCGAGCGGGCTATGGGGTCCTGGAGGACCATGTAAGAAAACACGCTCTGTCATCCTATTCATGTCTCATTTCTTCCCCCACAAGGCTTTCAAAACGCACACCCGCCCACCCGCCCACCCACCCACCCACACGCATTTCCTTCAATTTGCTGAGTAAACAGTTAGGCGGAGCGGTCCCCTGTGGGGAAGCTTTAGCCGTGTGAGATAAAGAAAGACAGTCAAATTGCTTCAGCGTACCCTGTTAAGGCACCAGAGGAAATAGAAGCGTCGTATCACACCTTCTAATATAATACACAAAACTCAATTTCATCTTATCGCACTGGGCATTACCTGCCAGTGTAATGTGGCAGTACCAGAGTAGCTTATTCAACAGAATATTATTACACTTAAATGACATGCCCTTCATGCGTACTGATAAAGGGCTCTTTAATACAGCGTCTGTATAGCTGGGAAATTGAAAATAAAACAATGGTGATAACATAACCAAATCAGGTAAACACTTCATGAGTCCATCCTCCCATCCTGAAGTGAAGGAGTGTGGTAGGTTAGCTACCCGGTATGTGAAGAAAGCGGAGGACGTTCCTCTCTTCCCTCCCTCCAACTCCACCTCCACCTGCCCCCAGTTGGTGCTCAGCAGGTCCAAGGGGCCGATCTCACACACCACACTGGAAACCAGAGAGGATGGAAGAGATTTTAGAGTGCTCGTGTACATTTGGGTAGGTCATCTCCATTTACAGAGGCCACCTCCATTTAGGGTTGTTTCAGGACAGCAACTGCACAGTACATTCCAGAATACACAACATGTTACAGTACAACCCCTTCAGTTCTCCATCAACACACTCGGAGAAAGGGTGACTGTGGGTGTGTCCTATGGGCCGCTGGTCAAAAGTAGTGCACTATAAAGGGAATAGGGTGTCATTCTGTGTATTACCTGGTGGAGACAGTGTATTTTTCCTCCTGGTGTATACAGGACACCCCCACCACACTGATGGCCTTGATGTCCTCCTTGTGGATGCCCAGGTTGGAGCCCTTGATGGTGACAGAGATGCCCCCCTTCATGGGCCCATAGCGAGGGATGATCTGGGAGGGGGAATTGGGGAACAGATCTAAGATTACAGGCTTTTAGATTACTATACATTACCCTACCACTTTTAGATTAAAGTGTACACAGTAGTTTATAGAGTAGCACCATGAAATAAGACACAAAGACATGCAGAACGTGACCCCACAGTCTGTGAAAGACTGTGTTCAGGACTGTAGCCCAGTCTTTAGAATTGACAATTGATCAGAGGTGCCTCTTTTGTGTGTGGGCATTCAATAGCAAATGAACAGACTGTGAACTGATCTCATCGTCAGTAGCTACCGGGAGATAAAATAGACCAATCAATGAAGAGAACATCAAAATATCTAGTAAGTCAGTGATAATCAACAGTCGATAATGTTGCAGGTTCAAAGATAGGTTATTAGTATAGAGTTAAGAGATGACTACTGTACTGTGGGTGCTACTCACGTCAGTGATCTGTGGGTCAGGGCACTCTGTGTCCTGTAGGTCCTCTGTGGCCTGGTCAATACACAGCTTTTGATAGACGCACGACTTCCTCTTGGCACACCACACACAACTGTACTTAGGATCAGCGTTCTTACACAGGCTGCAATCCTCCCGGCCCAATGAGCAGTTATATAGGGTCACTGTGAAGGAAGAGGAGAGGGATGCCTTAGAATACTATGGCTATTCTGTCATTTCATTTACATGCCACTGGGCCATCAGTAGTACAATAATGGTTTTGGACCAATTCACTTAGATG
Source organism: Coregonus clupeaformis (assembly GCF_020615455.1). Taxonomy (NCBI): domain Eukaryota; kingdom Metazoa; phylum Chordata; class Actinopteri; order Salmoniformes; family Salmonidae; genus Coregonus; species Coregonus clupeaformis. Next base: position 27,519,247 of record NC_059210.1, read on the forward strand.
ATGGCAAAGAGTATGTCAGTAAATGTATCAGTGTATTAATGTATCACTTTACCAAATAAGGCTTCCCCAATTGTCATTTTATGTCCACATGATCCTTTGGGATGTTGTCAACAGGGCTGCATATTCGGATGTACCACTTACCATTCAGCGTGCTGTCTATCTTCTTGCCCGTCTCTTTGTCCTTCACGTAGAACAGAACGTTGGTCTCCTGTGACTTATCGAAGGAAAACTAGAAACGGCAACCCAACTAATTATTAATACAGCGATTAATGACACTTCACATTTCCAAATCGTGCCTGAGAAAAGATCTCTTCATAACTTACACACTTTGGCAACCATTCAGAAACATCAGAAGAAATCAATGTCTGAAAATAACTATCTGTACTGTTTCTAAGAAGTTTTCCAATCACAGAAAATGCAGTTTGAGGATGTAGAAATAACATTGGGTTTTTTGTCCATGAGGGGGTGCTATAATATCAAACTGACTGACACAAACCAGGTGAAGTAAACCATACAATACAATATCATGACCAAGCAACACCTTATGAACCCTTCACCTCTTTTAGATGGAGTGAAGTGAAAGCTACTATTGATAGGTGTGGATCAATAAGCATTATTGACGTACATTAAAACCTTTGAAACTGTAGAAGGGCCCGTCTTCAGACCTGACGTCCTCCTTCATGTTCCCCATCAGCTCTGTGCCGATGGTGAACGCCCGGTCCTTCAGAGGAGCAGATGGGTTAGCTTTATACAGGCTCAGTAATCAAGGGTTCAACTCAATGTTACTATAGTCTGATTCATCACTAACTAGTGCCTACTGTTCTTTTAACTTTCATAGATTCTAAGAGTGTCTAATTGTAAACCTAACAGCAGTAAACCTATATAACAGTTACAGTGAGGGAAAAAAGTATTTGATCCCCTGCTGATTTTGTACGTTTGCCCACTGACAAAGACATGATCATTCTATAATTTTAATGGTAGGTTTATTTGAACAGTGAGAGACAGAATAACAACAAAAGAAATCCAGAAAAACGCATGTCAAAAATGTTATAAATTGATTTGCATTTTAATGAGGGAAATAAGTATTTGACCCCTCTGCAAAACATGACTTAGTACTTGGTGGCAAAACCCTTGTTGGCAATTACAGAGGTCAGACGTTTCTTATAGTTGGCCACCAGGTTTGCACACATCTCAGGAGGGATTTTGTTCCACTCCTCTTTGCAGATCTTCTCCAAGTCATTAAGGTTTCGAGGCTGACGTTTGGCAACTCGAACCTTCAGCTCCCTCCACAGATTTTCTATGGGATTAAGGTCTGGAGACTGGCTAGGCCACTCCAGGACCTTAATGTGCTTCTTCTTGAGCCACTCCTTTGTTGCCTTGGCCATGTGTTTTGGGTCATTGTCATGCTGGAATACCCATCCACGACCCATTTTCAATGCCCTGGCTGAGGGAAGGAGGTTCTCACCCAAGATTTGACGGTACATGGCCCCGTCCATCATCTCTTTGATGCGGTGAAGTTGTCCTGTCCCCTTAGCAGAAAAACAACCCCAAAGCATAATGTTTCCACCTCCATGTTTGACGGTGGGGATGGTGTTCTTGGGGTCATAGGCAGTATTCCTCCTCCTCCAAACACGGCAAGTTGAGTTGATGCCAAAGAGCTCCATTTTGGTCTCATCTGACCACAACACTTTCACCCAGTTCTCCTCTGACTCATTCAGATGTTCATTGGCAAACTTCAGACGGGCCTGTATATGTGCTTTTTTGAGCAGGGGGACCTTGCGGGCGCTGCAGGATTTCAGTCCTTCACGGCGTATTGTGTGAGAAATTGTTTTCTTGGTGACTATGGTCCCAGCTGCCTTGAGATCATTGACAAGATCCTCCCGTGTAGTTCTGGGCTGATTCCTCACCGTTCTCATGATCATTGCAACTCCACGAGTTGTGATCTTGCATGAAGCCCCAGGCCGAGGGAAATTGACAGTTATTTTGTGTTTCTTCCATTTGCGAATAATCGCACCAACTGTTGTCACCTTCTCACCAAGCTGCTTGGCGATAGTCTTGTAGCCAATTCCAGCCTTGTGTAGGTCTACAATCTTGTCTCTGACATCCTTGGAGAGCTCTTTGGTCTTGGCCATGGTGGAGAGTTTGGAATCTGATTGATTGATTGCTTCTGTGGACAGGTGTCTTTTATACAGGTAACACACTGAGATTAGGAGCACTCCCTTTAAGAGTGTGCTCCTAATCTCAGCTCGTTACCTGTATAAAAGACACCTGGGAGCCAGAAATCTTTCTGATTGAGAGGGGGTCAAATACTTATTTCCCTCATTAAAATGCTAATCAATTTATAACATTTTTGACATGCGTTTTTTCTGGATTTTTTTGTTGTTATTCTGTCTCTCACTGTTCAAATAAACCTACCATTAAAATTATAGACGGATCATTTCTTTGTCAGTGGGCAAACGTACAAAATCAGCAGGGGATCAAATACTTTTTTCCCTCACTGTATATAAAACATTAAAATGTTTTCATTTACCTGGTACACATCCAGATTGATGCCCTCGAAGCTGATGGTGGTTTTGAACCCAACAGGAATGAGCACAGGGTCAGGGTTCTCAAACTGGGGACACCTTGCTCCCTAAACAGAGATGAAAATGAAATGTACATTTTTGTACTTCGAAAATTCAGCAGACAAACTCTCATCCAGAATGATCATTTGTCAGTTCTCTTAAGCATCTGCTGACATGCAAATTGATATTCCATACAAAAGCTTATGACTCCAACAAATCTTAATGTATATTAACACATTTAATGGAGCACATACCTGTCTGTGTTTGATGATTTGAGGGCCCAACACAGTGTCATCCATGTCCTGGCAGGTGTGGTCCTGGGTGTTCCACTGGCAGCCCCATGGACTGGCCACACACGACATACACCTAAGACACACGTCCAAAGCAGGGAGGCACTCTCATTTAAAAACATGTAAACCTGTGATAGTATTCCTATAACAGTACCCATGTTGTTGATGGTAAATATATCTCTTTAACTTCCGATAAACAAAGCTCATTTATCACATGCTTCCTCCGGATGAAAAAACAATGCAGGAAGCAGCGAGAGAAAAAAAACATATACGTCGGAGATGGACTTTCATTTTTTGATTAATGAAAAGGAAACTGAAGTAAATTCCTCCGGTTGGTAATAAAAAAGGGTCAAAATGCAAGAGGTGCATTCAATTGCAGTCATGAATCACAATTTACTAATAGAAAACCTTCTCTCATTTGTTCACATGCTGCTATTCATTTCCATCAAGGTTGTAGGCACAGTGAGCAGTTCAGAGAGTTAACTCACGGTGTGTTTTCTGCTTTCCTCACAGTGGCTGAACAATTGTAGAACTTGAACTCTCTGGTTGCCAGCTCCACCGACTCGTTCACAAAGATCTTAATGGGCACCGCCACGAAATCTACGGGCAGAGAGGAACAGCGCAAATGAGTGTCCTTGTGATTGGTGAAGATACAGGTTGCAGTGAAATCCACATAACATACAGAGCTCAGTAAGATATACAGTGGGGAGAACAAGTATTTGATACACTGCCGATTTTGCAGGTTTTCCTACTTACAAAGCATGTAGAGGTCTGTCATTTTTATCATAGGTACACTTCAACTGTGAGAGACGGAATCTAAAACAAAAATCCAGAAAATCACATTGGATGATTTTTAAGTAATTAATTTGCATTTTATTGCATGACATAAGCATTTGATCACCTACCAACCAGTACGAATTCCGGCTATCACAGACCTGTTAGTTTTTCTTTAAGAAGCCCTCCTGTTCTCCACTCATTACCTGTATTAACTGCACCTGTTTGAACTCGTTACCTGTATAAAAGACAACTGTCCACACACTCAATCAAACAGACTCCAACCTCTCCACAATGGCCAAGACCAGAGAGCTGTGTAAGGACATCAGGGATAAAATTGTAGACCTGCACAAGGCTGGGATGGGCTACAGGACAATAGGCAAGCAGCTTGATGAGAAGGCAACAACTGTTGGCGCAATTATTAGAAAATGGAAGAAGTTCAAGATGACGGTCAATCACCCTCGGTCTGAGGCTCCATGCAAGATCTCACCTCGTGGGGCATCAATGATAATGAGGAAGGTGAGGGATCAGCCCAGAACTACACGGCAGGACCTGGTCAATGACCTGAAGAGAGCTGGGACCACAGTCTCAAAGAAAACCATTAGTAACACACTACACCGTCATGGATTAAAATCCTGCAGTGCACGCAAGGTCCCCCTGCTTAAGCCAGCGCATGTCCAGGCCCATCTGAAGTTTGCCAATGACCATCTGGATGATCCAGAGGAGGAATGGGAGAAGGTGATGTGGTCTGATGAGACAAAAATAGAGCTTTTTGGTCTAAACTCCACTCGTCGTGTTTGGAGGAAGAAGAAGGATGAGTACCCCAAGAACACCATCCCAACCGTGAAGCATGGAGGTGGAAACATAATTCTTTGGGGATCCTTTTCTGCAAAGGGGACAGGACGACTGCACCATATTGAGGGGAGGATGGATGGGGCCATGTATCGCGAGATCTTGGCCAATAACCTCCTTCCCTCAGTAAGATGGGTCGTGGCTGGGTCTTCCAGCATGACAACGACCCGAAACACACAGTCAGGGCAACTAAGGAGTGGCTCCGTAAGAATCATCACAAGGTCCTGGAGTGGCCTAGCCAGTCTCCAGACCTGAACCCAATAGAAAATCTTTGGAGGGAGCTGAAAGTCCGTATTGCCCAGCGACAGCCCCGAAACCTGAAGGATCTGGAGAAGGTCTGTATGGAGGAGTGGGCCAAAATCCCTGCTGCAGTGTGTGCAAACCTAGTCAAGACCTACAGGAAATGTATGATCTCTGTAATTGCAAACAAAGGTTTCTGTACCAAATATTAAGTTCTGCTTTTCTGATGTATCAAATACTTATGTCATTCAATAAAATGCAAATTAATTACTTAAAAATCATACAATGTGATTTTCTGGATTTTTGTTTTAGATTCCGTCTCTCACAGTTGAAGTGTACCTATGATAAAAATTACAGACCTCTACATGCTTTGTAAGTAGGAAAACCTGCAAAATCGGCAGTGTATCAAATACTTGTTCTCCCCACTGTAGCTATATAGGACCAGGAGTCTTTCCTGACTACATGACCTGACAAGGAAATACTCTGGTCCCTAGGTAGATACAGCCTACAAAAAGGAGAACCCTTTTTGGTTCCAGGTAGAACCCTTTTGGGTTCGATGTAGAACCCTCTGTGGAAAGGGTTCTAAATGGAACCCAAAAGGGTTCTACCTGGAACCAAAAGGGCTCTACCTGGAACCAAAAAGGATTCTTCAAAGGGTTGTCCTATGGGGACAGACGAAGAAACCTTTTAGGTTCTAGATAGCTCCTTTTTTTCTAGGAAGAACTCCTGACCCATACTACAGTGACAGTGGAGGCTGAGTGTCATGTCCTACCCTGGTGTTCAGTTGTGGATGGTAAAGAGACAGGGTTGGGCAGGGCACAGGTGACCTGGCCAGAGGACATGGTGGCGTCACTCATATAGGAGGGGAACACACAGCGCAGACGGTCTGCCTGCCCGATGGAGGGGAGGGAGGGCACGTTGATCTCCACCTGAGAGAGAGAAAGACAGAGTACATAAGATAAGGGGGGAGAGAGAGAGAGAGAGAGAGAGAGAGAGAGAGAGAGAGAGACCAAGGAGGGCCTACAGCAGCACGTAGATCTTCTGCAAATATTCTGTCAGACCTGGGCCTTAAGAGTAAATCTCAGTAAGACAAAAATAATGGTGTTCCAAAAAAGGTCCACAAATACAAATTCCATCTAAAACAAATGTAAATGTAAATCTAGACACCGTTGCCCTAGAGCACACAAAAAACTTTACATACAGTGGCTTGCGAAAGTATTCAACCCCCTTGGCATTTTTCCTATTTTGTTGCCTTACAACCTGGAATTAAAATGGATTTTTAGGGGGTTTGAATCATTTGATTTACACAACATGCCTACCACTTTGAAGATGCAAAATATGTTTTATTGCGAAACAAACAAGAAATAAGACAAAAAAACAGAAAACTTGAGCGTGCATAACTATTCACCCCCCCAAACTCAATACTTTGTAGAGCCACCTTTTGCAGCAATTACAGCTGCAAGTCTCTTGGGGTATGTCTCTATAAGCTTGGCACATCTAGCCTGTGGGGATGGTGTTCTCGGGGTGATGAGAGGTGTTGGGTTTGCGCCAGACATAGCGTTTTCCTTGATGGCCAAAAGGCTCAATTTTAGTCTCATCTGACCAGAGTACCATCTTCCATATGTTTGGGGAGTCTCCCACATGCCTTTTGGCAGGTTTGTTGTGGTGCCATATTCTTTCAATTTTTTAATAATGGATTTAATGGTGCTCCGTGGGATGTTAAAAGTTTCAGATATTTTTTTATAACCCAACCCTGATCTGTACTTCTCCACAACTTTGTCCCTGACCTGTTTGGAGAGCTCCTTGGTCTTCATGGTGCCGCTTGCTTGGTGGTGCCCTTTCATAGAGGTGTTGCAGACTCTGGGCCTTTCAGAACAGGTTTACAGTGGGGGGAAAAGTATTTAGTCAGCCACCAATTGTGCAAGTTCTCCCACTTAAAAAGATGAGAGAGGCCTGTAATTTTCATCATAGGTACACGTCGACTATGACAGACAAAATGAGAAAAAAAATCCAGAAAATCACATTGTAGGATTTTTTATGAATTTATTTGCAAATTATGGTGGAAAATAAGTATTTGGTCAATAACAAAAGTTTCTCAATACTTTGTTATATACCCTTTGTTGGCAATGACACAGGTCAAACGTTTTCTGTAAGTCTTCACAAGGTTTTCACACACTGTTGCTGGTATTTTGACCCATTCCTCCATGCAGATCTCCTCTAGAGCAGTGATGTTTTGGGGCTGTCGCTGGGCAACACGGACTTTCAACTCCCTCCAAAGATTTTCTATGGGGTTGAGATCTGGAGACTGGCTAGGCCACTCCAGGACCTTGAAATGCTTCTTACGAAGCCACTCCTTCGTTGCCCGGGCGGTGTGTTTGGGATCATTGTCATGCTGAAAGACCCAGCCACGTTTCATCTTCAATGCCCTTGCTGATGGAAGGAGGTTTTCACTCAAAATCTCACGATACATGGCCCCATTCATTCTTTCCTTTACACGGATCAGTCGTCCTGGTCCCTTTGCAGAAAAACAGCCCCAAAGCATGATGTTTCCACCCCCATGCTTCACAGTAGGTATGGTGTTCTTTGGATGCAACTCAGCATTCTTTGTCCTACAAACACGACGAGTTGAGTTTTTACCAAAAAGTTCTATTTTGGTTTCATCTGACCATATGACATTCTCCCCAATCCTCTTCTGGATCATCCAAATGCACTCTAGCAAACTTCAGACGGGCCTGGACATGTACTGGCTTAAGCAGGGGGACACATCTGGCACTGCAGGATTTGAGTCCCTGGCGGCGTAGTGTGTTACTGATGGTAGGCTTTGTTACTTTGGTCCCAGCTCTCTGCAGGTCATTCACTAGGTCCCCCCGTGTGGTTCTGGGATTTTTGCTCACCGTTCTTGTGATCATTTTGACCCCACGGGGTGAGATCTTGCGTGGAGCCCCAGATCGAGGGAGATTATCAGTGGTCTTGTATGTCTTCCATTTCCTAATAATTGCTCCCACAGTTGATTTCTTCAAACCAGTCTTCCCAGCCTGGTGCAGGTCTACAATTTTGTTTCTGGTGTCCTTTGACAGCTATTTGGTCTTGGCCATAGTGGAGTTTGGAGTGTGACTGTTTGAGGTTGTGGACAGGTGTCTTTTATACTGATAACAAGTTCAAACAGGTGCCATTAATACAGGTAACGAGTGGAGGAGCCTCGTAAAGAAGAAGTTACAGGTCTGTGAGAGCCAGAAATCTTGCTTGTTTGTAGGTGACCAAATACTTATTTTCCACCATAATTTGCAAATAAATTCATAAAAAATCCTACAGTGATTTTCTGGAAAAAAAATTCTCAATTTGTCTGTCATAGTTGATGTGTACCTATGATGAAAATTACAGGCCTCTCTCATCTTTTTAAGTGGGAGAACTTGCACAATTGGTGGCTGCCTAAATACTTTTTTCCCCCACTGTATATATACTGAGATCATGTGACAGATCATGTGACACTTAGATTGCACACAGGTGGACTTTATTTAACTAATTATGTGACTTCTGAAGGTAATTGGTTGCACCAGATCTTATTTAGGGGCTTCATAGCAAAGAGGGTGAATACATATGCACGCACCACTTTTCCGTTATTAATTTTTTAGAATTTTTTGAAACAAGTTATTTTTTTCATTTCACTTCACCAATTTGGACTATTTTGTGTATGTCCATCACATGAAATCCAAATAAAAATCAATTTAAATTACAGGTTGTAATGCAACAAAATAGGAAAAACGCCAAGGGGGATGAATACTTTTGCAAGGCACTGTACCTCGGCATAAACATCAGCGCCACAGGTAACTTCCACAAAGCTGTGAACAATCTGAGAGACAAGGCATGAAGGGCCTTCTATGCCATCAAAAGGAACATAAAATTTGATATACCAATTAGGATCTGGCTAAAAATACTTGAATCAGTTATAGAACCCCATTGCCCTTTATGGTTGTGAGGTCTAGGGTCCGTTCACCAACCAAGAATTTACAAAATGGGACAAACACCAAATTGAAACTGCATGCAGAATTCTGCAAAAATATCCTCTGTATACAACGAAAAACACAAAATACTGCATGCAGACCAGAATTAGGCCGATACCCGCTAATTATCCAAATCCAGAAAAGAGCCGTTAAATTCTATAACCACTTAAAAGGAAGCGATTCCCAAACCTTCCATAACAAAGCCATCACCTACAGAGAGATGAACTTGGAGAAGAGTTCCCTAAGCAAGCTGGTCCTGGGGCTCTGTTCACAAACACAAACAGACTCCACAGAGCCCCAGGACAACAACACAATTAGACCCAACCAAATCATGAGAAAACTAAAAGATAATTACTTGACACATTGGAACAGAGAGTACACAGTGGCAGAATACCTGACCACTGTGACTGACCCAAACTTAAGGAAAGCTTTGACTATGTACAGACTCAGTGAGCATAGCCTTGCTATTGAGAAAGGCCACCGTAGGCAGACCTGGCTCTCAAGAAAAGACAGGCTATGTGCACACTGCCCACAAAATGAGGTGGAAACTGAGCTGCACTTCCTAACCTCCTGCCAAATGTATGACCATATTCTGAGACACATATTTCCCTCAGATTACACAGATCCACAAAGAATTCGAAAAAACAAACCCAATTTTGATAAACTCCCTTATCTACTGGGTGAAATACCACAGTGTGCCATCACAGCAGCAAGATGTGTGACCTGTTGCCACAAGAAAAGAAAATTGTAAATACAACCCATATTTATGTTTATTTATTTTCCCATTTGTACTTTAACTATTTGCACATTGTTACAACACTGTATATATACATAATATGACATTTGAAATGTCTTTATTCTTTTGGAACTTCTGAGTGTAATGTTTACTGTTAATTTCGATTGTTTATTTCACTTTTGTTTACCATCTACTTCACTTGCTTTGGCAATGTTAACATACATTTCCCATGCCAATAAAGCCCTTAAATTGAAATTGAAATTGAATTGAAAGCGAGTGAGAGAGAGAGAAATAAAGAAAGAGGGAGAGAGAGAAAGGAAGGAAGAAAAACAGAGAACAAGAGAGAGAGAAGGAGAGAATGAGAGAGAAACAGAGAGAGAGAGGGTAGAGAGCAGAGTCAGAGGAGGTGCTTTGAGTGCTAGCACATTTCTCAGTTTTAATAAGCCAATTTTCAGTTTTCTGAGCCGGATCAATAGAGTGTAGATTGTTTCAGAGTAGAGGGTTGCTGATTCAAAATGGAAACATTTCTTATGACTTCTTATCTAGGCAAGACTGCCAGTACAAGGCCCAGTACAGTAAACTACCTGCTGGGTCTTTTTGCAGCTGAGGTTGGGTGGGTGGAAGGACACGATCTTCACACACTGCTGCCTGGGGCTCCACAGCCAGCCGTTCTTCTCCTCTGCTCGCCGGCAGTAAGACCTCCTGGTACACCTGGAACACCAACACCCATCAGCCACTGCTCTCTGTCCAGTTTGTCCGCTGGTCACACATTACTTCCTGTCTCACAGTGACCTCTGACCCTGAATAGCAGCCATTTCCTGTCATTAAATGACCTCTTGTCTGAGTGTTATCAGTTACCGTACCGATATACAGAGTCACTTATACAGTGCAGCTCTCCTTATATGGCCCTAACAAAAAGACTGCTCTCGGTGCCACATAAATAGGGAAGTAGTGCAGAAACACAATGGGGGGGGGGGAGTTCTGGGACTGTCAGCCATAAAACACTAGAGCAAATACACAGCTACACTCCACTGATGGAGTCAGGCCCTATCTAGGGCTGTTTAGAGGGACACGGGAGAGAGAGATATGCTTACCTGGTTCTCTGCATTAAATGATTAGGAGCATACAGAGTGTGCGACTTTCTTTCTTCTTTCTTACCTGCCCTCCAGAACACACCAGCCACAGTAGGGGTCTCGTAGGGACACACAGGACTGGCAGTCTGTTTTCAGATGGCACGCCTGCACTGGCACCTTGGTGATCTATAGCAGTAATACACAGACACAGCCCACAACATAAACAGCATTACAGAGGAACCTCAGAGATACAAACATGTCAGGACAGGAGGTCTATCGGAACACTGAAATGTCTGTAACGTTGAAATTCACTTTTAAACTGGCACCTTGGTGATCTATAGTATCGCACTGTCAACAACACAAACACTAACAGCATGAATTCCTCCAGCTGTGATAAACACACAGGGTCTGTCCCTTTCTCTCTACAGCAATAACAACAACACTGACAAACAGCGGAACTGTCGGGAGGTCTGTAGAGAACGGTATGGAGGTCTGTAGAGAACGGTATTGGAGGACTGTACAGAATGGTAATGGAGGACTGTACAGAACTGTCTGGAGGTCTGTAGAGAACAGTAATGGAGGTCTGTACAGAACGATAATGGAGGACTGTACAGAACGGTATTGGAGGACTGTACAGAACGGTAATGGAGGACTATCCAGAACGATAATGGAGGACTGTACAGAACTGTATTGGAGGACTGTACAGAACGGTTATGGAGGACTGTACAGAACGGTAATTGGGGACTGTACAGAACGGTAATGGAGGACTGTACAGAACGGTAATGGAGGACTGTCCAGAACTGTAATGGAGGTCTGTACAGAACGGTAATGGAAGACTGTACAGAACGGTAATGGAGGACTGTACCTTTTTCTCGGTGGTGATATACAGGTGGCTGTGGCTGGCATCAAAGAATAGGTTTTTGTTGACTCGTTCCCCTGTGGTGTCCCCTGGTCCTCTGCTGTACACCTCTGGGTTGGCGGTCAGATGCACCTGCCAGGCAGAAACACACGCTAGGCTCCTTCGCAACACATGCTAGGCTCCTTCGCAACACATGCTAGGCTCCTTCAATGGGGCACAGCACAAACAACAAAATAATCTGTCCACCAGCAACCTCCCCTAGCCCCACATCTTGTAGACCTCCCCGAACCCCCCTCTTCCACACCACACGTCCTGTTCCGTAGCGTCCTTTCCTTACCTTGTACACCTCTCCCCGGCTGTTCCCCAGGAAGGCGATAGTGTGGTCGTTCTCCACAGCGATGGCCACAGCGGTCAGCAGGCCCGTCCTGGTGATGACCTCCTCCGCCTGCAGGGCAAACTCTGGCTTACTGGCCAGCGGAGCGGGAAGGAAGTCCGCCCCACACTTAAAGTTGTTCAGCGTGTCTTTCTGCAGAGGGAAAGAGAAGAGATAGGAGATCTACTAGTTCCATTAAAGGGGCAATCTGCATTTGCTACATCCATTTTTGGACTTATAAATTAATGATATGTATCCATTGCTTCTTGAAGAATATAACTTCTAAATGCCTCATAAGCTTAGTTCAACTGTCGTACACCATCAGAACCAAAATATAAGCTTGTTTTACTCAATTGTTTGTAAACATTGCAAATGTAAACAAACAGTGTATAGCCTCAAAACATGGTTAAAACTATAATTTGATATCATGGATGGTCAGTCCTGGCATCCATAGCTCTGTCTAGGAATTTGAGAGTGGTTACATTTATTCAAGCTTTTTTTACCAAAAAAAACACTGTTATAATTTCGACTGCAGACTGGCTTTTTAAACCAATCTTTCAAGGGAAAGAGATGAGAGATATACCCTGCAGGATCCCTTCAGACCAAAAGAAACCCCCTGAAAACAAAGGCCTGAAATCCAACCCAATGTGTCATATCTTTGCATTATTGATTAAAGGGGAAATTCGTTTCAAATCACTGACTCTCTTTCTTTTCTTCTGACGTGTCTTTTGAAGTGGATGATAATGGCTGAGCTACTTACGTTAATGCGGGAGGTGCAGAACTCGTCTGTCTTGGATGAGTAGGGGATGTCCACAGCAGGGATGCCGGCGATCTTGCCCGAGTCGCTGTAACAGGCGCTGATGATGTCCACCAGCCTCTCGTTAATGGCCTTTAGAGGGTACATGCACAGGGCCGAGTCAGTGCTGTCATCATAGGGACTGGCCACCATGAACAGCACCTTGTGCCAGGGGAGGACTTGACCATACTGGCCTGACTCTGTCATCCCCCTGGCCAGCTCTTTACCTGGCGACGCGACATAAGCAGCCTGCACCTTGTTGTACCTGTTCCCCGGGCCACAGTTGAGCTGCAGCTCTGTGTAAGAGTAGTAATGAGGGTCGTCCTCACACAGCCGAGACACAAAGGTGAAGTTCTTGTTGTCGGTGCTTCCCATGGTCCTGGAGAACAGGAAGTAGACAAAGCCCTCCTCTTTGAAGGCGTGGCGGAAGTCGTGCAGGTACTTGGGCACGAAGGGCGTGGCCTGAACGGTGGACGCCTCGATGATGCTCTCGAACACCACCCAGTCACGGTAGTCCTGGAGAATGCGGGTGCTGATGAGTTTGGAGCTGTCCAAGCTGCCGTAGCCCTTCCCCACTAGAAACACATTAAAGGTGTTGCCGTCTTTAACGTATGTAGACATGACGCCCACCACGGCCACCCCGTCCTCAATACTAGCCACGTAGGTCCTCTCTCCCTTAGAGTCGCTGTAGTACAGCTGCTGCTCCACGTTGGTCAGGTTGAGGAGGGAACAGATACCCCGGTAGCGGGAGCCACAGACGATGAGCGAGCCGTTGGCCGGGTGCACCAGCAGCAGCTTGTTGACGTTAGGGGTGGGCTTGGTGTCCTGGCAGGCCGAGACGGGTGGGGTGCAGGTGCGGGCGTCCTCCCTGGGGCCTGTCTCGGTGCGGGCCTCCTCACGCAGCGCCTCGTCCAGCTGGTAGATGGTGTTGACGGCGCCCAGGTAGATGCGGCCACTCCGAGGGTCCTGAACCACGTTGTTGATGGCCGTTTTGGAGGGGAAGTCCAGGACCGCCTCCTCCTTCAGCTGGCCCCCGGCTGCAGACAGGCAAAACAGGAGGAGCAGGGGGAGGAGAGGAGCGGCCTGGACCCAGCTCGCCATCTCTGGATAAGAGAGGAGAGAGAGAGAGGGTAAGGGGTGATACACAATGTCGGTTGAAATGTTGTGATGGTATCATATCACCTAAGGCAGTGGTTCTCGAGTACCTCCAACAGAACATATTTTTGTTGTAGACCCGGACAAACATTCCTGATTCAACTCATTGAGGGCCTGATGATTAAAATCAAATAAAATAAAATTTTATTTTTCACATAAAATGTTTAGCAGATGTTATTGCGGGTGTAGCGAAATGCTTGTGTTTCTAGCTCCGACAGTGCAGTAATATCTAACAAGTAATATCTATCAATTTCACAACATATACTCTATACACACAAATCTAAGTAAGGAATGAATTAAGAATATATACATATATGGACGAACGATGTCAGAGCGTCAGTGAGTCTTCAGTCATGAGTTGGTCATGAGGTTGAGGTTGGGGTTGGGAGGGAAACCCTTGAATGTAATGCATGTAAAAGGACATCTAGAAGCACGTCAGTCTATAAAGCATCCTTGCTCAATGATTCCCATCCTTGTTCCAGTTACTCAAGTTTAAGAAGGATGCTTTATATTAGGATTTCATTGCATTAATGAGATCGTAAATGTAGTTTGAAACAAAACAATGGCAGTTGACAGAGCTTGGCAGAAATCCACCATGTTCTTTCTCTGCTGTTTTTAGCAAGAGGAAATGCAATACGTGCAGTAAGCAGGTTTCTTTGTTAAAGGGGGGAATATGATCACACAGCATCCTTTGATACACAAAAACAGCCACACACTTGCAAACAGCAGGAGGGAAAGACATCCTCCTCCCTCGCTGCTGATTGCCCACGCTGTGGTTAATGTCGAGCTGCAGGTGGCTGAATCTGCAATGGCCTACCTCTGTGACTATTGTCTCACACACAAATACACACACAAACATACACAGCCACACAGCCACAGACACACAAATACAAACCTATACGCCCACGCACAGTCACACACACAAACATTATCCACCACCTTCACAAACATATGCACGCACACACATGCCCAAACACACACACATACATGCCCAAACACACACGCACGCACGCACGCACGCACGCACGCACGCACGCACGCACGCACGCACGCACGCACGCACGCACGCACGCACGCACGCACGCACGCACGCACGCACGCACGCACACACACACACACACACACACACACACACACACACACACACACACACACACACACACACACACACACACACACACACACACACACACACACACACACACACACACACACACACACACACACACACACACACACACACACACACACAGAGAGAAAGAGATATGGTTCTGCTCATTTCACCTAGGCAGTTAAGTCCATAGCCACACTCGTCAAATTGAAAACCCATGATGAAGCTTCCCGGGAGGGAGGGAGGGAGGGAGGGAGGGAGGGAGGCAGCCTGTGCCTGGTTGTGAATCTGTGTTTTATTATGTTAACCTGCCTTCCCTCAGAGTACTAAGTGAGGAGAGGACTGATTAGACATTCGCCCTCAGGGCCCAGTTAATTTAAGCTCCTACCCCCATTTGCATGAAAGTGTCCATCCTCCCCTATTCCCTGATTTTATTTAGCTTTTTTCATTTCACAACCTCATTCCTTT
The DNA here is from genome assembly GCF_020615455.1 of Coregonus clupeaformis. NCBI lineage: Eukaryota > Metazoa > Chordata > Actinopteri > Salmoniformes > Salmonidae > Coregonus > Coregonus clupeaformis. The sequence goes on from NC_059210.1 coordinate 27,534,539, forward strand.
CGGAGCCCCATTTCTCTAGGTCAACTTATCTACCCTTTTTAATTAATACCCTTAAACAATTTCATTACAATTGAAACTGCGTTATAAACACACTCCCTGTGCTTACTCCCATCAGGAGTGTATGGTTAGTCTTCTTTAGAGGATAGCAGGATGGTGTTTGGCTGAAATTCTCCCTGGTCTCTTAACACTGACAAACATAGGCTGCATTTACACAGGCAGCCCAATTTGGATCTTTGGAACCAATTATTGGCAAAAAAGCTGATCTGATTGGTCAAAAGACCAATTAGTCAAAGAAAGATCAGAATTGGGCTGCTTGTGTAAACACCGCCATAGTAATTCACGGACGTGTTCATGTACTAGGCTAGTATGCACCTACTCTCCGATGAAATTATTAACTTTTTACAGGGTTACTTAGGACCAATGCCAATGGTTACTTTGTTTGGGTTATTCTGCCTTCGTTTAGTCTAGAATAAGAGCCATGACTTCATAAAAGTTTGTTTTAAAACCGCAATTTTTATTGTGACCCTGCCATGACAGTGATAATCACTCATGTCTATAGAAAATAAGATATTCCATTTCCCATCAACTCATATTTTTTACACTACATCCATAATCCGCTGTCAGTCTAGCTATCCAAATTCCTGTTGCAAATCTTTCACAAAAAAATATGGATTTTCAAAATGTCACTGGCTGCTTTCTCTAGCCTAGCATATCATGATTTAGGACCACTGACTGAACAGTGCATTATCAAACAGACTGTTAGAAGCAGCTTTCCCAAACTGAGATGTAGGCTAGGCTACAATAGTTGGTAGAATTGTCAGGAAGCATTCACTTGGGTAACAGGAAACTCAGCTTGACTTACTTCTATCACATCAAAGACTATTTATTTCGCCTATTCATGCAAATCTCTCACTCCCTATAAAAAAAATCTGCTGTTATACAAATTTCCTTCAGATGTTGCATTGTGGGTCACTGCAAAATAAATCCTGCACTCTTTTTCAAAGGAGCTCGTTCTCTCCTAGGATGTCTCCTCTCTATCATTCTTCATATCCTTTTTTCATGGGCTTTAATCCAGAACACTGGAGTTAAGGAGGCTTCAAAGAGCTTCGGAGGAACAGTCAGACTCACTGCCATGTGGTAATGACACAGGTGGAGCCAGCCCCTTTGTCCCTGGGCTGTCCCAGCTTGTCTCTACTCCTCTGAAGAAGTCTCTCTCTCTCTTTCTCTCTCTCTATGCCTCTTTATGGGACATGGCAGCAGGGAACTTCTCTCCTACATAGGCTGGGCCATTCTAATGAAATAAAAAGCTGCTCAAATTAGTGGGTCACTCAGCGCGCTGCGTAAGCCTGCAGCTAATGAAGCCTCCAATGGCCGGGGATAAATAATAATGAAACGAGCGAGGCGCTAACGAAGCAGGCACATCTGGAAAGTGAGACGCTCCCAAGAAAGCCTAGGCCCTGATCGGCTCTCTTCCAGTGCAGGAGCGAGACGACTTACCTAGAGGAGAGAAAATTAACTAGATGCTCCAATCTCTCATCATGTGGTTTCATGGTATAGTTACCGGCTGCCTTGACTTCACAGGCTTGTCTGCAATGTTTGGAAATACTAGTGAAAGGGAAAGGAGAGAGGATGGGACATTTTTCTAGAGGAGCTACTTGTACAGGCCGGAAAAGCAGGACAAAGACTGGGTGTGTCCTGCTGCCTGTTAACTGGATAGCCCCCACGCTTCTGGCTGCCTACCCTCTCTTCTCAACATCTCCACCCTCCCTGCTCTAATACGTCAGGACATGTCTGCACAGGAAAAGCATCTCCCAGAAGAGGAAAATTAAATATTATTGAAAAATGGTAGGAGTGAGCATGCCATGAACGCGAATGAACACATACACACACACAGCTTGAAACGCTGACAGCGTAATCCTTTCCTGACACCCAGAGACATTTCTCCAGACTACCTTTGACACAGGCCACCGCAGCAGAACGGCGGTCCACAGTATCCTACCCATCATCCACTCTGGCACAGACAGAGGACCCCCCACATCCCCTTCTCTAGGATAACACCCCGGCCAGGCCGCATGCAGGAGGAAGTGAGTGTCTGCTGATCACATCTCCACTATGCTGAACAGACAGACATTGGCACCTTATTACATATTTAGTGCACTATGGGTCCTGATCAAAAGTAGTGCACTATATAGGGAGTAGGGTGCGATTTGGGATGCAGACAGTGAGTCACGGACGCTGATCTGATTCAAACCCAGCACGAGTGCTGCTCTCAGACCTAGCACTCATTAAACAGATAGTGAGATATAAATAAATAAATAACAGATCCCCCCCATCGCAAACATAATAGGATATCACCCCATACGGCGGCAGCCCGCATTCGTATTCAGCATTTCTCATATTAGCGCTCCTATCCTCCCTCTTTCTCCGTCCAGCAGATGCCATTCCTGACAGTGACGGGTGACGTCTTTATATTAAAGCCTTTCTTAGTGTCACGTTGCTGATAAAAGTGAGCCACCATTAAATGAGTGGCCCGACGCTGGGGGCCGGGAGCCAGGGGTGAGAGAGGGGTTAACGCTCAATTGCCTATCTGGCCCTGTGTGTCTGTCTGTCTCAGCGTGTGGGTGTTAAAGCGAGTTACAGGCAAAATGACAAAGTGGGTTTAGCGGCGCACAAGGAGCGGCGGCGGAAACAAATGTCTCCGTCAGGTGCGTTACACGGCGCCGAGAGCTCCCTGTTCGCTCTCCAGTCAGTGAGAGGAAAAAGGGAAGCGTATGAGCCTCTCCCCTCCTACCAATCTGAATGAAATTGTTTAAAAAGTGCTTAGGGAAGCTCGTGTGACGACGTAAATCCAATTTCCATATGAACAATTACCCTGCCGTCAGGGTTGGCAGTTCATTTATTTCAATTTGACTGACTGCAATGAGCCGCTGGCCCAGGCAACCAGTCCAGACATTGTGATCAGGCAGGGCATTAAGCATGCAGCCATTGATGGAACTAGCTTGGTCTATAACACAGAGACCCAGCTGTCCTGGCCTAAGTACCATCCTCCTGAGACCTACCATGACCAGAGTACACTAAAACACACATTGGCCTCACATTAGTGTGTGTGTGTGAATGTGTGTGTCAGGGTTTCCTTTAGCCGTTAATAGCCAGCTTTTGGCTGATAAAAAAACAACAACAGATAAATCAAATTGGCACCGGCCAGTTGTCCGGGAGAATTAAAAAAATCCCATTGCGAAAATGCATTTTAGCCTATTCATCGATTGAAATAGCAGTCGTTGTAGTGCGAGAGCTGCTGCTATAGCTCATCAAACAGCTTGTTCATTGCTGCTGGAGCGAAATGTGCTTTTATAAGCCCAATCATTGCGCAACAATTCTAAATGCAATCGCGTGTTTAAAACTGTTTTGACGGCCACGATTAAAAATAGCTACTATTTTTATTTCTCAACTGGTAATTGAAGCGCGCTCTCCATTCACCATTCAAGTGCATAGGAAACTAGGCAGGCTTCAGCATGTCACACACAATGATGTATGATTACTGATAATCCTGAATGAATCCTGAATAATGATGAGTGAGAAAGTTACAGACGCACAAATATCGCACAAATACCCCATGGTAAGAAATGTGACTGTTCCTGGTGCAAAAACAATGTCCTATCCCGGAGCTCGAGTAAATGACATTACTAAGCTGCTCCCGAATGTACTACGCCAGGACATGGACATCGATTCTATTGTACTCCATGTGGGTTTTAATGACATTATGAAGGGCAGCTCTGAATAGTTGAAACTGGATTTCAAATAGCTGATTGACTCCCTGCTAGACACAAATAAAAGACCCATCATATCTGGCCCTGTGCCCTCTCTGAATCGTGGCATTGAACGCTTTAGCAGGATTCTTTCTCTTCACAACTGGCTACGTGATTATTGCAGCTCAATGGGTGTATTTACTGGGAAGCTTCTGCTAAGCTTCCCAGTAAATCATCCCAAAAAAGTGCTCAAAATAGCCCATGTTAACATATGCAGCTTTAGAAACAAGGTTCATGAAATTAATAACTTGCTAGTAACAGATGACATTCATATTCTGACTATCTCTGAAACTCACTTGACAATACCTTTGATGATACAGTGGTAGCAATACAAGGTTATAACATTTACAGAAAAGACAGAAATGCCAGTGGTGGAGGTGTTGCTGTTTATATTCAGAACCACAATCCTGTAATGATTAGAAAGGATCTCATGTTAAATACTGTTGAAGTAATATGGCTACAGGTTCATTTGCCTCGCCTAAAGCCCATTCTTGTGGGAAGCTGCTATAGACCACCAAGTGCTAACAGTCAGTATCTGGATAACATGTGTAAAATGCTTGATAATGTATGTGATATCAACAGAGAGTTATATTTTCTGGGCAATTTAAATATTGCCTGCAACCTGGTTCAGGTTATTAGTCAACCTACCAGGGTAGTTACAAACAGCACAGGAATGAAATCATCAACATGTATTGATCACATCTTTACTAATGCTGCAGAAATGTGCTTGAAAGCAGTATCCAGATCCATTGGATGTAGTGTTCCCAATATAGTAGCCATATCTAGGAAAACCAAAGTTCCAAAGGCTGGGCCTAATATAGTGTATAAGAGGTGTGGGAAAGAAGGGGGCAGAGTGTTAAATGGCAGATATGTGAGGGCAGAACTAATAAACGGGCTCTGCCATCTCACTAAAATGGCCACCCCGACAAGAACTACAGATCACTAAATGTCCGACCGCCAAAAACTACAATCCCTAGAAGCAAGGGGAACGCTCGCAAGGTGGGGCCGACCCACATATAAGGGGTCAAGACAAACCAGGAAGAGGGAGAGAGAGCAAGTGGCTGTGGATCTGTGAAAAATTGTATGGTTGAGAGAGATGAGGCAAAAGGAATGGCAAATAAGTCTGGCTGCACAACCGATTGGCAAACGTACTACAAATTGAGAAATCATGTGACTAAACTGAATAAAAAGAAGAAGAAACTACATTATGAAACAAAGATAAATGACATAAAGAATGATAGTAAAAAGCTTTGGAGCACCTTCAATGACATTTTGGGAAAAAAGGCAAACTCAGCTCCATCATTCATTGAATCAGATGGCTCATTCATCACAAAACCGACTGATATTGCCAACTACTTGAATTATTTTTTAATTGGCAAGATTAGCAAACTTAGGCATGACATGCCAGCAACAAACGCTGACACTACACATCAAAGTATATCTAACCAAATTATGAAAGACAAGAATTGTTATTTTGAATTCCGTAAAGTGAGTGTGGAAGAGGGGGAAAAATAATTGTTGTCTATCAACAATGACAAGCCACCAGGGTCTGACAACTTGAATGGAACATTACCTAGGATAATAGAGGACAATATTGCCACTCCTATTTGCCATATCTTCAATTTAAGCCTACTAGAAAGTGTCTGCCCTTAGGCCTGGAGAGAAGCAAAAGTCATTCCGCCACCTAAGAATAGTAAAGCCCCCTTTACTGGCTCAAATAGCTGACCAATCAGCCTGTTACCAACCCTTAGTAACATTTTGGAAAAAATGGTGTTTGACCAGATACAATGCTATTTTACAGTAAACAAATTGACAACAGACTTTCAGCACACTTATAGGGAAGGACATTCAACAAGCACAGCACTTACACAAATGACTGATGATTGGTTGAGAGAAATTGATGATAAAAAGATTGTGGGGGCTGTTTTGTTAGACTTCAGTGCGGCTTTTGACATTATCAATCATAGTCTGCTGCTGGAAAAATGTGTTATAGCTTTACATCCCCTGCTATATTTTGGATAAAGAGTTACCTGTCTAACAGAACAGCCTCTACAACATAATACAGGTAGAATCAGGAATTCCCCAGGGCAGCTGTCTAGGCCCCTTACTTTTTTCAATCTTTACTAACGACACTTTGAGTAAAGCCAGTGTGTCTATGTATGTGGATGACTCAACACTATACACGTCAGCTACTTCAGCGACTGAAATGACTGCAACACTTAACAAAGAGCTGCAGTTAGTTTCAGAATGGGTGGCAAGGAATAAGTTAGTCCTAAATATATCAAAAACTAAAAGCATTGTTTTTGGGACAAATCATTCACTAAACCCTAAAACTCTACTAAATTTTGTAATAAATAATGTGGAAATTGAGCAAATTGAGGTGACTAAACTGCTTGGAGTAACCCTTGATTGTAAACTGTCATGGTCAAAACATATTGACACAATAGTAGCTAAGATGGGGAGAAGCCTGTCCATAATGAAGCGCTGCTCTACCTTCTTAACAACACTATCAACAAGGCAGGTCCTACAGACTCTAGTTTTGTCGCACCTGAACTACTGTTCAGTAGTGTGGTCAGGTGCCACAAAGGCTGGCCCTTGGATGTACACAGAGAGCAAACTACATGGAACTATATTCCACATCAGGTAACTGATGCAAGCAGTAGAATCAGATTTAAAAAACAGATAAAAATACACCTTATGGCACAGCGGGGACTGTGAAGCAACACAAACATAGGCACAGACACATGCATACACACACATGATAACATATGCACTATACACACACGTACAGATGGATTTTGTGTTGTAGATATGTGGTAGTGGAGTAGGGTCCTGAGGGCACACACTTATAGTGTGTTGTGAAATCTGTTATGAATGTATTGTAATGTTTTTAAAATTGTATAACTGCCTTAATTTTGCCGGACCCCAGGAAGAATAGCTGCAATGGGGATCCATAATAAATACAAATACAAATACCCCAAGACATGCTCTTCTCACCATTACAATAACAGGGGAGGTTAGCATTTTTCGGAGGCATGAAATGTATGCCTCTGTAACTTTCTCACTCATTATCCGTAATCATGGTAGCATCCACATTAATGTAGAATTGTTTAGAAACATATTCTATTCTTATTTAAAATAAAAGTGACTCCAAAACAGTGGAGGCTGCTGAGGGGAGAACGGCTCGTAATAATGGTCGGAACGGAGCAAATGGAATGGCATCAAACACCTGCAAACCAAGTGTTTGATGTATTTGATACCATTCCATTGATTCTGCTCCAGTCATTACCACGAGTCCGTTCTCCCCAATTAAGGTGTCACCAACCTCCTGTGCTCCAAAATAACACAATAGATTATTTACCATTCATTTATATTGGGCACAAAATAATCTGAAACACAACCAAAACAAACAGCAAATGCATCCAACAAGTTTGTAGAGTCACAATCTTGATGTAATCATTGCGGTCTCGGAATATGGGACCAAATACTAACATTTGGACTACTTTAACCTCTTCATCCCTAGGCACCTGGCTAAAGTGCCTGCCTCAAAAATGCATGCCCAAATTGAATAGAGTATATCTCCAAAACGACAAAGGCTATAAACATCATCTTGTTAGCAAAAGAAAGGGAACACATGTGAGATGTATCTTGAAGTGAAATAATGAATGTGGGTTTTACTGTGTCAGAGTACATGAAGCTAGAACACAGCATAAATTGGGAGGTTTTGATTCCGCCTGAAAGTAAGTTCAGGTTTTATAGGGAATGCTTTATTGGACTTATGCAGCTGCAGCCCCTAAACACTATGGGACCATAGCCCAATATCTGATGAGTATGTGTGTGAAGTTTGATGCCAATAAAGTAAAGTAAACCAAAGTTGTAGGGGTTTTAGTTGAAGTATGTTTAGGCGGATTACCAAATGGAGACATTTGGGTAGATTTGGGCACCATCAGTGCCATTTGACTTTTATCAGGTACCAGACAGCAAAAGTCATTTAATTTCACTAACATATCACTATATGTGTACATTCCATCAAATTACAACTGTTTTGATGTTGTTTCCAATGTTCTCCCAGACCTCTATACGTGTTCCCATTAAAATAAACCATACAATGGGAAAGTTTGTCTCCAAACTGAGCAGATTTATTAGAAACTATAAACAACAAATTTAAAAACAAAAAGTCCACACACCCCAAAACTATAAACAATGATATGGTGTCCTTGGGTGGGTTGTCACACAAAATGTAGACCCTTTTTACCCTAAAACCTGCTGTCGTGCCAATCCTTGAAACAGTTACGCTTTGATGTAAGGCACAAAGGGACTTGGCACTTCCTGCAGTACACAGGTGTTTTCACTTTGGGAATGCCAACATCCAGACATCTCCTACAGTTCTTCCTGTCTTTTCTGGCATCATCACCATAGTATTCTGGCATGGTGGAGGTTGTGGTTCAGACTGTTTAGCAAAGCTCACCATTTCTGTGAGTAGCTTTTCCCTTAACTTATTTTGTGTGTATGGCTTAGTGGGGTTGTTCTTATGGAGTTCTTTGTGAAGTAGGAAACTATTTACAACAGCAATATCAACAAAATGAAAAAGAAAAGTATTGTGGTGAACACTGTAGTATCCAATCAATGCGTCGGATAAATCCACTCCACCCATGCTCCGGTTGTAGTCGGCTACCGCATCTGGGACGGGCTCAGTTTTATTCTGCCATACACCACCCTCTTTTACCTTCCTTTTGACAGTTTGTCCACTAAATGCTTCATGTACAGTAGAGCACATGGTTACCTCACGTGTGTCCATCCATTTTACAAATAATACATTTCCTTTGCATATCCACCGCAAATCTCCCCTTTCTGCTTTTTTTGGCAGGTTGTTCCTTTTGGTTTGTGGGAAACCAATCCTGTTAGTTCTAATTGTCCCACAGGCACCAGTGTTTCTTCTACGTAATTCCTCAAAAAAGGGCAGGGCTAGAATATAAATTGTCTACAAAAAGTGTATAGCCCCCACCAGTGGCGGCTCCTGAAAAAATTCTCAGGGGGGGCAATTTTTCTGATGATTTAGGTGACCTACACACATTTTAAAAAAGATATGTCCAGCAACAACATGAAGACAGGGGCAGCATATAAGTCAATACCAGAAGCATGTATTGACTGATCTCAAAAGTGTTGGCTTACAAAAGCAAAATAAGTTATCACAGTAAAAATAATCAAGGGTGTTCTTTCACATTCCTCAACACTGCATAAACAATATGCATTTCCATAAAACACCTCATCTAATTGTGCCACAAAGTTGACAAGTCCAAGAAAAATACCAGGGTTGGTGGAGCCCTCAGTTTCATCTTTGCCTCGCAAAGCTAACTCAAACACTCCGCAAAACTTCACACACTGGATTAGCCGGCTGAGGATGTGGCGGTTCTTGCTAACCTCATCGTTGTGGCGGCGGACAGCTAGCCTCTATCCCTCATCCAGTTGAGTGGCAATGTTCACTCTCCCCAAAGCAGACAATCTCAAACAGCTATCCATGTGGGTCTTTGACAGCTCATGTTTCTTAATCTTTTCTGAAAGATGGTGCATGTCCGTTACTGTTACGATCCGGCACTGTTGGTCCTGCCCCGCTTGTTTCCCTTTTCCTTTTTTTCCCCTGTGTGTGTTGTCTGTGTCTGTCTCCCCCTGCTGTGCAGCCCAGGCAGAGGATCTAGGTCAGGGGGCGTGGCCATTCTCTCTCATGCTCAGTTACCTCCAGCTGCGGCTCATTGTCACCAATCAACCAGCAGTTATCTACCCGGGCTGGACACCTCTCCAGCGCCAGTTCGTTCCTACACTACCTGTGGTAACTTGGCCCCGTACAGCAATCTCAGTCTAGTTGTTACTATCTCAGCATTATAGTTGTTTCTGCCACGTTTTGTAACCTGTCTCTCCTTCGACCAGATCCCGTCTGTTCCTGCTGCCTGCCTACCTGCCATTCCCACGCCGCAACCTGCTCATCTGTTGTCTGATATCCTCGTCATCCAGCTCTCCGGACTACTGGCTCTCCCCCCCACTCAGCTCCTACCCCGGTCTGAAGCTATTCCACCCTGAACTGTTTCTCTCTGCCAATTCACGCTGAATAAACGACATCCTAATTCACCCTCTGTTGTCCGTGTGTCCGTCTCTGCACCTGAGTCCCCACCAAGCCTAATAGAACGAACTGGCCAAACATGGACTCAGCAGAGATGCCACATGAAACAACGGGTGATGGCGTACAACGCGCCCTCCATTCACAGGGAATGTTATTGGGACAACACGACCAACTCATCCGGACTCTTGTGGATAACAACCAGCAGTTGTTGGATCAAGTATCTCATCTCATCTCTCAGGTAGCTAACCTGGTAACACTCACTACCCTTCCTCCCTCTGCTTCTCCTCCGCCTGTTCCTCCTACAGTGGCTCCAGGCTCGGCTTCCGCTCCTGCCCTTCGGGAACCCCCTACAACCTCACCCGAACCTTTCACCGGGGACCTGAACAAATGCCGTGGTTTCCTGCTTCAGTGCCGCTTGGTGTTCCAACAGAAGCCCCTGTCTTTCTCCACGGAATCCTCAAAGGTACATTACGCACTGGGGTTAATGAGGGGCAAAGCTTTGATTTGGGCAGAAGCGGCTTGTTCTACTCAGCAGATTGCCAGCCTGTCGTTTGACGATTTTTCCTCTCAATTGAAAGTTGTGTTTGATCACCCGGACCATGCCGGGACCGCCACAAAGAGACTATTGAAGCTACGACAGGGCACGGGTAGCGTGGCTGAATACGCCATTGATTTTTGGACCTTGGCAGCCGATTCCAAGTGGAATGACGAAGCTCTTCAGGGAGCGTTTGTTAACGGTCTAAGTGACACGATTAAGAATGAACTAGCTGTTCGTGATGAGCCTGCTAACCTTCATGTTCTCGTTTCCCTTGCTACACGAATAGACAACAGGCTACGGGAGAGGAGACAGGAGAGGGGCGGTCGGGTCCACACCGCAGCGGATCCCTCCACGGAACTAGACGAGCCCATGCAGCTGGGCCGTGCTCGTCTGTCCCCTGCCGAAAAGGAACGGCGCATGCGGGCTGGTGAGTGCATGTACTGTGGGGACCGCACTCATTTCCTGGTTAACTGTCCGGTTCGCCCAAAAGACCAAGCTCGCAGGTAAAAGTGGGCATACTTGCGAGTGCTACACCTGACTCAATGCCCACAGCACCCCGTCTAGTTATCCCAGCTACAGTCCAGTTCAGGAATCTATCTCTCCCACTAGCTGCTCTCATCGACTCTGGTGCTGAGGATAGTTTCCTTGACGTTAACCTGGTCACTCAGGCTGAGATCCCTGTTAAGCCCCTGCCTAAGCCTATAACAGTAACCGCTATTGACGGCCATCAGTTTGCCAACATCACCCATCAAACTGTCCCCGTTTCTCTCATGCTGTCCGGCAATCACAAGGAAACCATCCAGTTTAAAGTAGTCTCCTCCTCGGCCTCCCCCCTTATCCTCGGTTTCCCTTGGCTTAGCATTCACAACCCCCATATTGACTGGCAAAACCACAAAATACACAGTTGGAGCACTCACTGCCATTCTGTTTGCCTTGGGTCGGCTATTCCGCCCTCGGTAGGTTCCCCTGCTTCCCCTGTCAAAACCCCAGACCTCTCTTCAGTCCCTGAGGAGTACCTGGACCTGGCCGAGGTATTCAGTAAGTCCAAGGCACTTTCATTACCACCTCATAGGCCATACGATTGCGCTATTGAGTTACTGCCTGGAGCCCCTTTGCCGTCCAGTCGGCTTTTCAATCTGTCCCGTCCTGAGAGAGAAGCTATGGAAACCTACATAGGCGACTCCCTAGCCTCTGGCATCATTCGTCCCTCATCTTCCGCTGTTGGTGCTGGGTTCTTTTTTGTAGAGAAGAAGGACAAAACATTACGCCCCTGCATTGACTACAGAGGACTTAATAACATCACAGTCAGAAATACGTACCCCCTGCCTCTCATCAACTCAGCATTTGAACCCCCTTCATGGTGCCACCGTGTTTACCAAACTCGACCTACGTAACGCTTACCACCTCGTTAGGATCAGGCCGGGAGACGAATGGAAGACTGGGTTCAATACCCCTCTCGGACACTTTGAATACCTAGTCATGCCATTCGGTCTCACTAACGCCCCAGCAGTGTTTCAGGCCATGATTAACGATGTGTTGAGGGATTTTCTACACCGTTTTGTGTTTGTCTATTTGGATGACATTCTAATATTCTCTAAGTCACAGGATGAACACGTCTCCCACGTCCGTCTGGTTCTCCAACGCCTCATGGAAAATAAACTGTATGTGAAAGCAGAAAAATGTGAGTTCCACCGGCAGTCCGTCCCCTTTTTGGGCTTTATTATCGAGCGGGGACAAGTGTCACCAGACCCTGACAAGATCAGAGCGGTTGTGGAGTGGCCCACACCCACGTCTCGGAAGCAGCTAAACGCTTCCTGGGCTTCGCCAACTTCTACCGCCGGTTCATCAGGGGTTTCAGCCGAGTGGTTGCCCCCCTGACCAAGCTCACCTCCCCTAAGGTGCCATTCCTGTGGACGCCTGAGGCCGAGTCAGCTGTGAGTACATTGAAGGAACTGTTCACCACCTCACCTGTTCTTATTCATCCAGACACTAGTTTGCAGTTTATTGTGGAAGTGGACGCCTCTGATTCGGGGGTGGGGGCAGTCCTGTCACAACGTTCCCCACGGACCAGAAGCTCCATCCTGTGGCCTTTTTCTCCAGGAGATTGACCCCTGCTGAGAAGAACTACGACGTGGGTAACCGGGAGTTGCTTGCTGTCAAGTTGGCGTTGGAGGAGTGGAGGCACTGGCTGGACGGAGCAGAGCAACCCTTCATAGTCTGGACAGACCACAAGAACCTGGCTTACATCCAGTCATCCAAGAGGCTGAACTCCCGTCAGGCCAGATGGGCTCTGTTCTTCAGCAGGTTCAAGTTTATTTTAACATATCGTCCTGGCACACGTAATGTCAAGCCTGATGCTCTCTCTCGCCAGTTTACAGACAATGAAGACTTCAGCAATCCTGAACCTGTTCTGCCCGCTTCCTGTTTGGTGGCGGCTGTTCACTGGGAGATCGAGTCCCTCGTCCGATCGGGCACAAGAGTTGGAACCTGGACCGGCCGATGGCCCCCCGACCTTCTCTATGTTCCCGCAGCCGTGCGGCCGCAAGTGCTCAACTGGATCCACACCTCACGATTCTCCTGCCACCCTGGTATGAACCGTACACTGTCGCTACTTAAGAGGCACTTTTGGTGGCCATCCGCCGAGGCAGACGTCCGGGAGTACGTGGCGGCCTGTTCCATCTGTGCCCAAAACAAGGCATCCCACAGGGCTCCTTCGGGCCTGCTGCGGCCTCTCCCAGTCCCGAGTCGTCCTTGGTCTCACGTGGGCTTGGACTTCGTCACTGGACTTCCTATGTCTGAGGGTAATGACACCATACTCACCATCGTGGACAGATTCTCTAAATCTGCCCATTTTGTTGCATTACCAAAATTACCATCTGCCAGTGAGACAGCCGACCTTTTTGTCCTACATGTATTCCGTCCCCATGGAATACCTGTGGACATAGTGTCCGATAGAGGCCCACAGTTCATTTCTCGGGTATGGAAGGAGTTTTGTTCTGCTCTGGGTGCCTCTGTCAGTCTCTCATCAGGTTTTCATCCCCAGTCCAATGGCCAGACTGAGAGGACCAATCAGGACCTGGAGGCTGCTCTACGCTGTGTGACATCCCAGAACCCGTCCACCTGGGCCAAACATCTCCCGTGGGTCGAATATGCCCACAATTCCCTCACCTCCTCTGCCACCGGCCTCTCACCATTTGAGGCGGCTTTGGGGTACCAACCGCCATTGTTCCCGTCTCAGGAAAGGGAGTTAGCCATCCCGTCAGTTCAGGATAACCTTCGTCGCTGCCGCAAGGTGTGGGTGGACACCCGTGAGGCCCTTCTACGGACAGCAGAGCGTAACAAGAGAGTGGCGGACAGGCACAGGGTAGTCGCTCCCCAGTTCCAGCCTGGTCAGCGAGTCTGGCTCTCCTCCAGCAACATCCCCCTGCGCACTGACTCCCGTAAGCTGTCGCCCCGGTATTTGGGTCCTTTCGAGATCGATTCCATCATCAACCCTTCGGCTGTTCGGTTGAAGCTTCCCAGGCCATGAGAGTCCATCCTACATTTCACGTGTCCCAGCTGAAGCTGGTCTCCTCCAGCCCTTTGTGTCCGCCTGTGGATCCCCCTCCGCCACCGCGTGATTGTGACGACCATCCAGCCTACACGGTGCGGAGACTGCTGGACGTCCGGAGGCGTGGTAGAGGGCTTCAGTACCTGGTGGACTGGGAGGGATACGGTCCCGAGGAGAGGTCCTGGATTCCCCGACGATTTATACTGGATCCTCAGCTGGTGGCTGATTTCCATAGGGACCACCCTGACAAGCCGGGTGGGTCGCCGGGTGGCGCCCGTTGAGGGGGGGGTACTGTTACGATCCGGCACTGTTGGTCCTGCCCCGCTTGTTTCCCTTTTCCTTTTTTTCCCCTGTGTGTGTTGTCTGTGTCTGTCTCCCCCTGCTGTGCAGCCCAGGCAGAGGATCTAGGTCAGGGGGCGTGGCCATTCTCTCTCATGCTCAGTTACCTCCAGCTGCGGCTCATTGTCACCAATCAACCAGCAGTTATCTACCCGGGCTGGACACCTCTCCAGCGCCAGTTCGTTCCTACACTACCTGTGGTAACTTGGCCCCGTACAGCAATCTCAGTCTAGTTGTTACTATCTCAGCATTATAGTTGTTTCTGCCACGTTTTGTAACCTGTCTCTCCTTCGACCAGATCCCGTCTGTTCCTGCTGCCTGCCTACCTGCCATTCCCACGCCGCAACCTGCTCATCTGTTGTCTGATATCCTCGTCATCCAGCTCTCCGGACTACTGGCTCTCCCCCCCACTCAGCTCCTACCCCGGTCTGAAGCTATTCCACCCTGAACTGTTTCTCTCTGCCAATTCACGCTGAATAAACGACATCCTAATTCACCCTCTGTTGTCCGTGTGTCCGTCTCTGCACCTGAGTCCCCACCAAGCCTAATAGTTACACCAGTCGCTGTCCAAGCGGTGCTGTCTGCCGTGCCGCCTTCAGGGTGAAAGAGTAAGCAGTGGTAGCAGAAGACTGCATTAGCTACATCGCAGCCTGCTAGCCAGGTTTTTCGTTCGTACCAATTTTTGGAAAATCCTCGGGTGTAGGACTTTCCCCCTTTAGTAGAAACCTGTTGAATTATTAAATTTGGTCTGGGAGGTCCTAATTGTTTCGCTGCCAATTTATCTTGATTTGTTCGCCGACAAAAAGGAACTTCTTTCAAAGAGACAATCGAGTTGCACTGAACGCTAGCCATCTTGACAGTAGTACGTGAATTGATTGACGCTGCTACCCGCTCTTTTCTTAGTTATGTTCATGGTTATGTTACGTATGACGAAAGCGCGTAAGTGCAAGCCCTCCCGGAACCCATAGAGATTGTATTGAAAGCTCTGATATTTGAAAAAAAAAAGATTTTACATGAGAGTCTATGAGAGACTTCTGGGGCGATTTTCAACCTGACTGAAATCGCCCCAAAAGGGGCGGGGCCATTTGAAGCACGACTTTAGCCTGATTGGACATTTAGTGGCAGATCAGACGTCTAGATTAGAACACTGATAACTACTGTTAGGCAGTGCGTCACCCATATCGCCCTAATGAACACACCGCCCCTGGCCCCCACCAAGTAGGGGGAATGGCATCAAGTCCATAACTGAAGTGTAGCTTAGTCCCTGGCCTGGTGTGAACACCCTTGCCTTCATAACCCAAAAAATGCCACATATAAGCAGTATGAGAGTCAGCCAGTACAAATAATTTATACCCCCACTTAGTGGGCTTTGCTGCATACTTATCCTTGCCTTGGATGCCACCATCCTTTCTTCTATGGAGATGTTTTGGTATGGCTGGAAATGTGATTTGCAGGCATTGGTAAGCTCAGTGTACAGGGGCTTGATCTTGAAAAGTCTATCATATTCTGCAGTGCCGTTTTTAGTGTTGTTGGCTTCATCGTCTTCTGGTTTGCTCAAGTGCAGTGACCACATGATTGCTTCAAAACGGTCTCGTGTCATAGTGTCTCCAGGGAAGCGGAAATTATATGTCCATTCCTTCCTCCAGTAGGTGCCCCTCTCGTGTACAGAGACAAGCCCTGAGTATAGCAGAATTGCCAGGAAAATGTAAAAATCTCTCATCGTTAGTGGTATCCAAGTGAATTTCAGTCCGGACTGCAGTCTTTTGGCAGCATTTGCATTAGTGTTGAAAATGATTGTGCGGACAACCGAAGTGCTAAAAAACTGTTGAAAGAGTGAAAGGGGAGACCATGACACAGTGATGTCGATTGTGGGGCCTGGGACTCTGGTGGGCATAAACCGGATTGGGTCTGGTCGTTCATCATTCTTCTCTTCTCTATTATGCCACCTATCTTCTTCTTCCTCTTCTTCCTTCCCGACTCTTGGAGTGGCAGGCCTACCTCCACCAGGCTTACTTGGATGCGCTGACTTTGAGAAAGCTTTCCCTTTTCTTTTGGGTTGAGGGCTCTTTACAGGGGACTCAGTGTCCGATGAAGACCGTGGTCAAGGGAGGGGAGCAGAAGTGCGTTGTCTAGACAAGCGGCCAGGCTGAGGAAGAGGAGGCTCTGCCTGAGGAAGGGGAAGCTGTGGCTGAGGAGGTAGATGCTCTGGCTGTGGCTCATCACCCCTATAATCCTCACTGTGCAAACAAGACAAAAGAGAAAAGAAAATCATGACTAAAACGCACTTGTATTCATTCATTGACAAATCTGACTCAAAACAGTCAGATATATAAACTAAATAGTTAGAACTATGAGAATGTTGACTAAAGTGATAATTCAGTGACAAGAAATAATACACATAGCATTCTACTGTAAGTAAACTTGCGTGTGGGCCTCTAAGCTAAGCTAGCGATAACTTACGTTGAGCTTCAGTTACTCAAATAGATATTTTAGAATATATGTTTTGTACTCATACAATAAATTAGTAATAGTAGTATTAGAAGTAATAAATAACAATGGGATTACATACTCTTCTGATGCTTGAGTAGGGCCCTGGACACGATAACCTTCGTTCGTCGTTGGGGTCTGGTTCAAATCCGGTCTAAGCAGGTCCTCATCGTCCGATTCAGAGTCAATGGGGATACATGGAGTCCAACTTTCATCTGTTACAATTAATAACGCCTCTGTAACTGTATATTTGTTACTAGAGCCTGCCATATTTTTATAAACTTTGCTTTTTACCTCCGAAATTCAAGTGCTGTTGTTCAACAACCGGTTGGTCGATTTTGACATGTGACCCCTCTATCAAAAGCTCTGGATCAGTAGAATTACATTAGCACAATTAAAAGGCACTGGGATTGCATCATATATCCAGAAGATGGCGAGAAAACTGTGCCTGTTGTGATTGAAACAAACTACTGACTTAATCTTCAAACACATTCTTGGCCATGTAAAATGATGGAAACTCATTGAAATCGACTCGGAATGAGAGAGAGACACTAGAGTATCTTTTCAAGTGGTTTTATTCGATCAGACACTACTTTTGGTAACAAAAACAACAAAGGTAAGTTTGTTATTGACGTTCTTTGATTAATAGTTTAGTGAGTGTTGGTCATAGAGGAACAAGGCTACTATTGTTGGAATCTGTGAGGTATCAGCTTTCAAATGGTGTATCGTTTGTGTAGATAGGTTGAAAAAAATACATTATCTGTCTACAAATATATGGGCATGCATGGTTTCAAAATACAGTACTGGTTTTGCTATATGCTTATATATTTGCTTGGAGTCTGAATATTATTTCATTTGGGCAACAACAGTTTAGCTAGATTCACAGTTGAGACGCTTCTCGTTCCAGTAGTGTATAACATTCAAGTATTCACACATGTTTAAAAACCGTACTACGTCATTGTTTGCGATTGCGGGAGGAGTACCCCGGATATGGGGAACCTCAGGCTGAAGAGGTTAATACACATAAGTGAATTTGTCCCAATACGTTCAAATCCAAAGTGCTGGAGTACAGAGCCAAAACAACAACAAATTCCCTGTCCCAGTGTCACGACTCCCTCCGAAGATGCCTCCTCTCCTGGTTCGGGCAGGCTTCGGAGTTCGTCGTCACCGGCCTTCTAGCCACCGCCGCTCCTCATCTCATCATTCCATTTGTTTTGTCTAGTTTATTACACACACCTGGTTCATATCCCCTCGTCAGTACCTGTATAAGTGTTCCCTCTGCCACCTTGTCTTTGTGTGTAATTGTTTATTGTGAGGAGAGTGAAGCTCGGTTGAGCTCCTTGTATTTTGTATTGCCGGGTTATTTTCCCTGTGTGCCTTGTTGGTTCCAGTGCGCCTGTTTTGCGCACTGGACTGTTTTGACACATTACTGCGTAATAAATGCTGTTATTCTGTGATTTACCCTCCTGCGCCTGACTCCTTCAAATCACCCATCACACCCAGTACTTCTGGAGCTCACTGTAAACTCTGGATTGCTGATGCTATGTATTGGCCAATAAGAGGCTTTGAAGCCATCGATCGGCCATACTGGCACTCCCCAGAAGAAGCAGTCCTCCATAGGAATGAATGGAATTCTACAATATTTCAAGGACAAAATTAGATGTATTTAAGTATTTTTTAATTTGTATAATATAAAAGTATGCATTAAGGTGTCTGTAATAGAATAGATCTGGCAAAAACAAATGTAGACATTAATAAATGCATTTCTATAGCTTCCAAAATATTTGTAACAATGGTGGGGGAGTGTCAAGATGGAGGTGCAGAGGCTTCAAAACAGTGCCCCCTGTCAGTCATCTAGTATATATATTTACATTTATGTCATTTAGCAGACACTCTTATCCAGAGCGACTTACAGTTAGTGCATACATTATTCTTATTATTATTTTATTTTTTTCATACTGGCCCCCCGTGGGAATCGAACCCACAACCCTGGCGTTGCAAACGCCATGCTCTACCAACTGAGCTACCTCCCTGCCGGCCATTCCCTCCCCTACCCTGGACGACGCTGGGCCAATTGTGCGCCGCCCCATTGGTCTCCCGGTTGCGGCCGGCTACAGCAGAGCCTGGATATATATAAATCTTTGGTCACACACCACTTTGTAATGAGCTGGAGGCAGTATGCATTTTGAAAACATAGACTTGTGTGTGTATCGGGGAGCAGCAGAGGTCAGTATGGCCCCCACTTCGCTTTCCGTTCAGGTACAGCACTTTTCCTCATTAGGAATGATAGCCTGTTTGTCTGTTTACTGCATCGTCGCTGGTCCCAAGGCCCTAGCTATCTGCTGTCTGCCAGCTGGCCACTTGAGTGGAGAGTAGACTACAAACTGCAAGTGGAGTAGCGGACACACTGATTCGCTGCTTGCACACATACAGTACACACACTCTCTGTCACGGACACACACACACACACACACACACACACACACACACACACACACACACACACACACACACACACACACACACCGCCCCTCACACAGCAGCAGCAGGTTGGGATAATCTCCCAGTTCTTTCTGGCCTCTTCCCTCCCTGCTGGATGAGTGTCCTCTTCACTGGGACAGAGAGGTTATTTGCTGTGGACACAGCTGGCATGCAGGGAACCTGATTAAGCACTAGGCCCATTGTAGAAGAGACACACACCTTCAGTAGCCAGGCCCACTGTAGAAGAGACACACACCTTCAGCAGCCAGGCCCACTGTAGAAGAGACACACACACCAGTAGTCAAAACTACCTCAAAGCTCAGGCCCATTGCAGAAAAGACACCAGCCAAATCTCTCAGTCCGCCAAACTCTTCCCACAGTCTTCCCGTTCATTAACAAACAAGTCCACACCTTCCTAAAATTAAGAAGTCAGGGAGGGAATCCATTACACACATTATTGGTTTTAATGATTTAACTTTGCCGGCATAAATGCCAATGAGCCATGAAGGTATCATCTTGTAATATAATATGGTTTAGTCTCACCCCTCTGTTTCTGGAGTTTCAAGGGGAATACTGATCTTGTCTCCATTAAATATACTGTATATTAAATAGTGTACTGTATATCCTTTTATATCACCCAGTAGCCTAGTCTTACACAAGTCACATGTATGGGGTGTGCACATGCTGGTGGATTAAAAACACCACGCTTACACACGTTACAACCAAACCTGACTGGTGCTAATCCCTCCCATTCATCTGTAACGGATGCTGCCCAACCCTAAACACTGGTACAGTGTAAAGCAGTGTGGTTTTCAAACAATGACGCTCTGAGAGAGACTATTGTGAACAGAGGGAAGTGTGGAGAGAGGCTTTGTCCTGACTTGTGAAAGCAGAGTGGGAGAGATTGAGAGAAAGAAAGTGAGAAGTAGAGAGAGAGTGTGTGAATTGGAGAGAAAGAGAAGGGGAGAAAGAGAAGGGGAGAGAGAGGAGAAAGAGAAGGGAGAAAGAGAGAGAGGAGAAAGAGAGAGGGGAGAAAGAGAGAGAGAGAGAGAGAGAGAGAGAGAGAGAGAGAGAGAGAGAGAGAGAGAGAGAGAGAGAGAGAGAGAGAGAGAGAGAGCTGTGATGAGTTTAATGGCGGTTTTCTGTGGGCTGCTACCTGTCAGTCACACCTCCAGATGAGTCAGTGTACTGACAGACTGAGCGTTTAGGAGGAGATATCAACCCTAGGAGTCCACTTACTGCTGCTGACACTGGCCAGTTATAGCAAAACCATACAGAATCTAGTAACTAGCTACACACACACACACAGGTCTAATTGATAAGCCATAGACCATACTATTTACCAAGAGAGTTTTCATCTATATTTTTCGTAGCTGTCTATTTAGCACCACAAACCCATGCTGTCACTAAGACCGCCCTCAACGAGCTGTATAGGGCCATAAGCAAACAAGAAAATGCTCATCCAGAGGCAGCACACCTAGTGGCCGGTAATTTTAATACAGGGAAACTGAATTCCGTCTTACCTCATTTCTACCAGCATGTCACCCGTGCAACTAGAAAACTCTAGATCACGTTTACTCCACACACAGAAACGCATACAAAGCTCTCCCTCGCCCTCCATTTGGCAAATCTGAGCATAACTCGATTCTCCTGATTCCTGCTTACAAGCAAAAACTCAAACAGGAAGTACCAGTGACGCGTCCAATACAGAAGTGGTCAGATGAAGCGAATGATAAACTACAGGAAGGAATATTTCGCTAGCAGACTGGAATATGTTCCGGGATTCATCCGATGGCATTGAGGAGTTTACCACATCAGTCACCGGCTTCATTAATAAGTGCATCGACGACGTCGTCCCCACAGTGACAATACGTACATATCCCAACCAGAAGCCACAGTTTACAGGCAACATCGGTACGACCTCCAACGAGCCATCAAACAGGCAAAGCATCAATATAGGACTAAGATCAAATCCTACTACGCCGGCTCTGACGCTCGTCGGATGTGGCAGGGCTTGCAAACTATCACGGATTACGAAGGGAAACCTAGCCGCAAGCTGCCCAGTGACGCAAGCCTACCAGATGAACTGTATGCCTTCTATGCTTGCTTCAAGGCTTAGCAACACCGAACCATGCACGAGAATCCCAGCTGTTCCAGATGACTGTGTGATCACACTCTTCATTGCCGATGTCAGTAACACCTTTAAACAGTTTTACATTCACAAGCCGCAGGGCCAGACGGATTACCAGTATGCGTACTCAGAGCATGCGCTGACCAGCTGGCAAGTGTCTCCACTGACATTTTCAACCTCTCCCTGACCCAGTCTGTAATACCTAAATGTTTCAAGCAGACCACTATAGTCCCTGTGCCCAAGAACGCCAAGGTAACCTGTCTAAATGACAAACCCCCTTTAGCACTCACATCTTTAGCCATGAAATGCTTTGAAAGGCTGGTCATGGCTCACATCAACACCATCATTCCAGATACCTTGGACCAACTCCAATTTGCATACCGCCCCAACAGATCCAAAGATGACGCAATCTCTATTGAACTCCAGACTGCCCTCCCCCACCTGGACAAGAGGAACACCTACAGTGCCTTGAAAGAGTACAGGACCCTGAACAGCTTCTACCCCAAAGACATAAGACTGCTAAATAGTTCGTTAAATAGTTAACCAAATAGCTACCCGGACTATCTGCATTGACCATATTTGTACTAACTTTTTTGACTCATCACATACGCTACTGCTACTCTTTACTATCAATCCTGTTGCCTAGTCACTTTATTCCTAGTTATATGTACATATCTACCTCAATTACCTTGTACTCTTGCACATCGACATTGTACTGGTACCCCGTGTATATAGCCAAGTTATCGTTATTCATTGTGTATTTATCATTACTTTCATTACTACTTTTCTATTATTTCTCTATTTTCTTTCTCACTGCATTGTTGGGAAGGGTCCATAAGTAAGCATTTCACTGTTAATCTACACCTGTTGTTTACGAAGCATGTGACAAATAAAATTTGATTTGATCCAGAGGGAAGAGAAAACCACACCTACTCTGCCTACATTCACATCTACGACCAAATCCTATAAAGTCTCCTTCTCATCCCTCTTCCGTCACACTGCTGCCTGTCTGTCTGTCGGTCTATCTCTATGAGGCCCCCAGAGCAGAGCAGAGAGAGGCTGCTAAACAGAGCCTGACTAATGGCTAAACAAACACCATTATATGGCCTTGATAGCCCAGCCCTGAACAGTCCAGCGATGAGTAGACTAGAAATAGTAGAGCCCTGCCTGCAGCTGAGATTCACTTAATCCCAGCTCTCTACCCACTAATAAGGGGCCTTCACCGGCCATGCCACAGCCCATTGGGGGTCCACAGGAGCCCACTTGGGCCCAGCCGAGCGTGGAGACAAAGCACAGCCAGTGAAAGAGGGATGGAGGGAGGAATGGAGAGGGGGAGATGTCTCGGTCGATTCACTCTCAAAGGGCACCTCTCTACCCCAATTTCAGCCTTTGCCCAACAAACAATGCATTCAGGTGAGAAGTTGTGGGTGGGGGGAATTGCTCATAAATATTCATTTTGGGGGTGGGTAAAATGTTTTGAGTGTGCTACAAGGCCACGCCCCATTTCTATGTGGCTCAAATCTCTAAGGGGCCATACTTTGCTAAGACTATTGGTTTAAACCATTGGTCTTACATTTCTAGCTGGTAGATTTTCTCATAGGCCAATGTGGCAAAATTATGCTGGGGACGGCCAGCTGAGCACGTAGTTGTACCTGATCCCAACACTTTCTCACTTGCCAGAAGTCCACTGGCACGTCCTGATAATCATATTAGCTACATCAAATGTAAATATCTCTGGACAATTAGCTCACAGTGGTAAGGCGCAGCATTCCTAACATCTATTTCTACTTGCGGTGCACGTTCGAATCACCCATGGTTTAATAATTTTTCATTTGAAATGTGAACTTACATTCATTGCGGTATTGTGTTGAGAAGAAAAGTGCAGTCATCACCTTGAAAATGAAGATTAAGAATTAATTACATAAGAAAATACGTCTTCCTTCAGCCTTGTTCAAACACACTGCTAGGGCCTAACAATCATATTATATTACATATAATGTATGGATGTGACTAAATGTAGGCTTACATTGCTTTAATGATCTACAGTGGCTTGCGAAAGTATTCACCCCCCTTGGCATTTTTCCTATTTTGTTGCCTTTCAACCTGGAATTAAAATGGATTTTTTGGGGTTTGTATCATTTGATTTACACAACATGCCTACCACTTTGAAGATGCAAAATATATTTTTTTGTGAAACAAACAAGAAATAAGGCAAAAAAAAACAGACAAATTGCATGCATAACTATTCACCCCCCAAAGTCAATACTTTGTAGAGCCACCTTTTGCAGCAATTACAGCTGCAAATCTCTTGGGGTATGTCTCTATAAGCTTGGCACATCTAGCCACTGGGATTTTTGCCCATTCTTCAAGACAAAACTGCTCCAGCTCCTTCAAGTTGGATGGGTTCTGCTGGTGTACAGCAATCTTTAAGTCATACCACAGATTCTCAATTGGATTGAGGTCTGGGCTTTGACTAGGCCATTCCAAGACATTTAAATGTTTCCCCTTAAACCACTCAAGTGTTGCTTTAGCAGTATGCTTAGGGTCATTGTCCTGCTGGAATGTGAACCTCCGTCCCAGTCTCAAATCTCTGGAAGACTGAAACAGGTTTCCCTCAAGAATTTCCCTGTATTTAGCACCATCCATCATTCCTTCAATTCTGACCAGTTTCCCAGTCCCTGCCGATTAAAAACATCCCCACAGGGGGATGTTGCCCATTCCAGCCTTGTGTAGGTCTACAATCTTGTCCCTGACATCCTTGGAGAGCTCTTTGGTCTTGGCCATGGTGGAGAGTTTGGAATCTGATTGATTGATTGCTTCTGTGGACCGGTGTCTTTTATACAGGTAACAAGCTGAGATTAGGAGCACTCCCTTTAAGAGTGTGCTCCTAATCTCAGCTCGTTACCTGTATAAAAGACACCTGGGAGCCAGAAATCTTTCTGATTGAGAGGGGGTCAAATACTTATTTCCCTCATTAAAATGCAAATCAATTTATAAAATTTTTGACATGCGTTTTTCTGGATTTTTCTGTTGTTATTCTGTCTCTCACTGTTCAAATAAACCTACCATTAAAATTATAGACTGATCATTTCTTTGTCAGTGGGCAAACGTACAAAATCAGCAGGGGATGAAATACTTTTTTCCCTCACTGTATGCACGCACCACTTTTCCGTTATTAATTTTTTAGAATTTTTTGAAACAAGTAATTTTTTTCATTTCACTTCACCAATTTGGACTATTTTGTGGATGTCTTTTACATGAAATCAATTTAAATTACAGGTTGTGATGCAACAAAATAGGAAAAATGCCAAGGGGGATGAATACTTTTGCACGAACTGCCCCGTGTGGGATTTGAACTCACAAACATTGAACTTTAAGCCAACTGCTTTAGCAGACTATGCCACCAGTAAGTGATAGTGATTAAGGAAAAAATATAACCAGTTGACAAGACCACCATTGTCATCGATTTCCTTTAACGATGGATGTAGCTACGGATATAAACGTATAATCCTCCTACATGTTTTTTTTTTCATCGTAAAAGCAAATGGATTTGTTTGAAACGGTAAGCAAAAATGTTTAATTTGGTCGTATGTGGAAACGTGCCTTACTGCCGTTTACATTTTGTGTAATGTTAGTAGCCTGGTCAATGACGCATCATGCTAAATATATTGGCACACTCCACTTACCACACTGTAAACCCCAAGGCATTTTTAACTTCAATACTTCTAGTAAGTTGTACTCAAAGTCAATGAAAAGTCATTATTACTTAGTGTTTATGAGGTACTGACTCAAAACTAAATGAGAAGTCACAACAACGACATTTTTAAAAGATATGATAACAAATTAACTTTTTTTCCCCAGCATGCTCTACTGCAAGTTCCTGTTCCCGCCAATATCGAGCAACTTTGCACAGCCATTGAAGAGGAGTGGGACAACATTCCACAGGCCACAATCAACAGCCTGATCAACTCTATGCGAAGGATGTGTTTCATGTTGTCCCACTTCAACCCTAAGATTGAATCGTACTACACCGGCTCTACACCGGCTCTGACGCTCGTCGGATGTGGCAGGGCTTGAAAACTATTACAGACTACAAAGGGAAGCACAGCCGCGAGCTGCCCAGTGACACAATACTTCCAGATGAGCTAAACCACTTCTATGCTCGCTTCGAGGCAAGTAACACTGAAGCATGTATGAGAGCACCAGCTGTTCTGGATGACTATGTGATCACGCTCTCCGTAGCCGATGTGAGTAAGACTTTTAAGCAGGTCAACATTCACAAGCCCGCAGGGCCAGACGGATTACCAGGATGTGTACTCCGAGCATGTGCTGACCAACTGGCAAGTGTCTTCACTGACTGAGTCTGTAATACCAACATGTTTCAAGCAGACCACCATAGTCCCCATGCCCAAGGACACTAAGATAACCTGCCTAAATGACTACCGACCCGTAGCACCGATGTCTGTAGCCATGAAGTGCTTTGAAAGACTGGTCATGGCTCATATCAACACCATTATCCCAGAAACCCTAGACCAGGGGTGTCAAACTCATTTTAGCTCAGGGGCCACATGGAGGAAAATCTATTCCCAAGTGGGCCGGACCGGAAAAATCATGGTATATATAACTTAAAAACAACAACTTCAGATTGTTTTCTTTGTTTTAATACGATCAACATACAACATAAAGCTGGAGCCTGAGGACAGTGTGTCCAAAATAGTACAAGCACAACATCACTATTAATCATAAAACACGTCAAGTTTATTTGAAAATTCTAAAGAAAAAGAACACACAAACACACAATGCCTCAGTGATTAACAGAACTGTTTCACAGATCACAGAACTATATCAGGGTGTCATTTCTCAGGCAGAAATGTAGATAAAAATAATGAAATCCTGTTCCCCAAACAAGTGCAAGAACCACAGAGTCAAGAATAGGTTAAATATACAAATAAAATAAAATCAATTAAAAACAATAGCACATCAACATAAAAACATAAAGCTGGAGCCTGAGGACAGTGTCCAAAAGCACAACATCACTATTAATCATAAAACACCTAAAGTTATTTGAAAGTTCTGAGGACAAAGAACACACAAACACACAATGCCTCAGTGATTCACAGAAGTATATCACAGATCACAGAACTATATCAGGGTGTCATTTCTCAGGCAGAAATGTAGATAAAAATAATGAAATCCTGTTCCCCAAACAAGTGCAAGAACCACAGAGTCCAGAATAGGTTAAATATACAAATAAAATCAATTAAAAACAATAGCACATCAACATAAAAACATAAACATAAATCTGAAAGCGTTGCTCAAACTCCCGTAACAGTCCCGTTATTTTATCTTTGAACCGCTTCATGTCTGCCACATGTTGGGTCGCGCACACATTTTTCAGACAGGGGAAGTGAGCTGCATCACCACCGGCAAGTTGCGTCTCCCACAATGACAGCTTCAACTTGAAAGAACGTATGCTGTCATAATACTGCGTGACAACTTTGTTGCGCCCTTGCAGCTGTTTGTTCAAGTTATTCAGGTGCTCTGTAACATCCACCATAAATGCAAGGTCCTGCATCCATTCTGCGGAATGAAATTCTAACACTGGTTTTGCCCTTTTCTTCCATGAACTGTTCAATTTCTTCTCGTAAATCAAAGAAACGCCTCAGCACAGCACCTCGGCTTAACCATCTTACCTCAATGTGGTATGGCAGGCCATAGATGTGGTCTTTCTCTCTGAGAAGGCTGTCAAACTGACGGTGATTCAGGCTTCTGGATCGGATGAAATTAACAGTTTGGATGACCACCTTCATGACGTTATCCATCTTTAATGACTTGCAACACAAAGCCTCCTGGTGCAAAATACAGTGAAAAGTCAAAAATCACGTCCTCCATTTGCAGATTGCACTTTCTCTCTGAACTTTGTCACAACGCCTGCTTTTTTCCCGATCATTGAGGGCGCACCATCTGTAGTCAGGCTGACAGCGCGGGACCAGTCCACTCCGACCCTGTCCAGCGCGCCGACGAAGTGCGGTAAAAATATCAGCTGCTGTCGTTGTATCTGTCATCGGCACCAACTCCACGAACTCCTCGGTGACGGTCAATGTGTCATCAACTCCGCGGATGAAAATGGCCAGTTGTGCAACATCTGTAATGTCCGTGCTTTCATCAATTGCAACCGAAAACGCAATAAATGACTTTACTTTTTGCTTCAACTGGCTGTCCAAATCCACTGAAAGATCGGAAATCCTGTCTGCAACTGTGTTTCTTGTCAGGCTGATATTTGCAAAAGCCTGCCGCTTTTCAGGGCACACAATCTCCGCTGCCTTCATCATGCATGTTTTTACAAATTCACCCTCACTAAATGGTTTTGAAGCCACTGCGATTTCATTAGCAATGAGGTAGCTAGCTTTCACTGCAGCGTCACTGATGTCTCGGCTGTGAGTAAACACAGACTGCTGTTTCTTCAGACCCGCCAACAGTTCATTCACCTTCTCTCATCTCCGCTGTCCTTGAAAGTTGTCATATTTGTCGGCATGAAGACTCACATAGTGGCGACGAAGGTTATATTCTTTCAGCACTGCAACATGCTCTGAACACACCAAACATACAGCTTTCCCATTCAATTCCGTGAATAAATAGGATGACCTTTTTTCTTGGAACACTCTGCACTCTGCGTCCACTTTTCTCTTTTTTGACAGAGACATATTGGGGCAATGAGGGTGCCAAAGCACATAATGTTAAAAGTAGAAGCCGTAATAAATATCGCGGGCAAAACAAAGTAGCTCATTGGCTGCACGTGCTTGACCTACTTGCTCTGCCCCGGTATAAACAATTTGCTTGCTTAACACAATTGCTATTGCGCCATCCAGTGGACGCAATTGGAACAGCAGTTTATTTTATTGAAAAATTGCAGCGCATTTTTATACTTTTTTCTTTCTTTCTCAAAATCATCTCGCGGGCCGGATTAAACCCGTTTGCGGGCCTGATCCGGCCCGCGGGCCGTACGTTTGACACCCCTGCCCTAGACCCACTCCAATTTGCATACAGCCCCAACAGATCCACAGATGATGCAATCTCTATTGCACTCCACACTGCCCTTTCCCACCTGGACAAGAGGAACACCTACGTGAGAATGCTATTCATTGACTACAGCTCAGCATTCAACACCATAGTGCCCTCAAAGCTCATCACTAAGCTAAGGATCCTGCGACTAAACACCTCCCTCTGCAACTGGATCCTGGACTTCCTGACGGGCCGCCCCCAGGTGGTAAAGGTAGGTAACAACACATCTGCCACACTGATCCTCAACACGGGGGCCCCTCTGGGGTGCGTGCTCAGTCCCCTCCTGTACTCCCTGTTCACCCATGACTGCATGGCCAGGCACGACTCCAACACCATCATTAAGTTTGCCTGACGACACAACAGTGGTAGGCCTGATCACCGACAACGATGAGACAGCCTATAGGGAGAAGGTCAGAGACCTGGCCGTGTGGTGCCAGGATAACAACCTCTCCCTCAACGTGACCAAGACAAAGGAGATAATTGTGGACTACAGGAAAAAAAGAGGACTGAGCACGCCCCCATTCTCATTGACGGGGCTGTAGTGGAACAGGTTGAGAGCTTCAAGTTCCTTGGTGTCCACATCACCAACGAACTATCATGGTCCAAACACACCAAAACAATCGTGAAGAGGGTACGACAAAGCCTATTCCCCCTCAGGAGACTGAAAAGATTTGGCATGGGTCCTCAGATCCTCAAAAAATTATACAGCTGCACCATCGAGAGCATCCTGACTGGTTGCATCACCACCTGGTATAGCAACTGCTTGGCCTCCGACCGTAAGGCACTACAGAGGGTAGTGCGTACGGCCCAGTACATCACTGGGGCCAAGCTTCCTGCCATCCAGGACCTCTATACCAGGCGGTGTCAGAGGAAGGCCCTCAAAATTGTCAAAGACTCCAGCCACCCTAGTCATAGACTGTTCTCTCTGCTACCGCACGGCAAGCGGTACCGGAGTGCCAAGTCTAGGTCCAAAAGACTTCTCAACAGCTTCTACCCCCAAGCCATAAGACTCCTGAACAGCTAATCATGGCTACCCAGACTATTTGCACTGCCCCCCCACCCCCCACCCCCCACCCCATCTTTTTACGCTGCTGCAACTCTGTTATTTATTTATGCATAGTCACTTTAACTCTACCCACATGTACATATTACTTCAACTACCTCAACTAGCCGGTGCCCCCGCACATTGACTCCGCACCGGTACCCCCCTGTATATATAGCCTCCCTACTGTTATTTTATTTTACTTCTGGTCTTTTTTTCTCAACACTTTTTTGTTGTTGTTTTATTTTACTTTTTTTATTAAAAATAAATGCACTGTTGGTTAAGGGCTGTAAGTAAGCATTTCACTGTAATGTCTGCACCTGTTGTTTTCGGCACATGTGGCCAATACATTTTGATTTGAAGTTATTTGTTTCTGGCCCTTTTGAGCCACAATTGCTGATGCTCCAGATACTCAACTAGTCTCAAGAAGGCCAGTTTTATTGCTTCTTTAATCAGCACAACAGTTTTCCAGCTGTGCTAACATAATTGCAAAAGGGTTTTCTAATGATCAATTAGCCTTTTAAATGATAAACTTGGATTAGCAAACAAACACAAAGTGCCATTGGAACACAGGACTGATGGTTGCTGATAATGGGCCTCTGTATGCCTATGTAGATATTCCATTAAAAATCAGCCATTTCCAGCTACAATAGCCATTTACAACATTAACAATGTCTACACTGTATTTCTGATCAATTGTATTTTTTTATTTGTTTTATTTCACTTTTATTTAACCAGGTAGGCCAGTTGAGAACAAGTTCTCATTTACAACTGCGACCTGGCCAAGATAAAGCAAAGCAGTGCGATAAAAACAACAACACAGAATTACATATGGGATAAACAAAAACGTACAGTCAATAAACAATATAAAAATATAAAATATATATACAGTGTGTGCAAATGTAGTAAGTTATGGAGGTAAGGCAATAAATAGCCCATAGTGCAAAATAATTACAATTTAGTATTAACACTGGAGTGATAGATGTGCAGAAGATGATGTGCAAATAGAGATACTGGGGTGCAAATGAGCAAAATAAATAACAATATGGGGATGAGGTAGTTGGGTGGGCTATTTACAGATGGGCTGTGTACAGGTGCAGTGATCGGTAAGCTGCTCTGACAACTGATGCTTAAAGTTAGTGAGGGAGATAAGAGTTTCCAGCTTCAGAGAATTTTGCAGTTCGTTCCAGTCATTGGCAGCAGAGAACTGGAAGGAATGGCGGCCAAAGGAGGTGTTGGCTTTGGGGACGACCAGTGAGATATACCTGCTGGAGCGCATACTACGGGTGGGTGTTGCTATGGTGACCAATGAGCTAAGATAAGGCAGGGATTTGCCTAGCAGTGATTTATAGATGACCTGGAGCCAGTGGGTTTGGCGACGAATATGTAGTGAGGGCCAGCCAACGAGAACGTACAGGTCACAATGGTGGGTAGTATATGGGGCTTTGGTGACAAAATGGATGGCACTGTGATAGACTACATCCAATTTGCTGAGTAGAGTGTTGGAGGCTATTTTGTAAATGACATTGCCGAAGTCAAGGATCGGTAGGATAGTCAGTTTTACGAGGGCATGTTTGGCAGCATGAGTGAAGGAGGCTTTGTTGCGAAATAAGAAACCGATTCTAGATTTAACTTTGGATTGGAGATGCTTAATGTGAGTCTGGAAGGAGAGTTTACGGTCTAACCAGACACCTAGGTATTTGTAGTTGTCCACATATTCTAAGTCAGACCCGCCGAGAGTAGTGATTCTAGTCGGGCGGGCGGGTGCAAGCAGCGTTCGATTGAAGAGCATGCATTTAGTTTTACTAGCGTTTAAGAGCAATTGGAGGCTACGGAAGGAGTGTTGTATGGCATTGAAGCTCGTTTGGAGGTTTGTTAACACAGTGTCCAATGAAGGGCCAGATGTATACAAAATGGTGTCGTCTGCGTAGAGGTGGATCTGAGAGTCACCAGCAGCAAGAGCGACATCATTGATATACACAGAGAATAGAGTCGGCCCGAGAATTGAACCCTGTGGCACCCCCATAGAGACTGCCAGAGGTCCAGACAACATGCCCTCCGATTTGACACATTGAACTCTATCTGAGAAGTAGTTGGTGATCCAGGCGAGGCAGTCATTTGAGAAACCAAGGCTATTTAGTCTGCCAATAAGAATGTGGTGATTGACAGAGTTGAAAGCATTGGCCAGGTCGATGAAGACGGCTGCACAGTACTGTCTTTTATCGATCGTGGTTATTATATCGTTTAGGACCTTGAGCGTGGCTGAGGTGCACCCATGACCAGCTCGGAAACCAGATTGCATAGCAGAGAAGGTACGGTGGGATTCGAAATGGTCAGTGATCTGTTTGTTAACTTGGCTTTCAAATACTTTCGAAAGGCAGGGCAGGATGGATATAGGTCTGTAACAGTTTGGATCTAGAGTGTCACCCCCTTTGAAGAGGGGGATGACCGCGGCAGCTTTCCAATCTCTGGGGATCTCAGACGATACGAAAGAGAGGTTGAACAGGCTAGTAATTATGTTATTTTAATGGACAAAAAAATGTCTAAGTGACCCCAAACTTTTGAACGGTAGTGTATATAGTAATTGAACGCTGGTCATCTCATATGCTGTTTATATGCTGTTGTTTACTAACTGTGTATGTACAGGTTACTGACAAAATAAAGGAAACACCAACATAAAATGTCTTAATAGGGCGTTGGGCCCCCACGAGCCAGAACAGCTTCAATACAAATTCTACAAATGTCTGGAACGCTATTGAAGGGATGCAACACCATTCTTCCACACTAAATTCCATAATTTGATGTTTTGTTGATGGTGGTGGAAAACGCTGTCTCAGGCGCAGCTCCATAATCTCCCATGTGTTCAATTGGATTGAGATCTGGTCTGAGACGACCATGGCATATTGTTTACATTTACATTGAAGTCATTTAGCAGATGCTCTTATCCAGAGTGACTTACAAATTGGTTTACATCGATTTCATTGACCGACATCGGTTCAATTACTTGGATTCCATTTAGTTCGTTTTTTTTTGTGAGCCCAACGTGCCGTTTCTCTAGAGAGAAATCAAATAATTCACGAGATAAATTAACTCAAAACTATATGGGACACTGGGCTGAAGGGAGTTGTAGTTTTCATTAAGCAAATATTCAACCTAGTTCAGCGTAGAAACGTGGTAATTAAATACACTGACCATAATCCATTGTGCCTGTTCTTTTCCGGCACGGACACAGATGGATACACTTTTACGCCTGCTACGTTAGGTTAGATACACACAGACCGGATATGCTGCCGCATTAGAGAGGAATGTACACAACGACGAGAGAGAGGAATAGAGAGTTCGTGAAAGTATGCCTTATCTTCTTTGAAGAACTAGTCAAATGATTGTCAGACAGCTCTATAGCATACTTAGGCAGGCTAGCTAAATAGCACAACTAAAGACAGTACAGTATGGCAAGAACAGAGATAACATTAGTTGGTTGGCTGGCTGGTTGCTACTTCCTGAGCAGAGATGAGATGATGACTTCAAGGAATAATAAATTATAAAGTCATCAAATAAAACTAAGTAATATACACAACTGAAATATATTTGTATTTAATAGTAATTTCCTATTTTTCTATGTGGACCAGACTGAGACAATGGAATATTGTCAATGTTTTGGCAATTGAATGTTCACTATTTTTGGCTTTGGAATTTCCATTAAAAAACTCTAATCGTTGTAATGTCATTACTTCATAAGGCATTTAATGAATAAATGTTTATGGAAACTAGATTGTGACACATGCTCACTCTAATATATCTACTCTGGATTGTCAATTGGACAAGTGCTGTCATTTCTTGATTTTTGAAAATTTATGTATTTGTATTGTATTTGCAAGACATTCTACTGCACTTTTGTAGCTAGTAACATAAGCATTTCGCTGAACCTGCTATAACACATGCAAATCTGTGTATGCGACCAATAAAACTTTTATTTGATTTTGATTTTTTAAAATACAGACAGAGACACCATGGAACTGAACTGCCTCATGTCAGGAGACCATTTAACAGCCAAAATGCCATCTGGAAAGTGCTGGCGTGTATTGCCCTCATATGTACCTATTTTGCTACCACCCATAGCTGGCCAGCCCATGTGACACCTGAACTGGACTTGCATGTGAAGAATGAGATCTCATGCTGTGGTGACTCATGCATTGGTCTGGAAACTGTTCAGTAATCTCAACATCCCTATGACATAATGCCATCTATGGCAAACAAGAGGCCCCTTAGGGTGGTCAAACTTAAACAAAGATGCTGTACTGTATATCATAGTGGTCTTCGTGCACCATGCTTGATCAGTTCCACCTACCCTGCAACCCCTTTACTTTCCATCAAAGCCCAGGCATCATCTTCAAATGTATATGTGTGTGGAGCTGTGCTACGTCCTTCATAACCAACACTTCATAATCGTAGTCTATGACCTACACTCTAAGTAACCTCCCAATTTGTAAGTTGATCTGGATAAGAGCGTCTGCTAAATGACGTAAACGTAAACGTAAATGTAACCTGAGGTCACCCTCACAGGTTCAGTTACTCATCTCCTGCTGGGCCTGCCCCAGACCATAATCCCAGCCAACTACCCACAGTAAATATCGGCCAAATAATCATCCTATCGGACTTCCAAAGGAATATAAAGGAATATATAGGACGTGACCTGAAGGACTTTCTGCCACATTCAACATAAAAAACTCCAACCACAGGTCAATTAGGTGTTGGAAAGATCTAAGGGCAGGTCTGTTTGTAACAGCCCTTTCATAGACTCTCCTTCACAACCAGACAACCAACCATTCCACTACTGGAGTATCCCCAGCTTCATTCAGGCTGATATAACATTCCAGTTAGTCAATGGGTCTCGTTGGCATGCAAGCTGCATCTGCCGAGTGCCTGCACTCAACTGTTGTAGAAATGGAAACTGATCACCACACACCCCTGAAAAACCAGGAAGGATACTGCCCTTGTCGCTGCAGCTTGCCCAGAATGACCAGTTAGCTGTGCAACCTGGTCAGGCCCCAGAACTACAACCACTACTGGCTACATTGTCTCCTCACCCTGTTAGGACACAATCATGTCCTGGTCACCTCAAATACTTTGAATCAAACTTACACACTTAGTTTCAGTGCGGAAAATAGGGAAAAGGTCAGAGCTGTACATACAGTGCCTTCGGAAAGTATTCAGTATTTGACTTTTTCCACATTTTGTTACGTTACAGCGTTATTCTAAAATGGATTAGATAAATATAAATTCCTCAGCAATCTATACACAATACCCCATAATGACAAAGCGAAAACATGTTTTTAGAAATTTACATAAGTATTCAGACACTTTGCTATGAGACTCGAAATTGAGCTTAGGTGCATCCTGTTTCCATTGATCATCCTTGAGATGTTTCTACAACTTGATTGGAGTCCACCTGTGGTAAATTCAATTGATTGGACATGATTTGGAAAGGCACACACCTGTCTATATAAGGTCCCACAGTTGACAGTGCATGTCAGAGCAAAAACCAAGCCATGAGGTCGAAGGAATTGTCTGTAGAGCTCCGAGACAGGATTGTGTCGAGGCACAGATCTGGGGAAGGGTACGAAAACATTTCTGCAGCATTGAAGGTCCCCAAGAACACAGTGGCCTCCATCATTCTTAAATGGAAGAAGTTTGGAACCACCAAGACTCTTCCTAGAGCTGGCCACCCGGCCAAACTGAGCAATCGGTGAGAAGGGCCTTGGTCAGGGAGGTGACCAAGAACCCGATGGTCACTCTGACAGAGCTCCAGAGTTCCTCTGTGGAGATGGGAGAACCTTCCAGAAGGACAACCATCTCTGCAGCACTCCACCAATCAGGCCTTTATGGTAGATTGGCCAGACGAAAGCCACTCCTCTGTTAAAGGCACATGACAGCCCATTTCGAGTTTGACAAAAGGCACCTAAAGGACTCTCAGACCATGAGAAACAAGATTTTCTGGTCTAATTTAACCAATATTGAACTCTTTGGCCTGAATGCCAAGGGTCACGTCTGGAGGAAACCTGCCACCATCCCTACGGTGAAGCATGGTGGTGGCAGCATCATGCTGTGGGGATGTTATTCAGCGGCAGGGACTGGGAGACTAGTCAGGATCGAGGGAAAGATGAACGGAGCAAAGTACAGAGAGATCCTTGATGAAAACCTGCTCCAGCGCGTTCAAGACCTCAGACTGGGGCGAAGGTTCACCTTCCAACAGGACAACGACCCTAAGCACACAGCCAAGACAACACAGGATAAGTCTCTGAATGTCCTTGAGTGGCCCAGCCAGAGCCCAGACTTGAACCCGATCGAACATCTCTGGAGAGACCTGAAAATAGCTGTGCAGCAACACTCCCATCCAACCTGACAGAGCTTGAGAATATCTGCAGAGAAGAATGGGAGAAACTCCCCAAATACAGGGGTGCGAAGCTTGTAGCGTCATACCCAAGAAGACTCGATGCTGTAATCGCTGCCAAAGGTGCTTCAACAAGGTACTGAGTAAAGGGTCTGAATACTTATGTAAATTTGATATTTCAGCTTTCTTTTTTTTTATACATTTGCAAACATTTCTAAAAACCTGTTTTTGCTTTGTCATTGTGTGTAGATTGATGAGGGAAAAACACATTTTAGAATAAGGTTGTAACGTAACAACATTTGGAAAAAGTCAAGGGGTTTGAATACTTTCCGAAGGCACTGTATATATTTATATATATCACACTTTTGCAACGAACTGTCAAAATGAAGACCAGAATTGACGTGTTTCACTATAACTAAGCCTGGTTTCTGCTGATTTTGTATTTTTTTTAATGATAGTTACTCTTTAAAAAGGGGACTGAATTAATGAGCCTGTTAAAACCACACAGCTTCGGTTGAGGCTGCTGCCACTCGCTCAATCACACCACGTTTGCTCTTTGGTGTGGTCCTCTGTAGCTCAGCTGGTAGAGCACGGCGCTTGTAACGCCAAGGTAGTGGGTTCGATCCCCGGGACCACACATACACAAAAGAATGTATTCACGCATGACTGTAAGTCGCTTTGGATAAAAGCGTCTGCTAAATGGCATATTATTATTATATAGAGGAGTTTATGTGTGTGTGTATGTGTGTCTGTGTGTGGCTGAGCCACCTGACCTGGAGCGGTCATCTGCCGATGCATGCGTGCATACAAACACATACACAGAAAATGGACACTTGCATACATATGCACACACATACGTACACCTGCACACACACACACAATCACACACACACACACTGTGGTGAATGATGGACGGAGTCAGGCGCAGGAGTAAAATAACCGGATGCAGATGTATTCCTTCCAGACATACAATACGCCTACAACGGCAATCGGAACAGGTACAGGGGAAACAATTCTCCCTGACCAAACACAGTCTCAGAAAATACAATAAATGTAATGACACAGGGGAAAATCTACCCTGGCAAAAAAGCTACTCCCTTCCCACATAGAACAATCACTCACAAAGCAAGGGGGGCAGAGGGAACACTTATACACAGACTAATTAGGGGATGAGCACCAGGTGTGTGTGATTGACAAGACAAGACAAGTGGAGTGATGAGAATGGGAGTGGCAGTAGCTAGTAAGCCGGTGACGACGAACGCCGAAACCTGCCCGAACAAGGAGGGGAGGCAGCCTCGGCGGAAGTCGTGACACACACACACACAGAGTGAGACACTCATTGAATGCAGTGAGAGCTGAGAGCTGGTGATTGGGCCCACGGAGATCGGCACTGACCTTTTCCTCAACATGTTTTTATGAGTCAGTGAAAGCTCAGCTCGCGGGCCACCGCCACTTCACATGAAATGTCACTGAGCGTCTTAAATGAGCCGCCAAGAGTCAGACAGAGAGACAGGGACCGACAGACAGCCTTGCCGTCACCAGTCGATCTGGGCATGCCACAACAGTCCCATTCCCTCTGACCTCTTTTGCATGAGAAACAGCCAAGTGTGGGTATTTTTTAATTCCTCAGTGGTTTGTGGGAATAATACAGGAGCCTATACTCGTTGTTGCATTGTCAAGAAGGAACCTGCAAGTAAGCATTTCATTGGACGGTGTATAGCTGTCACGGTTTCGGCCGAGACTGCTCCTCCTCCTGGTTCAGGCAGGCTTCGGCGGTCGTCGTCCCCGGAGTACTAGCTGCCACCGATCTATGTTTCATGTTCGTTTGGTTTTGTCTGGATGTTGTACACCTGTGTCTTGTTAGTCCTCGTTAGTGTCCTATTTAGTTCTCGTTGTGTGTGCTTGTCGTTGTGTGTGATTGCGCTTCTGTTTCGTGTTTGGAGCTACATTTTCCCTCCAGTGTTTTGGAGAGGGTTGTTTGCACATGTTTGTGCGTCATTTGTTTTGTCGCCTGTGTGCGTCGCGTATTTTGCCTTCGGGCTTATTGTGCTTCTGTTGTATATATATCATATATATTGCACTAAAGCCTTTGGACTGAGCCTCTGCGTCCTGCGCATGATTCCTACACCACACCCACCTTCAGCACGCCTTGACAATAGCATGTGTATCCGGTACATAAGACTAATAAAACTTGAAACCCTGCCCTGCCCTCTCTCCCAGGGTGGAGTCTATGCCTCCACACTCCTCAGACCAGACAGAGTCCAGTAGGGATTAGAAGAGAGCGAGAGAGAGAGAGGCTGTAGTTTGACTACTCCTATAGCTCTCCGTTCCTCTTCTGTCTAGTAGGGCTGTGGCGGTCATGACATTATTTTCAGCCGGTTATTGTTATGCAAAAGCCTGACGGTCTCAGGGTAATTGGCCATTAATTAACATAAACACATTTAGCATCTCCAGGCCTCCACGCATACAAGCCCCTGATGCACGCCTTTGGAACATCGACATTTTACAAAAGTCTAATAAATCAATTTAATATACACTATCACAATAAATCCATTATTTATTTTAGGCAGGTCTAAAGAAACATGATATGAAGAAAATGTATTTCAGAAGAACAGAATATGAGTTCACCTACTATATGTTATCTGGCTATGCGCCATGGCATAGGCTGTAGGCTTGTTCATTTAGCAGACTA
This sequence comes from Coregonus clupeaformis, assembly GCF_020615455.1. Lineage (NCBI taxonomy): Eukaryota > Metazoa > Chordata > Actinopteri > Salmoniformes > Salmonidae > Coregonus > Coregonus clupeaformis. Next base: position 27,573,173 of record NC_059210.1, read on the forward strand.
GATATGCTTATAAGTCCCGTGCCATTATTTTATATGATTTTATAGTAACAACTATATAATTGAACTTAGCTGAATAAAATAGAAAGGACATTTTTCCCATTCCGGAGTAAGTGAAGTGGCTATGTTGAGTGTAAAAGTGATCATTTGAAACAGGTCCTCTACACTAGATTTAGAGTTATTTGGCAACTTTAGTTGTGAATGATACAAACCTTAGAGTGTCTTAGAAATCTAAACGTATATGGGCTGCATGATGCGACTATAGGCTATTGATGATTTGAGAAAGTAGCAAAAAACGCTTGCGCTCTGTTCCTTGCCTCAGGCTGCACATGCTGTTCCCCCATCAAGTGATCATATTTTCACCCATCAGACTATTCTCAATTTAATCTGGTCTTTACTAATATGTCAAATTAGTTTTGATTTAGAATGGCTCATTATGAAATAGGCAGGAACAGAGGCAGGGGGAAAAAGACGTCATCCATATGCACTCGAATAGTGAATGGAGGCCACTTTCCTGCCGGTTAGTTTTTCTAAAGGGAAATAAACGTATTAATTGAGTTTTTTCCACCACCACCTGCTGTGTACCAGAGTCCTCTTTGCTAGCTAGCGGGAGTGACACCGGTACACAGTCCTCTTTGCTAGCTAGCGGGAGTGACACCGGTACACAGTGTCCTTTGCTCCCGTCTGCCAAACACCTGCCCTCACCGTCGTTAACAGAACTGCGGGAAAACAGTGCCCGACAGGTGGGGGCGACCTGTAGACGGTGTCATTCGTCCCTGCCTGTCGGGCACTGTTTTCCCGTTTTCCCGCTAGTACAGCAGGCGGAAGGCTGGAGCAACACTGTGTACTAGCTTGCTAGTTAGCTAGCACAGTAGTTCCCAACCTGGGGTACTACGAACCCTGGGGGTACTTGGTCTATCCACAGGGGGTACTTGAGAAGGGTCATGATACCATAGGAATATGGGTAAAATGCATATGAAGTGGTCCTCTGTAGCTCAGCTGGTAGAGCACGGCGCTTGTAACGCCAAGGTAGTGGGTTCGATCCCCAGGACCACCCATACACAAAAATGTGTATGGGTGGTCCCGGGGATCGACTGTAAGTCGCTTTGGATAAAAGCGTCTGCTAAATGGCATATTATTATTATTATTTACTTCAGGGGTACTCCGGGCAGAGCAAAATTCAGTTGGTGGTACTGTACCCGAAAAAGGTTGGGAACCACTGTGTCCGACAAGCGGGGGCAAAGGACACTGTCTACCGGTCGCCCCAGCCTCCCGCTAACACAGCAGGCGGGAGGCTGGGGCGACACGTGCGCTAACTAGCTAGCTTTCTAGTTAGCAAAACCATGTGCTAGCTTGCACATGGTGTTTCCCCGCCTGCTGTGTACTGGAGAAAACCATGCCCGACAGGCGGGGGCCAAGGACACTGTATACCGCGGTCGCCCACACCTCCTGCTAGCACAGCAGGCGGGAGCGACACTGTGTTCTAACTAGCTAGCTTGCTAGTTAGCGACACCATGCGCTAGCTTGCTAGTTAGCTTGTAAGGATACTATCTACCGGTTCTGTCCCCGCCTACCGCTAGCTATTTCAGTACACAGAAGGTTGGAGGAGGGGGCAACACAGTGTCCTAGTTTGCTACAGCACACTGTGTCACTCCGCCTCCCGCCTGCTGTGTACCAGAGTCCTCCTTAGGACTAGCTGGCTAAGCTAGCACACAGTGTCCTTCACTCCCGCCTGCCGAACACCTGCCCTCGCCGTCGTTAACAGAACTGAGAGAAAACAGTGCCCGACAGGCGGGGGCGAAGGACACTCCCGGTGTGTACTAGCTATAGCTAGCTACCTGCCTCTTCTTCTTCTGTGGGGTTTATCACAGTTGGCATCCAACGTTATGGTGCAATACCGCCATCTACTGTACTGGAGTGCATCTGCCTCCCGCCTATGTACTAGAGTCATGGCTTAAAAATGGACCAATTTAAAAAGAGGGGTTCCTGCAGATGGAGGAATGCCCACATGCAAGAACACCCCGAATGGCGGGCTGCAGTTGCACCCTTCTCGGTTACTCCGTTTATTTCACTCCACACATCAACCACTGTTTGAGGAGCATGCAGCCTCTTGCTGCACGACAGGTGATATTCCACACAAACTCTGTATGCCATGGGCAAAGGTAATATGTCAGCCTATTAATTATGAAAATATAAAAAATGCCCTATTACTAGGCTATTCAAAATCAAATACAACTTCACTACAATTGTAGGCTAACTCCCTTAAGCTGCCCTGCACAATCAATGAATCAACAGCACCGCCTAGGCCAGGGATGGGAAACTTAGATTTTTAACAGCCCCCCTCGTGACAGCGAAGAGAAAACATGTACGTTTTAAAGTTAATTTCCTGCAATTCTACTCATTTTGCCATGGGGCGGAGAGAAACATTTGCAGTTGTACAGCTAATTTCCTGCAATTCTACACATTTTGCCATAGGGGGGATGCAAATGTTTGCAGTTTTAATATGATACCAATGCATGTCCAGAGTGCATAAGACAAGATTACTGTGAGTCAAAGTACCAGAGGCACATCCTTGGTTCCTACAGTATAATACACACAGGTGTGTCTGGGCCACTAAGTCTCCCCTCACTCCTGATCCTACACATGTCTCTCTCCTGCTATGACATTTGATCTTTAATTATATTCCTGTGACTTAGGTGTGGACTGGCCTGGTGGGACTGAATTGGAGTGCAGACGTGCAGTAAGGTCCTCTCCTCCTCCCCTCCCCTCACCACCGCAGATCTCTCCAGAGATAGAAATGCCTCGCCATCAACGGGCCGGACGGACGCGGCCGACCGACGCTGAGGTTAATTAACTTTGAAATCGGGGAGATGATCAGCTGGCTGTCAGTCATGGTCGTAGGGTTCGCCGCGTCCCGCGTCTTCCCTTCTACTTCGTGCTGTGCTGTCTGACAGGTAGTGTGGATGTAGGTGGGTGGGTGTGTGTGTGAGTGCCTGCATGACTGTGTGTGTGTGTGAGAGAGAGAGACAGAGACACGGCACATACACTCTCTCCTGTCAGTGTGTGTGAGGCTTCAGCGGCCAGTGAAAACACAGCATTTCTAAATCCCAGCCAAAGACCACAGCTTTCTGTGAGATGATTGCTCTGTTACCCAGGAGGAATCTGAAAATAAATATGACTCCAATGGTTGTTGATGAATTTTTATTGGCATGGGCAGCACGTAACGGACGGGTAATCCTTGAAAAATGGACTGAGGTATTAGTGAAGCTGCTTTAAGGCAGGAGGCGTTTCATATATCACCTACCTGTACTGTGTTTAGGGGCTCAGGGCCATTATCCCCAGGGCTCACTATCAAACAGACTGTACCAGGACTCAGGTGTGTGTGTGTGATCTTGTATGCGTTCGTGTGTGCCAGCCAATTTTAATCTAGAGTAAAAGGAACAAATGTCAAATTAAATTAGCCCCCATGAAAACCAACCGTTTTAATCAGGTTTCAAACGAACTGATAACCTCTGGGGGGGAGGGGGGGGGCACATCTGTGATGAGCCCATTTGGCGTAAGGTTGAGGCTGAGGGACATCACAGATAGCATCTCCACCTTGTTCTAAAGGTGCCACGTCTTTCATGTCAAGTGAACGCTGTGACATTTTGTCAGGGCTTAGATGGGCCTAGGCTGACATCAAAGCCTGGGCTTTTGTTGGCACTGGTTTGATAGAACACACACACACACAGAGCCACAAGGACACATGCGGACTTACACACACACACACACACACCACCAGCACGACCAGTACCGAGCAGAATCGAAGGCTTAGATTGCGCTGGTGTCTGCCAGTGGGTCCTGTACATTCCAACCTCTTTATCTCCCCAGCCTTCTGTTGATAATTACAGCCCTCCACCCGCCTGCCCGGTCCCAGCCAGCTAGATAGTCAGACCAGAAAGCACAGAGCCAGAGAACAGGGAGAGGAATTATCACCTATACCATCACACGGAGGAGGACCCAAGGTCAGGCTCTGTTGAATTTCACTTTTGATTTGAGTCCACCTGCCCGACTTCACTGGGCTAACCTCCATTTCCAGACCCCGCCACTGCAACACTAATTCATTTCCAATTCCGGAGAGCAGCTCCCTGAATGGAAATTGACGATTCAATTTTTGGAATGAAACTCGGGAGTCCTTTCTGGAATTGACTCCCCGCCCCGTTATCTCTGTCCTGGTCGGCTGAGTAGACCCAATTTATCCGCTCCTATGGAGACGCGGGGGCGAGATGGCCACCGTCCGTCCACCAAGCGCCACCACTTAAAAAACGCCACGCTCTCTTCCCCCACCACCCCACCTCACAAACTAACTCAATCTTTAAAAAAGAAATAGCTTGTACCGACAATTTACGTCGCCATGAGGCGTTTTACACTCGCCCACTCGTTGTTGGATGTTGAGCAATTTAAAAATGATCTATGCAAATGTAATTTCACTGTGTGTCATCTCACACCGCCAATTAATAAAGTTTAGAGCTGTTCTCTCACCCAACCATAAATTAAGCGAGGTTAGATATAATAACTAGATTAATGTGTTTTTGTATCACTGCCTAATTGCTCTAAAACTCTGGTGGGGCCAATCCAAACGTTTCCATTTCGAAATGATGAGCGAGGAGTGAAACGTCTTAGTCTTACAACTCAATCTTTCATTTATGAACTACATTGCTTTCCTTAATTGCGTCATATAGACTGTGGGCCTATTAGCAGAGCAATGTGGAAGATATGCTAACTCTCTCTCACTAGACTTTACCCTAAGTAACAGAAGAGGCAAAAGCTGGTGCATGATGTCATGAAGATAGACATGAACTACTGGTATTTTGGCAAACCATGGCACAGTCAAAAACATGCTAACATTAATCATTGCATATGGGCATTGATGTTCATTCCTTACTGAAAAGCGCGTTGAGGTGAAAGAGAGAATCAGACAGAGGGAGAGCGAGAGAGACACACAGACACACACATTACACAACACACACACACTGACTCAGCAAGCCCAGAGGAGCAGAGAGAGGAGAGAGAAAGAGCCTATTGGACCAAACAGCACATCATCACCAACAAGGCAACCCTTTGTCTCCTCTCTCTCTCTCTAACGATTGTTTTCTCCGCCGAGGGTGAGAACACTAATCCGCCACGGAATGGGGAGTTGGGAGGATTTACTCTAAATATCCTTATGATGTAATGGAATAAATAAAGAACCAGCCTAACACAGTGTGCTGGGTGTTGTGTATGTGCTGTAGGTACCGTATGACTCTTTAATACAGGGCTTAATGGAGAGAGGGGGGAGGGATGGAGAAGAGGAGGGGAGGAGAGAGAGAAGAAGCTCTTACAGGGGTTAGTAAGCCCCACTATCAGAGCTCTCTTAGTGATAAGCTCCAGCCCCCGAGGATCAAACCAAATTCACTACAGTTCCTCGCCGACTGACCGTCTCTCCTTTGAGAGACTCACCGAGAGGAAATAAAATGAAAATCCCTTTGCATTAAACAAACACTAAGGGGGCTGGTTGTGGAGTCGAGATATAAATGGATAATGGATCTTTCCAGGTGATAAATTTCCTAATTGCTTCGCTAAATACACATCCTGCTTAAACCGGCCATGTTACATCATTTTAATTATTCGCACAAGAGTCTAATTAGTTGTATCTGTGGAACCAGAGGCTAACGTACACCCAATTAGGCTGCTATCAAAGCCTGCTGGATCCAGGCGATATAGAGGCCTGAGCTTCACTATAATCTCACCCATCTAAACTCACCCTGCCTTCGAACAGTGAGAAAGTAGAGGGCTTTCAACTTCTGTTCAGTTCACAAATAAACTTGCAGATGTAATACAATTGCACTCTCGTTCTCTCTCAAACTGATGATCTTCGCCACCTCTCAATGCTGCTGCTGTGTGTGTGCAACTATCTGCCACAATATAGACGTTAAGGCTGCATTTACACAGGCATCCCAATTCTGATATATTTTTGCCACTAATTGGTCTTTTGACCAATCAGATCAGATCTGTTGCCCATTATTGGGTCAAAGATCAGAATTGGTATGCCTGTGTAAACACAGCCTTAGTGTCGCTACTAGTCTAATACGGTTAGATACATTACAAGTGTGACGGTAGGAAACATCGTTGGTGGTCCAATCTGAGTGTTACCAATAGACTACAGCTCAATCCACCATTCAGAGTTATCATGTGACGACATGGAGATTAACACCAGCAAACTAGCGGCTCAAAGGTTATAGCCTCTGCCAGTGGAACAATCAATGCCTTCATTCACTGGGATGATTGTCAAACAGTAGAGTTTATTAGCTAGTGATATCCACATGCCTCAGAATAGCCTCCAATGGAGAAGTGTGTTTTTGATCAAATATGTGTCCATTTCTTTGGGGGGGTCCTTCAATGATTTGTCACAGTGGTGTCCTCAGGGGGAAAAAACTATTATAAAGTGATACCTGGAAAAGTTGAATGAGAGCCCCCTTAGGCGTAGACCATCCCCACACGGATGGTCTACGTGTCTGTTCGTGTCTCTCATCACATCAAGAGCAATATCCTGAAAGCTATATGACTGAGATAGAGAAGCACTACAGCACGATCAAAGAAAACATGAACAACTCAACAAGCACTAGCCTACACTCAGACAAAAGCCACCGCTACTTTCCATTCTCTGGGCTGATCTACCCCACACTGAGAAGACCTCAGAGGGCTCCCTGGCTAGCTACCCCAGGAAGGTGATCTACAGACTTCTCCTGCTTCCTGTATCTAAATGCATCTCAGACGTAACATAATGATCTCCCATGGCGACAATACACAGCTTAGAAGGAGCCAGAGCGAGGAACGTTTATTCTCAGCGTGTTCTTTGTTAACTGCGGCATACCGTTAGTTTCCGTACCACTCTACTCCGAGACTCTATGGGTGTGCTGATGTGAGTCTTAAAACGACGCAAGGAATGTTCCCCAAATGGAGTCAGCTGAGTGAGTCTTTGATGTTTCAAGCCACAATTACAGCCCAGACTGCATTATTCTCCAGAGGAGGCGACGGTCTCTAGGGCACACAAACACAGCTGGCATAGCTTTCACCACCTAAGCTGGCAACGCTACCATTCACAACTCACAGACAGACAGTGAAAAACAGCACCCTATTCTCAGTATCACAGTGTGTTAGTGTCTACTTGAACAGTGATAGTGATCATTCTTCCAGACATATATGATAGGCTGCAGCATTCTGGCGGATACTGTCTGTAAATGGCATGTGGTGCAGCTGGTCAAGCTGTCTCCATGATTGCTACAGATGTAGGATCTTCATTTGATCACTTTTTTGTTGCTGACAATTTTCCTGCAGGAAATGCAGATAAGCTTCCTGATTTACATAAATTCACTGAAAATCCACACTAACACACAATTATATTAACAGTATTGCACTTTTCAAGTAGTCTAATTTTGGCCAGCTAATAGCATAACCACTGATCAAGCAACATTATGGATTAAAGGTTAAAATCCTGTTACTGCAGGATTATTTTGCTGCGACAATACTGGTCAAATTAAGATCCTACATACCACACAAGCTCACAGAACGGGACCGCTGAGTGCTGAAGCATGCAGCGTGTAAAAATCGTCTGTCCTCAATTGCAACACTCACTACCGAGTTCCAAACTGCCTCTGGAAGCAACATCAACACAAGAACTGTTCGTTGGGAGCTTCATGAAATGGGTTTCCAAGCCTAAGATCACCGTGCGCAATGCCAAGCGTCGGCTGGAGTGGTGTAAAGCTCGCCGCCATTGGAATCTGGAGCAGTGGAAACGCATTCTTTGGAGTGATGAATCATGCTTCATCATCTGGTAGTCCGATGGACGAATCTGGGTTTGGCGGCTGCAAGGAGAACGCTACCTGCCCCAATACATAGTGCCAACTGTGAAGTTTGGTGGAGGAGGAATAATGGTCTGGTGCTGTTTTTCATGGTTCGGGCTAGGCCCCTTAGTTCCAGTGAAGGGAAATCTTAACGCCCAGTTTGGGGCAGGCCCTTTCCTGTTTCAGCATGACAATGCCACCGTGCACAAAGCGAGGTCCATACAGAAATGGTTTGTCAAGATCGGTGTGGAAGAACTTGACTGGCCTGCACAGACCCCTGACCTCAACCCCATCGAACACCTTTGGGATGAATTGGAACGCCGATTGTGAGCCAGACCTAATCGCCCAACATCAGTGCCCGACCTCACTAATGCTCTTGTGGCTGAATGGAAGCAAGTCCCCGCAGCAATGTTCAAACATCTAGTGGAAAGCCTTCCCAGAAGAGTGGAGGCTGTTATAGCAGCAAAGGGGGGACCAACTCCATATTAATGCCCATAATTTTGGAATGAGATGTTCAACAAGCATACTTTTGGCCATGTAGTGTATGTACATATCTTCGGAAGCCATTTCTTACTCTATGAGACGAGAGGCATACAGGCAGGCTGGCAACCAGAATCTTCTTCCTGGTAACTGACAACTGATAGCTACATATAGAAGCAACACATGGTGTTACTGACTCTTCAAGGTCCATAATCTCTCTGTGTGGCCAGGCCACCATCGCTATAGTCCTAGTCTATAGTCTCCTAGTGTGTGTGAGAATGGTCTTTGCTGAGGAACTCTCTCAGCTTACTACCAGCAGTGAAATGAAATCCTCCTACCCCGAGCTTTACCATGAGTGACAATCGTCATGAGGAAGGAATCAGGTTGGATCACTCCACTGAGCAAAGTTCGACTCATGTTAATGTGGGATAGAGTTTGAGATTACTGCTCAAGGGTAGAATGTGAAGATGCCATGTTTGCACCTCCCTTGGCCTTCTTTCTCATTCCTTTCACAAATCAACAAGATACAGCAGCATCACTATCAGTCATGCAGCCATAGTCACTAATCAAGTTGATGTTTCTCTGTCTGCTTTAAAAACCTGTTCATCATCATCACAGTGCAGGATATAGAGTTGGTCCGACTCCACTCATCATGACTTTCATGCTGGATTTCATCATGAGACACTTAGAGGGCCTGGCAGGTTTAGAATTATCTCTCTCTGGTTGGGTGGGTTGTCGATTTAGCAGAGTTAATCTCTATCACAATAAATAACACTGATTAAATCCGTGGAATGTTGGAGGAAGCGTGCTGGAATTAAAGAGGATGAGGGCTGAGGGGAGGAGAGGAGGAGAGGAAGGGAGAAGAGTGGAAGGGGGAGATGTTCCTAACGACAGGCAGCAGGGCTGAATGAGAGAAGGAATACCGACTGTCAACCCCATCAGGCACTTGGAGGTGGGTAAGTAAGAGGGAGGAGAGGGATGCCTGACAGAGAAACTGGCCTTAATGGCCATGCACTCTTATATTCTCCACCTGGCACAGCCAGAAGAGGACTGGCCACCCCTCAGAGACTGGTTCCTCTCTAGGTTTCTTCCTACCTGCCTTTCTAGGGAGTTTTTCCTAGCTACCAGGCTTCTAGATCTGCATTGCTTGCTGTTTGGGGTTTTAGGCTGGGTTTCTGTATAAGCACTTTGTGACATCTGCTGATGTAAAAAGGGCTTTATAAATACATTTGATTGATTGACTGAGAAACCACGGCCATTTCACTAGGAGAGTATCAGGTTATGTGTCAGGGAGGCAGACCACCGACAGACATGGCTATTTTACAGGGATACACAGACACACTCACACAGTCACAATCACACTCACACACTCACAAACTAGTCGTTTTGGTAACAGAGAGAAAAGGGTGGCTCAAGTTTCAATTACCAGAAAACAAAACAGAAAATAACCAAACTACCAGCGTGCCTTTGCCAAGAAACAATCTACATGAATTAGATTATTTTCTCAGCCATAATATTTTTGATATAGGTCACAGACATCTTGTTATCCTTTTTGTAATCACAAATACAGTACTGTATCTCCAAATGTCTATACTTACTGTAGGCAGTACACAAAGATCAAAGCCATCTTTTGGGGGAAAAGAGGAGTTATTGTGCTAAACCTGCATTCCAATTCCCAATCTATTCTGTTCTTAGTTCTGCAAAACAGAGTACAGTAATCTTCACTTATGTTTCCTTGGCCATAATCACCATCATCACTGTAATCCTGTTTCAATAAAGGCAGATGAAATGATAAATCCATACTATGCTGCTGGGATGTGAATGGACTGTTACAGGTTGTCTGGGGTAAACAACAAAAAGCAATCAAGGTCAGTAATATGTCATTTAACAGATCCTATCAATCAATTTTTAGATCATCCAATATATTTTTTTGATCATCCCATGTTCTTTTCTTAATATGTTTGTTGTTGTGTTTATAGTGTAACACATGTTCTACAGGGATTGCATGTCTGTCCTGAGGGATTATTGGTCTGGCTTGGGTTTATCATTATTGAACTACTATATATAAACTGAAAACAACCATATTCTCAATAAGGGTGTAGGAAAAGAAACACACAACCTCCCTCACACACTGTCTTGATACACCTGGTATACAGTCAATCACTTCCCTTTATAAAGTCATCCTTGTGGTAAAAGTGGTCCAACAACTGCCACAGCGGCAATGAATGGAGACAATGTTTTTTAAAGATGAGAGCGTGGAACACGTGTGTGATGCAAGAAACAGGGATAAATGGAGAGGAAGCTTATGGCTGTGAGTCTGACGTCACACACTGTAGTCTTAAGCTATAACATTTTTCATATCTAAGCTCTTTATCCTATATGCACTTGGAATATGATTTTGTTTGACACCATAAACAACGGAATCCTCTTACTTCCGTCTTTATGAGGTCAGTCAGTGGAGGAAATAGGCACAGTTCAGACAGAAGGGGTTAGAGAGAGGGAGGGAGGGAGAGGGAGAGAGAGAGAGAGAGAGAGAGAGAGAGAGAGAGAGAGAGAGAGAGAGAGAGAGAGAGAGAGAGAGAGAGAGAGAGAGAGAGAGAGAGAGAGAGAGAGAGAGAGAGAGAGAGAGAGAGAGAGAGAGAGAGAGAGGGAAGGAAGGATGGAGGGAGGGAGGGGAGAAGTCTCTCTGGATAAGAGTGTCTGCTAAATTACTAAAATGTAAAGTAAATGAGAGCGAGAGAGAGAGAGAGAGAGAGAGGAGATGGAGAAAATGAGAGGGAAGGAATGGGAGAGATATAAGTGTGAGGGTTAGCTGGTGTTCTGGTCTAAGAGGTCCTAGTTCAGTTGATTTCCTCTTGGCATTAACTGATTAAGGCAAAGATTTCCAGTCCCTCCCTAAGGAATGAAGTCACAGTGAAGTGCACCTGAAATCTGTCTAAGGCATCTTCTTATCCTCAACTAAGATGAGTTTCCCTCCATCCCTCCTAAAACTGCAGTGCCCCCTAAACGGCAATGTGCCCACTCTTGCCTGCCTGGGCCTCGCATCATCCTCTGAAAATGACTCTGAGCTAGGCATGGATGGCTGTCTACTCGGAGGCCCTGATAAAAGTACAATTTGTCCACTTCAACTCTCTGATCTCCTGCTCCAGTCTGTTCCAGTCGACTCCCAATCCAGCTGCTAGAGATTAACCAGTCAGAGGGTAAACCAGCCTCCCATCCTAATAACCACGACACTGACAACAATCTACCCCCCAGAAGAACCCATCCCACTCATATAGGCTGCTGAGAGAAAGTGTTGATGCTAACAAAATGGCTAGTAGAGCAGTTAGTAGAGCACGCGCCCGTTCCCATTTGAGTCTGGTTCATTTTCAATCACCCCGGCCCTCTCACATCTGAACTCTGCGGTCTCAGGAGTGGAGGGCGGCTGACAGTGAGCGAGACAGCTCTTCTTCGCCAGGGGTTTGAACTCTCTGTCCTGAAGTGGGATGGATGTGTGGGGTGGAGTAGGGGTAGGGGGTAGGGGTGGAGGGAGGGGGGATGGGGGACTCTAGAGAAGAGGCACATCAATATCCTGTCATGTCTGCCTGGGAGAGCTACAACTACATGGAAACACAGAGATAACACCAGACAGCCAAGTTTAGTTTCTCATTCTTTCATTCAGGGAGAAAAACAACTGGGAGGAGTTTGTTTTGATGGATTTGGCTTGGGGGGAGGCTTTGTGTGGAATCACTGTCAACGCGTAGAACATTGTGGACGTTTGTACAATAATCACAGAACTGGAATTGTAGAGGTGCCAAGCAGAGTGCCCCAGGCCTGGCCAATATCTGTACCTCTAATATTATTCAAGGACAACCAGTGAACAGAAGTGGTCCTTAGAGGAACAGCCAGGCCTGACAGATAAGAGGATGCTAGGTCAGAGATTGTAAGGCTAAGGCCAGATTGGAGTGGATTTAATCGCCTCAGCTTTGGTAAACAACAGCTCAAGAGAGAGTAAATTGTTGAAAGGTTAAGAGTTTTACAGAGAATAGATTTCACACGGATGACTTCCCGCTGCCCTGTCAAACTAATCATGCCTGGCTGGCAGTGCTTAAGGACACTCCCGACTTTTATTTGGCAATACTTCCTCTTCGCCACTGATTATTTTGGACCATTGCCAAGAGACAACCTATGGGTGTTGATTATGAATGGGTAACAACTTCTGTTATCATCACTTTGACAAACAAGTTGCCTGTTGGCACTTACAGCTCTGCTGGCAACTCTGATGGGACAAGGACAGCTTCCCAAAGACATTCTATACTCAAGATCATCTCAATATGGCTGGAAAAAAACATTTTTGTCGGATTAAAAATTCATATCGACTCCTACTTCAGTTGCCTACATGTCTGCACGAGCTTGGCAAGGAGAGAGTCCCACTTTGTGTACGACTTCCAGGCATTTCTTCTGTATTTGATGAAATACGCATGCACTGAGAGTTTGATTCATACCTCTAGAGGGAATTTAAGCAGGAGTGGCGCTAGACTCCTCTCTGTGATACCACATGTGCGGAGAGGGGCCCTCATTTAGCCAATCCTGGAGCCTGAGCACATTTATTTGAGCCAATCTCTAGTGTTGGAAATATAACACAGGCCTATAATCCAGAGTTGTGGGAACAGTTGACTGCTACTGCTTCATGGCCTCTCTCTCTCTCTCTCTCTCTCTCTCTCTCTCTCTCTCTCTCTCTCTCTCTCTCTCTCTCTCTCTCTCTCTCTCTCTCTCTCTCTCTCTCTCTCTCTCTCTCTCTCTCTCTCTCTCTCTCTCTCTCTCTCTCTCTCTCTCTCTCTCTCTCTCTCTCTCTCTCTCTCTCTCTCTCTCTCTCTCTCTCTCTCTCTCTCTCTCTCTCTCTCTCTCTCTCTCTCTCTCTCATTAATTTCTACATAATGTTGCTGCTTCCATCTCTTATCACCAAAAAGAGCTTCTGGACATCAGAACAGCGATTACTCACCTCGAACTGGACAAATAATTTTTCCTTTAATGTGTCAGACGCGAAGGACATACTGCTTTCTCGAGACAAGGCCCAAATCCCCATCAATAGCGTGGAGAAAAAGGGGGAGGAGGGCGGGGTGCCTTGTAAGAATTTGTTGGCGAGTAATTAAAACCACCACTACCCTCTGTCCTATTAGACAATGTGCAATCATTGGAAAATAAACTGGACGATCTACGATTAAGACTATCCTACCAACGGGACATTAAATACTGAACGACCATACGGATAATATAGAGCTGGCTGGGTTTTCCATGCATCGGCAGGACAGAGCAGCTACGTCTGGTAATACGAGGGGCGGGGGTGTTTGTCTATTTGTCAATAACTGCTGGTGCGCGATGTCTAATATTAAACAAGTCTTGAGGTATTGCTCGCCTGAGGTAGAATACCTCATGATAAGCTGTAGACCACACTATCTACCAAGAGAGTTCTCATCTATATTAATCGTAGCCGTCTATTTACCACCACAAACCGACGCTGGCACTAAGACCGCACTCAACGATCTGCATAAGGCCATAAGTAAACAAGAAAATGCTCATCCAGAAGCGGCGCTCCTAGTGGCCTAATTTCTACCAGCATGTCACGAGGGAAAAAAACTCTAGACCACCTTTACTCCACACACAGAGACGCATACAAAGCTCTCCCTCGCCCTCCATTTGGCAAATCTGACCATAATTCTATCCTCCTCCTGCTTACAAGCAAAAACGAAAGCAGGTAGTACCAGTGACTCGCTCAATATGGAAGTGGTCAGATGAAGCGGATGCTACCCTACAGGATTGTTTTGCTAGCACAGATTGGACTATGTTCCGGGATTCATACAATGGCATTGAGAAGTATACAATCTCAGTCACGGGCTTCATCAATAAGCGCATCGACGACGTCGTCCCCACAGTGACCGTATGTACAGTGGGGAAAAAAAGTATTTAGTCAGCCACCAATTGTGCAGGTTCTCCCACTTAAAAAGATGAGAGAGGCCTGTAATTTTCATCATAGGTACACGTCAACTATGACAGACAAAATATGAAAAAAAATTCCAGAAAATCACATTGTAGGATTTTTAATGAATTTATTTGCAAATTATGGTGGAAAATAAGTATTTGGTCAATAACAAAAGTTTCTCAATACTTTGTTATATACCCTTTGTTGGCAATGACACAGGTCAAACGTTTTCTGTAAGTCTTCACAAGGTTTTCACACACTGTTGCTGGTATTTTGGCCCAATCCTCCATGCAGATCTCCTCTAGAGCAGTGATGTTTTGGGGCTGTCGCTGGGCAACACGGACTTTCAACTCCCTCCAAAGATTTTCTATGGGGTTGAGATCTGGAGACTGGCTAGGCCACTCCAGGACCTTGAAATGCTTCTTACGAAGCCACTCCTTCGTTGCCCGGGCGGTGTGTTTGGGATCATTGTCATGCTGAAAGACCCAGCCACGTTTCATCTTCAATGCCCTTGCTGATGGAAGGAGGTTTTCACTCAAAATCTCACGATACATGGCCCCATTCATTCTTTACTTTACACAGATCAGTCGTCCTGGTCCCTTTGCAGAAAAACAGCCCCAAAGCATGTTGTTTCCACCCCCATGCTTCACAGTAGGTATGGTGTTCTTTGGATGCAACTCAGCATTCTTTGTCCTCCAAACACGACGAGTTGAGTTTTTACCAAAAACTTCTATTTTGGTTTCATCTGACATTCTTCTGGATCATCCAAATGCACTCTAGCAAACTTCAGACGGGCCTGGCCATGTACTGGCTTAAGCAGGGGGACACGTCTGGCACTGCAGGATTTGAGTCCCTGGCGGCGTAGTGTGTTACTGATGGTAGGCTTTGTTACTTTGGTCCCAGCTCTCTGCAGGTCATTCACTAGGTCCCCCCGTGTGGTTCTGGGATTTTTGCTCACTGTTCTTGTGATCATTTTGACCCCACGGGATGAGATCTTGCGTGGAGCCCCAGATCGAGGGAGATTATCAGTGGTCTTGTATGTCTTCCATTTCCTAATAATTTCTCCCACAGTTGATTTCTTCAAACCAAGCTGCTTACCTATTGCAGATTCAGTCTTCCCAGCCTGGTGCAGGTCTACAAGTTTGTTTCTGGTGTCCTTTGACAGCTCTTTGGTCTTGGCCATAGTGGAGTTTGGAGTGTGACTGTTTGAGGTTGTGGACAGGTGTCTTTTATACTGATAACAAGTTCAAACAGGTGCCATTAATACAGGAAACGAGTGGAGGACAGAGGAGCCTCTTAAAGAAGAAGTTACAGGTCTGTGAGAGCCAGAAATCTTGCTTGTTTGTAGGTGACCAAATACTTATTTTCCACCATCATTTGCTAATAAATTCATAAAAAATCCTACAATGTGATTTTCTGGATTTTTTTTCCTCAATTTGTCTGTCATAGTTGACGTGTACCTATGATGAAAATTACAGGCCTCTCTCATCTTTTTAAGTGGGAGAACTTGCACAATTGGTGGCTGACTAAATACTTTTTTTCCCCACTGTACATATCCCAACCAGAAACCATGGATTACAGGCAACATCCGCACCGAGCTAGAGATGCCGCTTTCAAGGAGCGGGACACTAATTATTATAAGAAATCCCACTATGCCCTCAGACAAACCATCGAACAGGAAAAGTGTCAATACAGGACTAAGATTGAATCGTACTACACCGGCTCTGACGCTCGTCGGATGTGGCAGGGCTTGCAAACTATTATGGACTACAAAGGGAAACCCAGCCGCGAGCTGCCCAGTGACGCGAGCCTACCAGACGAGCTAAATGCCTTTTATGCTCGCTTCAAGGTAAGCAATACTGAAGCATGCATGAGAGCACCAGCTGTTCCGGACGACTGTGTGATCACGCTCTCCGTAGCTGATGTGCGCAAGACCTTTAAAAAGGTCAACATTCACAAAGCCGCGGGCCAGACGGTTTACCAGGACGTGTACTCAAAGCATGCACGAACCAACTGGTAAGTGTCTTCTCTAACATTTTCAACCTCTCCCAGACCCAGTCTGTAATATCTACATGTTTCAAACAGACCACCATAGTCCCTGTGCCAAAGAAAGTGAAGGTAACCTGCCTAAATGATTACCGCCCCGTAGCACTCACGTCGGTAGCCATGAAGTGCTTTGAAAGGCTGGTCATGGCTCACATCAACACCATCATGCCGGAAACACTAGACCCACTTAATTTGCATACCGCCCCAACAGATACACAGATGACGCAATCTCAATCGCACTCCACACTGCTCTTTCCCACCTGGACAAAAGGAACACCTATGTGAGAATGCTGTTCATTGACTACAGCTCAGTGTTCAACACCATAGTGCCCAAAAAGCTCATCACTAAGCTAAGGACCCTGGGACTAAACACCTCCCTCTGCAACTGGATCCTGGACTTCCTGACGGGCCGCCCCCAGGTGGTAAGGGTAGGTAACAACACATCTGCCACACTGATCCTCAACACTGGGGCCCCTCAGGGGTGCGTGCTTAGTCTTCTCCTGTAGTCCCTGTTCACCCACAACTGCGTGGCCAAGCACGACTCCAACACCATCATTAAGTTTGTAGTTTGGTATTATAGGTAGCTTACTCAGGTAGTTATTGAAGGTTATTGTAGGTAATTATTGTAGGTAAGGACTGTATTCGGCGGACCCCGGCGAAGCACGAGGCTAGCTTACCCACTACTTGGACCAACAAAGCTAGCTAGCTAGCTAGCGGGTAGCTACTGGTAACTTTTTGCAACTGTGGTTAATTGTTTCCAATGTTATTTCATGCTTAAGAGTACCTGTGATTGAGCCAGCTAGCTGCTACCATTCAGCTGTTTTTCTAACCTCATCCGAGGCATTAACGTTAGGTGGTTGGTAGCTGCTGTACTTAATTACAGCTACTGATAACAGTCTGCTGTAGTTTACAACAATTCTAATTTCTAAAGTGGAAGTTGGGAGAGTTTTACTCGGGTGGTTCAGTGAAACAATTATAGTTTCTGAGGTGGAAGTTGGGAGAGTTATATATATATATTTTTTTTTTTTTTGGTGAGGGAGGCCTGCTCTCTCCTTTCCCTGATGTTTAGTTCATTTCATTCCGATCTCCTCTGCATTATTGTAGCCATCTGCTGCAGCCTGTCAACTATGCCTCTGCCTATCCCTGTTCTCTCCTCTCCGCACAGGCTACACAAACGCCTCACACCGCGTGGCTGCTGCCTCTCTAACCTGGTGGTCCCTGCACGCACCACACACCTGGAGTTCCAGGTCTCAGGCAGCCTCTGGAACTGCCGTTCTGCCGCCAACAAGGCTGACTTCATCCCAGCCTATGCTACCCTCCAGTCCCTCGACTTCCTGGCGCTGACGGAAACATGGATTACCACTGAAAACACTGCTACTCCTACTGCTCTCTCCTCGTCTGACCATGTGTTCTCGCATACCCCGAGAGCATCTGGTCAGAGGGGTGGTGGCACAGGAATCCTCATCTCTCCCAAGTGGTCATTCTCAATTTTTCCCCTAACCCATCTGTCTATCTCCTAATTTGAATTCCACGCTGTCACAGTCACTAGCCCATTTAAGCTTAATATCCTTGTCATCTATCGCCCTCCAGGTTCCCTTGGAGAGTTCATCAATGAGCTTGACGCCTTGATAAGTTCCTTTCCTGAGGATGGCTCACCCTTCACAGTTTTGGGGGATTTCAACCTCCCCACGTCTACATTTGACTCATTTCTCTCTGCCTCCTTCTTTCCACTCCTCTCCTCTTTTGACCTCACCCTCTCACCACCCCCCCCACTCACAAGGCAGGCAATACGCTTGACTTCATCTTTACTAGATGTTGCTCTTCTACTAATCTCACTGCAACTCCCCTCCATGTCTCCGACCACTACTTTGTATCCTTTTCTCTCTCGCTCTCCTCCAACACTACTCATTCTGCCCCTACACAGATGGTAACGCGCCGCCGCAACCTTCGCTCTCTCTCTCCCACTACTCTCTCCTCTTCCATCCTATCATCTCTTCCCTCTGCTCAATCCTTCTCCCTCCAATCTCCTGATTCTGCCTCCTCAACCCTCCTCTCCTCCCTTTCTGCATCCTTTGACTCCCTGTGTCCCCTATCCTCCCGGCCGGCTCGGTCCTCCCCTCCAGCTCTGTGGCTTGATGACTCATTGCGAGCTCACATAACAGAGCTCCGGGCAGCTGAGCGGAAATGGAAGA
Organism: Coregonus clupeaformis; assembly: GCF_020615455.1. Classification (NCBI taxonomy): domain Eukaryota; kingdom Metazoa; phylum Chordata; class Actinopteri; order Salmoniformes; family Salmonidae; genus Coregonus; species Coregonus clupeaformis. Next base: position 27,591,709 of record NC_059210.1, read on the forward strand.
AAACTAAACTCCCTGCCGACCTGGCATCTTTTCACTCCCTCCTCTCTACATTTTCTTCATCTGTTTCTGCTGCTAAGGCCACTTTCTACCACTCTAAATTCCAAGCATCTGCCTCTAACCCTAGGAAGCTCTTTGCCACATTCTCCTCACTGCTGAATCCTCCCCCCCTCCCTCTCTGTGGATGACTTTGTCAACCACTTTGAAAAGAAGGTTGACGACATCCGATCCTCGTTTGTTAAGTCTAATGACACTGCTGGTCCTGCTCACACTGCCCTACCCTATGCTTTGACTTCTTTCTCCCCTCTCTCTCCAGATAAAATCTTGCGACTAGTGACTGCAGGCCGCCCAACAACCTGCCCGCTTGACCCCATCCCCTCCTCTCTTCTCCAGACCATCTCCGGTGACCTTCTCCCCTACCTCACCTCGCTGATCAACTCATCCTTGACCACTGGCCATGTCCCTTCCGTCTTCAAGAGAGCGAGAGTTGCACCCCTTCTCAAAAAACCAACACTCGATCCCACTGATGTCAACAACTACAGACCAGTATCCCTTCTTTCTTTTCTTTCCAAAACTATTGAGCGTGCCGTCTTTAGCCAACTCTCTTGCTATCTCTCTCAGAATGACCTTCTTGATCCAAACCAGTCAGGTTTCAGGACTGGTCATTCAACTGAGACTGCTCTTCTCTGTGTCACGGAGGCTCTCCGCACTGCTAAAGCTAACTCTCTCTCCTCTGCTCTTGTCCTTCTAGACCTGCCTGCTGCCTTTGATACAGTGAACCATCAGATCCTCCTCTCCACCCTCTCCGAGCTGGGCATCTCCGGCGCGGCTCACTCCTGGATTGCGTCCTACCTGACCGGTCGCTCCTACCAAGTGGCGTGGCGAGAAGCTGTCTTCGCACCACGTGCTCTCACCACTGGTGTCCCCCAGGGCTCAGTTCTAGGCCCTCTCCTTTTCTCCCTATACACCAAGTCACTTGGCTCTGTCATATCCTCACATGGCCTCTCCTATCATTGCTACGCTGACGATACACAACTAATCTTCTCCTTTCCCCCTTCTGATAACCAGGTGGCGAATCGCATCTCTGCATGTCTGGCCGACATATCAGTATGGATGACGGATCACCACCTCAAGCTGAACCCTGGCAAGACGGAGCTGCTCTTCCTCCCGGGAAGGACTGCCCGTTCCATGATCTCGCCATCACGGTTGACAACTCCGTTGTGTCCTCCTCCCAGAGTGCGAAGAGCCTTGGCGTGACCCTGGACAACACCCTGTCGTTCTCCGCTAACATCAAGGCGGTGACCCGATCCTGCAGGTTCATGCTCTACAACATTCGGAGAGTACGACCCTGCCTTACACAGGAAGCGGCACAGGTCCTAATCCAGGCACTTGTCATCTCCCGTCTGGATTACTGCAACTCGCTGTTGGCTGGGCTCCCTGCCTGTGCCATTAAACCCCTACAACTCATCCAGAATGCCGCAGCCCGTCTGGTGTTCAACCTTCCCAAGTTCTCTCACGTCACCCCCTCCTCCGCACACTCCACTGGCTTCCAGTTGAAGCTCGCATCCGTTACAAGACCATGGTGCTTGCCTATGGAGCAGTGAGGGGAACGGCACCTCCGTACCTTCAGGCTCTGATCAGTCCCTACACCCAGGCGAGGGCATTGCGTTCATCCACCTCTGGCCTGCTGGCTCCCCTTCCTCTGCGGAAGCATAGTTCCCGCTCAGCCCAGTCAAAGCTGTTCGCTGCTCTGGCACCCCAATGGTGGAACAAGCTCCCTCACGACGCCAGGACAGCGGAGTCACTCACCACCTTCCGGAGACATTTGAAACCCCACCTCTTTAAGGAACACCTGGGATAGGATAAAGTAATCCTTCTACCCCCCCGCCCTCCCCCCCAAAAAAAGAAAAAAAAGTATAATTGTAAAGTGGTTATCCCACTGGCTATAGGGTGAATGCACCAATTTGTAGTCGCTCTGGATAAGAGCGTCTGCTAAATGACGTAAATGTGCCCTTGAGCAAGGCACTTAACCCTAATTGCTCCTGTAAGTCGCTCTGGATAAGAGCGTCTGCTAAATGACTAAAATGTAAAAATGTAAATGTAAGTTTGCTGACGACACAACAGTGGTAGGCCTGATCACCAACAACGATGAGACAGCCTATAGGGAGGAGGTCAGAGACAACAACCTCTCCCTCGTTGTGAGCAAGACAAAGGAGCTGATCGTGGACTATAGGAAACTAACTAACATCGACGGGGCTGTAGTGGAGCAGGTCGAGAGTTTCAAGTTGGTGTCCACATCACCAACGAACTATCATGGTCCAAACACACCAAGACAGTCGATGAGGGCACGACAACACCATTTCCCCCTCAGGAGACTGAAAAGATTTGGCATGGGTCCCCAGATCCTCAAAAAGTTATACAGCTGCACCATCGAGGGCATCCTGACCGGTTGCATCACTGCCTGGTATGGCAACTGCTCAGGATCTGACCGTAAGGTGCTACAGAGGGTAGTGTGTACGGCCCAGTACATCACTGTGGCCAAGCTTCCTGCCATCTAGGACCTATATACTAGGCGGTGTCAGAGGAAGACCCAAAAAATTGTCAAAGACTCCAGTCACCCAAGTCATAGACTGTTTTCTCTGCTACCACACGGCAAGCTGTACCGGAGCGCCATGTCTAGGTCCAAAATTCTCCTTAACAGCTTCTACCCCTAAGCCATAAGACTGCTGAACAATTAATCAAATGGCCACCCAGACTATTTTACACTACTGCTACTCGCTGTTTATTATCTATGCATAGTCACTTTAGCCCTACCTACATGTACAAATTACCTCGACTAACCTGTACCCCAGTACATTGACTCTGTCCCGGTACCCCCTGTATATAGCCTCGTCATTGTTGGTTAAGGGCTTGTAAGTAAGCATTTCACGGTAAGGTCTACACCTGTTGTATTTGGCGCATGTGACAAATAAAATGTGATATGATTTCATTTGAAATACAAAGGACACAATACACATCATCTCTTATTTGTCCTCAAAACCACTTTTTTTTAATCTTATTTTTTTCCCCTCCACATATTGCCTTTCTGGAGAGCTTCCACACAGACTGAATAAAGCTGTGTCTTCACCTCCTATCACATCTAAGATAGCGGATCACAGTGAGTAGGCTGCAGTGCCTATACCTCCGTCATCTACTACTGATAGAGTTTTTTTTTTGTCTCTTCTCCCCCTGTTTGCAGGCATTCCATGATAGTGTGGTTGTGATGGTACATTCAGCGTTTGTGCTGAACCTTTAGTGGAATATTGATTGCTATGTAGGCTAGATAATGTAAAGGTTTATGTGCCCTCCAACTAAAACTTCCCAGTAGAAACGAGTGCATTTGATCATCGCTCACATGACATGGCACACATCCTCTTTTAAAACAAGGATGCATGTTTCATTGGTTTCAGTATTTTCTTGAGCTATTGCTAAGGAGTTCTTGACTATTGATCAAACACAGCATTGGGATTTTCATCCATCCATCCATCAATCACAACACTGTACCAATCTAGTATTCAGTACAGTGTAGCCTAACCACAGTACAGTACTACAAGACCCTCCACTGATGTTCAGTCTGAAACATGTGTGTGAAACTGTGAATGTGTGTGTGAGTTCTCCTTCTCTTACATAAAGCTCCTCTTATACCTCTGTAATTGAATCTCTATCCCCCAAAGGATGGCAACATCACACCTTGGCCAAACCCCACCGCAACCACCCATCAAACCACTCTCTCCTTACTCTCCCCTCAGCAACATGTGAAGGTCAGGCATAGAACTCACAATTATTCTTGTTAACAGGGTTTCAGTGTTAGAAAGGTGGGCGAAGAGATTAGGTTTGAGCTATTTTGGAGACTTCATATTTCTAATGTGTGAGGAGATGGACCTCTGAAGGGCTTATTGCCAATTGACCAGACACCTCATAGACACTTCATGTACATACTGTACATTGCCAAGGCTCTCGAAATGACCTATTCCGACCAATCACTGCCAAGGAATCACAGCAGAACAGAAGTAGCCAGTCACACAGAATATAATTTCCTTCTCTCCCAGTCTCTCTGGCTTCTCCCAGTCTCACCCTTTCTTTTTCACACACTCTCACGCGCTCTCTCAGAAAGGCGCAGTCCAACCATCAGGCAGCACACGCTACAGAAAATAATAGAATTGGAAAAATCTACAGTGAGGCTCTGGGAAAGAAGAGAAGAGGGAAGAAAGGAAGTTAAAGTCACAGCTATCTGGAAGCCTTTGATCAGGAAGGCCCGCGGATTAGAGGGGATTCTCCACAAGTTTCCTCTTAATCTCCTTAACATTCTATAAAATCAGCAGTCGATGTAGCAGCTAACTCAAGAAGAGCTGCACCCCCAAGGTCGACTTTTACCAGATCCATCCACCACACCAGAGAACCCACCCATTAGACGCATGGGATCCACATACACTCCAGTCAAAGTCAGTGAGTCAGTGTTCTAGAAGCTAGACTTAATTCATGCTTACCTATAGTACATAATTATCCACTTTGGAATAATTCAAATTATATATGTGATAAACCCCCCTAAATTGGGTCCTCCATGTCACCTTTTCCTTCTACCACATTAGGTGGATGTAAGTAAGCCTTGTCCATGCCAGAACAGCCATAGAGCAGGAGCCTGTTTCTGTGAGGCAGCTTGATGTACAAGTACACTCCCTGGACTGGATGCTAGTCTTAGGCCTATGTGGAAGAGATGTTTTGCGAGAGAACCAAGAGGAAGGATTGACAACATAGCCATTTCTCTGGAGGTGTGTGTTTCAATTCCTGTTGAGAACACAGGAGGTTGGTGGCATCTTAATTGGGGAAAATGGGCTTGTGGTAATGGCTGGTGCTGAATCAGTGGAATGGTATCAAATACATCAAACACTTGGTTTCCATGTGTTTGATGCCATTCCATTTGCTCCGTTCCAGACATTATTATGAGCTGTCCACCCCTCAGCAGCCTCCACTGATTGAGAAGCAGTGATGTTTCTGCCCCACCTCCAACAGCTTTTGAACTTTAAGTGTCACGTCTCTCAAAACAATTTCAGATTGTGTTTTTGGTTGGTGTGTGTTTTCCCTCGCGGGAGTATATTATGTCTGGGGAGAGAGAGCGTGATGAGACAAGCGCCCAACAGAAACAGAAACTCTTTGTGTCGTCAATCAACCTCATGTACTGTAAATTATTTCTCACCTGGCCCCCAGGGTGATAGATACCCAAACATAACGTGGAGGGTGTGGGGTGCGCCAGTGGTTTTTTGTGCGGGAGCAATGGGGGGTATGGGAGGTGGGAGACGGGCCCCCCACAGCGATACATTCGAGGTGCTGAACACGTTTTTTCCATTTGAGCGCTAATGCTAACGTAGCGCTCCGGGCTAAGCGCAGTGATGAATTCTTCCACCGCCAGCACCAGCCTTCCATCTTCGTGGAATGCTATCGGATAGGGAGGGGGTTGGGGGGTGTCTGGGAGATGGGAGCCCCACTTCAGCGCTGGCTGCCAAATGATGCCAGCGCTCCCCTTCATCAGCCCAGTTGTCCTGGAGAGGGGCTGCCCCGGGCTAACGCTAAACCGCTAGCCAAGCAACACATCTGTGCAGCTGGGGCCCTCTGTGGTACACAGTACACATGCAGTGCCAACGGCAACCAGAGGGAGGAGAGAGGAGAGGAGGAGGGGTGTGCCTCAGACTCTCAGAACTGGCACCAAAACTAAAATGTTCCCTCCCTCCCCCTTGTAACCACGGCAGTGGCAAATAGAAACCAAAACAGCCCTCCAATGGTGACGCCAGAGGAATTCCAGCAAAAAGCTCCACGCTGTTGCTCCTTCTGGAATCCTCCTCCCCTGTTTTTCCCTCTTTTCCTCTCTCTAAATGTGTGTTTGTTCCTATCTATTTTCATGGGATGTAATAAAGCCTGCTGTATATATTGTGATGATTAAGATGATTAATTTGCTTTAGCGGGATGGGATGGCTTCCCTAGTCTGGTCGGTTGATGGTTTGGTGTTGTATCCCCCCCTCGCTGTGTCTCACTGTTTTCTTACTGCTGATACATGAGAGGCATTTGTTCTGCTAGCGTAGTGCTGAGCTGACATTTACTTTTAGTTACGACCGTGTTTGTTTCCTCCTCCGACCATGTTTGCCTCCGCTTTCTAGGGACTTTTATGTCTTGTTGCAAAAAATGTCTTATATTTACCAAATGACCAAAGAGGCTCAACCACCACCTGACCCAAATGATAGACAGGAAGACTAAATTTGTCCCACAAAACCATTGAATATAATTAAGCCGAATCCACCATAGAATTACAGGAAAGACAGATTGGAAGTAAATATTTACTTTAGTCTTTCACTGGTTTGGTTCACTGGTTTTAGGATGGAAAACATAATCTGGTGCAATATCCAATTCCACTCTCTCAGTGGCCTCAAGACCAAATTTCCAACCAAAAGACATGACAGTGGCAAAAGCAAAGGCAAAGTTTCTCAATCTCTAAAGCAGTTGCTGCTCATTCAGAAGTTTTTTATTCTAATCATTCTTACCCGATTTTATTAAAGAAAGTCTGTCTGGTTAGATTATGGAATGCAATCTGCAGGGGGCAAGATAGTGGCAGCAGGTCACACTCAATATCTGAGCTTATGTAAGAACAGGACGTGGTGTGTCCGTCTAATATGTCCCCCCTCCATCCCTCCCAGAGGAAACAGTCCAACTTGCAGTCTTTTCATCAACACAGGGACAGAAAATGCAGCCACAGCAGAAGCATATGAATTGGGAGTTTAATTTGTGTGAGTTACTGAAAATCAAAAGGGCCAAATCCAACAGAGTAATACACAGTCTCCCTCTCTCCCTCTCTCCCTCCATATCTCTCTCTGTTTCTCCATGTCATTACAATGCCATTTGAATACTAATGCTCTATAATGTTCATGTTGCATACTGCCTTCACAGCACATACAGTAAATATAACTTTAAAAAGCATGAAGTGCAGTATACAGTACAGTATCCATTCAGAATAGGCCATAAACACAATCTAGGAAATTCACAACTGTAACTGCCATTTCTACTCAGCACCTTTTTTACGAAAGCAATTTTCCATACAATGTGGAAGAGAAAACAGCATTATGCATTTAAGCTCGGTGCCCTGTGAGGGGAAAATAGCATGCAAATGGATGATTTCTCATGTGTTCTCTACGAACAATCGGCTCAAACGCAGCTCCGCAAATCACTTAATGCAGCAGGAAAATTGGCATTTCTGCTTCGTCGTACGCCGCCTAAGATGGAGTAGGAGATTGTCACAGTCTAATTCCGCACGCCACACTGTGCCAGAAAACCCTCCAAAAAATGTCTGCCATGATTTACGGATAAAAACCCTAGCTTCCTCCCTCCGTTTGCAACGACTAAATTATTTTTAGCATTAGAGAAAGGGTGGAGAAAAATGAACCTTGCCATTACCAGTGGATTATTGGCAGCTTGTGAAATCCCATCAGAAAGGGATTGGGTGGAAACAGATCACTGTGCGTTACATGCTAGAATGAGGTCTGACTCTGCACGTTCCACGGCCAACCCTCCTCCTCCTCCTCCCCTTCCTCAGCTTCCAGTCTCCTAGCTGTTCCAGAGCTCTGGCCACTCCCGGGGAATTAACCCAACTATTTATATTGTTCCCTCCACCCCCTCTTTTACGCTGCTGCTACTCTCTGTTTATTATCTATGCAAAGTCACTTTAACTCTACCTACATGTACATATTACCTCAATTACCTCGACTAACCTGTGCCCTGCACATTAACTCTGTACCAGTACCCCCTGTATATAGCCTCGCTACTGTTATTTTACTGCTGCTCTTTAATTATTTTTTATTTTTTTGTTATCTATTTTTTACTTATCACTTATTTTTCTTAAAACTGCATTGTTGGTTAAGGGCTTGTAAGTAAGCATTTCACTGTAAGGTCTACACCGGTTGTATTCGGTGCATGTGACAAATACAATTTGATTTGATTTGATCATTATGGTAGTGAGGGTCACTGGCTATGTGGCATGTGTGGAAACACCATCACAGAGACAGCAGCAGTCTGCCCCGGCCCTGCCCTGCCTCAGGCTTACATCCCTACACACTACAGGCTCTCTGCTTTCCATCCATACTGGCTGGCTGGTTCATCAGAGAGACACAGTCAACCCACTTAATAAGGATGCTCTCTTAATAACAGGGTCAAAAGAACAGGACCCAATGATACCCCTTTTAGCCAAACACTGCCTTCATAACAGCCCTGGTCCTCTCTAGCTCAATTGGTAGAGCATGGCGCTTGTAACGCCAGGGTAGTGGGTTCAATCCCCGGGACCACCCATATGTAAAAATGTATGCACACATGACTGTAAGTCGCTTTGGATAAAAGCGTCTGCTAAATGGCATATTAAGAATAACCTTCATAGTGGCTCTCAACCAAAAGTATAGAGCCAAATACTCCCTGTGTAATAAACATAGGTCGTCAAGGGAAAACACACACACACGATTCATCTTAATCAGAGGTAGATTCACAGAGGTGACAGACCTTGCCTCAACCATGAAGACAATCGCTTAGAGAGGAAGGCTATCTCCTGAAGCGGCTAGCGTTACATTCACACTCCCAGGGTGACATAGCTTAATGCTGCCTGCCCAAAACTATGGGCAGAATGAGAACAGGCAGGATGAGCTGGTCAGGTTGCAGCCAGGGGCTGGGGGCCAGGGGCTGGGGGCGTCTGCTGGTGTAAACCACAGCATCACTTTTAATTGTAGTATTTTCCTCTCTAGCCAGAGGAGGGGGGCTTCTCTGTCACGTTCAATCCGTGACCTGCCATCCCTTCCCCCTCTCTGATCAAACAGATGGAGAAGAACTGATTTGAGACATTCAGACAGACATTGAGACATTCATTTCCCTCCAGCGTACTGGGTTGTGCCACAAAATGAGTGACCTTTGATATTTTAAGTAGAAATTGTGCACCAATATTGATTTTTAAAAGCTTGTTATATTAAATGAAGTGCCCTTTAATATAGACCACATGGAGAATTCAATAAATCTGATTTTTTAGATGAATAAAGGCTTGCTAATATGAGATAATTCAGCATTTTGTCACTTCTAGGAAGATTCCAACCTACCTAGTCAAAACATTTCTCCAAGTTTCACCATCATTGTAAAGCATTAGTTATTTTGTTGCTTTCGCAAAGTCATTTCTGAAGATTATTATTTATTTAATGTGATTAGTGATTCATTTACGTCTGTCCCTCATTTTAAGGTCAACCATGTTACGTGAACTGAATACATTTTAATATGGTGAAACTATTCCTTAAAAAAACTAAAACATTGACCATTTAATAATCAAATCAAAGTGCAAAAGCAGGTGAGCTGGTTCAACTCTTTTTGGCAATTTTCTGGTGTTTTGTGGTGGAAAACTGATCAGGTTGAGCATCACACGTCAACCCTGTTACCCATAGATAGACAGGCTATAAATGTTTTATCAAATTATTTTGGGGGGTGAAGCTTGCATTCAATTGCAACTCCCTGTTGCGCACAACAAGCTTCAATTCCCCCTGTCACGAGGGGATTTATGGCTGATTTAAAATAAAATTGTCAACCCTGTTATGGTCAACCCTGTTACTTTATTTGGAACTTTATTCAACCTCTTGAGATGGGAAAATTAGTTTTTTATGAAGTTGACAGAATTATAATATTTTATGAAGTTGCACTTTATGACAGAATTATAATATTTGGTGAAATCAAAACATTTTTGGGACTAATATACACTTCTCAATAGGCACCAAATTGGTGGAACGACTACTATTGTCTCTAACACAAAGAGTTGCCTATAAACAGTAATGGTCTTACGGGGGTACCAGGCTACCTGCCTCATTAACATCTCTCATAGCACAGTGGGAAGGGAAGTTGTCATGTATACAGTCCTTGGAATCATGAAAACTGTGCGAGGGGCTATACGTGGGATTATGTAAATTGGCAAAGCGGTGGGGGGATGGGAAGAGAGGGGTCGAGCTGGTGGTGGTGGCATTCAGTTAACCCTGTCTGTTTTCCAGTGTTGTACTGTACTGTGCTGTACTGTATTGAGTTGTAGCGGCGCTGCCAGTTCCATGAACACACTACAATACTTTTTCTCCCGCCAAACAAAACAAGATCCTGAATTCTCACTCCGTCTCCCTTCTGACTTGGCTCTCTGCACAGCGGCGCTAGTACTCACATAAACGAATGCACGCACACACACACACACACACACACACACACACACACACACACACACACACACACACACACACACACACAGGGCAATGACCAGGGCAATGCAATCACAAGGCCTCAGAAGGAATCGTGAAACGGGAATGGTTTCAATAACATAGGGTTTTCTACGCAAGACAAGCTCCTTTCTCCAATCCCCCCAGTCCTGTAGTTCCAGGAGATTCAACCTGACATAAGTGACAGATTTACGAGGTGTAGATAGAGGGCTATTTTCTCAGAGATACACAGGCCTATCAATGTGATGCAGAAGCCTATCAATCATAGACTGAGAGATTTCCGCTCCTGCATTCAACAGGTTTGAACCCAGTCTGGGAAGGAACTAAACATTGTGCTGCTGAGAATATAATGTGAATATAATACACCTCTAGGTGTATTTAAACAACTTCATTTGATTGCTTTTCTCTCACACAGTCTGAGCCTAAACATATCCTGAAGGTAAAAAACGAGCTAAGTAAAACATTCAAAAATGACACCCAGCACTAAACATGTGTAGAACACAATATAGCAGAAGCTCATTTGTATTTAATGACTCTGTTCTAAACATACGATTAGGGATTAGGCTACCAGGGTCCAGTTAAGTGGATAAGTGCTGTAGCACAGTGTTATCCTTTTCACACTATTGTGCCAACCCGGAGTCCCGGACCATACTGTGCTGGCTTAGGCTCAGATATTTCCTTTTCATATCATTCTTTCCAGCATGCAACTATGGTCATTGGATGAGTAACCAGGCCAGCGTAGTACAACTTGGTTTGGCTCAGCCGGCTTGGCTCAATAGTTGTGAAAAGGGTACATATTTTCACCCCTTCTCTCCAAACTATAACCAAAGGGCCTGGCCCTTTTCTCCACTTGCTGTTCTGCCTTGGAGCCTGTGGCAACACTATCAGCTAGTTCCATCTGTTGCCTGCAGCAAGTGTAAAATTGAGCTGCTTGAAAGTCGTCCGATATCGATCTGTGGCACATTCATTCCAGTAATGCTAAGTATGTCACCATTTGAAATCGCAACATGGAATTGGTGTGGTGTTATGCTGAGCAGAGCTACAGCCTGCTAGTTAAAACTGAGTGTGGCGGTCAGGGTAATGAACAGCTCTATCTATCGGCTGTATCTCTATGGGAGAAGAACAATTAACTTCTTTCCGATAGGAAGCAGTGAACAGAATAACAGAGTTTAGTAGAGTTCATCTTGGCTTCACCACAGAGACCTTGTGTCTCAACTAAACAATGCATTTCCAATTAAGATCAGATTAAAAGGTGTTAGAACGTGTTAACCCCAGTTATGGTAGTGCTATGAGACATCTGGAGGTGTAAATGACTGAGGATATATCAGCAACTGAAAGCACCTACTAATTTAATCCTTCTCAAATTGATTTGATTATTTTGTTTTGACTGTGAGGAAAAATATGTCTTTATGCTTCTGCATAAATATGTGAGTTTGATTGAACTGAGCCATAACTCTGGAGAAAGGGCGAGGGTGTGACCTTCACTGTTGCATTCTGGGTAAGCATTGGGTTAAGAGAACCACCACTATATATCCCACTCTGACACCACTTTAAAGAGTTATATGCATCCTAAAATGCCCTCTCACAGAAACACTCAAACTGAAAAATCATAGGATTTATCCAAAGAGCAAAGTCATCTTTGGATAACAGCGTTAGCTGAAATACATTTGTTACTTCACAGCCAGATGTTAAAACCACATTAATTCCTAATCTCTCTGGGTTTACTGAGAGAGAGGGGAAAGAGAGCGCCCGTGGGGACTGGTAGGGGTGGGGTGCGTGGGCGGAGGGGGGCGGAGCGGAGGGAGAGGCAGAGGAGTGGTGCAGCTAGCTAGGTCCTACACCTACAGGCTCCTCTCCAGCGCTTGGCCATTGTGGTTGACAGAGATCGATAGATCACATCAATAGATCATTAGGCGATCCCTGCACTCCCGAAATAACACAGGGATCAGAGTGGCGATAAGACCCAAGATCATTCCTGGAAGGGGGGGGCAATAGGCCCTGTCACGGTGGTGACACTGTGTGCTGTTTGGCCATGGGGTGGGTGGGGCTGCATAGGCGACAACATGACCGTGCCAAATCTCTCTGCTCATCTGAGCGTGTGTAGCTAGGCCAGGCCAGTGCTTGGCTGCCTCCCTCTCTCTGTAGGTGGGGCTCCTAGATTGGCCAGACCAACAGGATTTGGGGTTGGGACTGGGAGGGGTGGTGGTGGAGCCATATGGAGTGAGGCTTGGAGGACTGGGCAGTGGAGGGAATTAGGAAGGGGGATTTGGGGGTTCGGAAAAGCTGTGGCCTCAACTGACTAATGGAACAGCACAATCGGGATAAACACAAAGCTATTAATGATAAACACATAACCCTTAAATGCAAAAGCTAGTAATGAGTTTAACGTCCCTTTTCATTCCACTAATACAGATGATCACTGCTGCCGCTAACTCATTAACATCAATTGTGATGGTGGAGCAAACAGCTTTAATGGAGGGCATTACTCTATCTGCCTCTGGGTGACTGAAGCAACATAATGAATGTAATCAAAATAAATAAATAATCTATCAGATAAGAAGATATTTACACAGACAGCAAACAATATAATTTCGGTTTATGCACACATAAATCACATAATTGTTGTTGGTTAACTTAAGTAAACTCACATAGTCAAAAACATGCTTGGTTAAAAACAACCCAGAGCTGGGTAAATAGTGGACAGAGCACACATTGGGTCATTTAGTTGGGTTATTGAGCTGTGATCCACCGGGTCAGATCAGAAGACTGGAGGCATAGCTTAGTGGGGGTGTGGCTTTTAAATAGTTATTTTTAGCCATCTGTGGGAGTAAATTTCTGGTTAATTTGTTCTGTTGTATTGTCAACACATGTTTTGTATCTTAATGAGGCTTAAACAAGCTGAGTTCCTCAAGTGCCTATGCGTATCACAATGTTGGGATAGTTACCACTTTATGATATTTAAATAATCATGTTATTAATTGTATATGAAAATATGTAATGTGCAAAAATATAAAATGCAAATTTAAATTAGCATTGTATAAAAATAACATGATGAACAGGAATGGCATTTACTCTCACAGATGGCCAAAAATTCCTTTCTGAAAGCCACGTCCCCAATAGACCACGCCTCCTGAATATAACCTATGGATTACATTGAAAAAAAAACATCTGCTGGGTCAACCCAGCATGAAAGTGAATAAAAATCAAATTGATGCTTAAATTATCCCATGTTTGGGTAATCCAAAGGCATGGCCTATTGGGGATGTGGCTTTCAGATAGTTATTTTTGGCCACCTGTTCTTTTTCCTTCACATTACATATTTTAATATTAGATGAATAATGTTATTTAAATATGATAACGTGGTAACTATCCCAACATTGGGATATCAATAGGCACTTAAGGAACTCATACTTTTGTGTAAGCCTTATTACAACTACAAAAGCATCTGAGCTCAATCTTAACGTGTTGACAATACAACAGAACAGGTTAACCGGAATGACATTTACTCTCACGGTTGGCCAGAAATAACTATCTGAAAACCATGCCCCTACTAAGCCATGTCTCCAGTCTTCTGATCTAACCCAGGTGATTATAGCTCAATAATCCAGCATCAACAACCCAATTTAAATAAAACAATGGGTGTAACGGTTGGTGTGAGGTGTGACCCAGGTGCGGTGAAACAAGGATTTTTACTGGTGGTCCCGAAGCCAGGATACAAAACAACGGACTTAAAACACTGTTCCCCCACCCGCCGGCAATCCAGGATCCGGTCCACAGTAAAAGCCGGCTGCCCTCCGACGAGGCGCAGCGGGGGAACAGTACGAGGAGGGGGAGCCAGGGGACAGGTGGCGACAGGCTTGAGGAGGGACACATGGAATGTGGGATGCACCTGCATGGTGGGGGGAAGTTGCAGGTGGTAGGCCACTAGGTTGACTCGCCGTCCACTCTGAATGGCCCGACGAACCGGGGGGACAGCTTCCTGGACTCCACGCGGAGGGGAAGATCTCGCGTGGAGAGCAACACCCTCTGTCCCGGGCAAGAAACCGGGCCGGGGGACGCCTGCAGTTGGCCTGGTATTGAGACCTGACCGAGGCCCGCTTAAGCGCAGCCCGTACCTGCCTCCAGGTGCGGCGACAGCGACTGATGTGGGCCTGGACAGACGGGATCGCCGCCTCCTCCTCTTGCTCGAGAATAGGGGGGGGGTTGGTACCCGTATTGGCACAGGATGGGGGACAGGCTGGTGGACGAGCAGAGAAGGGTGTTGTGGGCGTACTCCACCCACGCCAGTCGCTGCCTCCACGTTGCTGGAGGCGTAACACCTCAGCACCCCCTCCAGATCCTGGTTGACGCGCTCCATCTGCCCATTCGACTGGGGATGGAAGCCGGAAGACAAGCTGACGGAGGCGCCAAGGCAGGTGGCGAACTGAGGGCCCCATTCCGACACCACATCTTGGGGAAGGCCGTGGACCTGGAAAACGTGCTGCACCACCAACTTAGCGTCTCCCGGGCCGACAGGAGTTTGAGAAGGGGAATGAAGTGGGCAACCTTTGAAAACTGGTCCACAACGACCAGGATGACTGTGTATCCATCAGAGGGGGGTAGGGCGGAAATGAAATCCAGCGAGATGTGGGACCAGGTGCGCTTGGGGATAGGCAGGGGTTGGAGCAGCCCTGCCGCGGGCCTGGGTGCGTATCCCCCTCAGCTGATGGCCACCAGAACCTCCTACGCAGGAACTCCAACGTCTTGGCGCACCCAGGATGGCTGGTGAGGTCGGACGTGTGTGCCCACTGAAGCAGTCGTGACCGCGCTGCCTTGGGTACGTACATCCTCCCCGATGGACCTCCGCCCCGGATTGGGATCCCGCCATAGCACTGCTCTGAACAGCCTATCGATTCCCCACGAAACTGGGGCAGCAATCGCGGCGTTGGGGACAATGGGGTCATCCCTCTCCACCAGGTCCACGGGGTCGAACTGCCGGGAGAGCACGTCAGGCTAGGTGTTCATCAACCCCGGACGGTATGACATGGTGAACCGGAACCCGGTGAAGAACAACGCCCACCTGGCCTGGCGTGAGTTGAGCCTCTTGGCCCCCTAATGTAGGCTAAGTTCTTCTGGTCAGTCCATACGACGAATGGATGGGCCGCCCCCTCTAGCCAATGCCTCCACTCCCCCAGGGCGAGCTTGACCGCTAGCAGCTCACGGTTCCCCACGTCGTAATTCTGCTCCGCCGGGGACAGCCTGACGGGAGAAAAAAGCGCAGGTGTGAGACTTACCGTCCGTGAGGAACCGCAGGGACAGGATTGCTCCCACCGCAACGTCTGAAGCATCCACCTCCACAATGAACGGTAGGGATGAATCTGGATGCCCTAGGACCAGGGCCGATGTAAAGCACCGCTTAAGAGCATCGAATGCGTTCCCCGCTTCCGGGGGCCAGGAGAAGGAGCGCACGCTCGTTTAGGTGAGGGCTGTCAGGGGAGCGGCAAGGGAGCAAAAATTGCGAATAAATCGCCTATAAATATTTGTGAATCCTAAAAACCATTGTAGTTGCTTGAGGGAGGAGGGCTGGGGCCAATCCAGTTCCTGCTCTGACCTTGGCTGGGTCCATCCGTAGGTCCCCCTGGGTGACGATGAACCCCAGGAAGGAGACTGTCTCCGTGTGGAACACGCACTTCTCCGCCTTGACGTAGAGCTGGTGACGGCGAAGGCGTTGGAGGACCTGCCGAACATGCTGCTGGTGTTCACTCATGTCCTTTGAAAATATTAGGATGTCATCCAAATACACGAAGACGCCCCGGAGCACGTCATTGACCAACGCCTGGAACACCGCATGCGCGTTGGCTAGACCGAACGGCATGACTTGGTACTCGTAATGCCCACTGGGTGTGTTAAAAGCCATCTTACACTCGTCCCCCTTCTGAATCCTCACCAGGTTGTAGGCATTTCGTAAGTCCGGGCTCCCTGCAACAACTCGAATGCCGTCATCATCAGAGGGAGTGGATAGCAGTTCTTGTGATGTCGTTGAGCGCCCGGTAATCAATGCACGGCCGTTGCCCACCGTCCTTTTTCCCCACGAAGAAGAAGCCCATGCCCGCGGGTGAGGTAGATGGGAGGATGTGACCTTCGACGAGTGCCGTCGATATACTCCCTCATGGCCAGCGTCTCCGGCTTGGACAAGGAAAACAATAGCCCTCGTGTGGGCATGGCGCCCGGCGGGAGATCGATAGCGCAGTCGTATGGCCTGTGAGGAGGTAGACCCTTGGCACGCCTCTTACTAAACACCTCCCCCAGATCCCAATACTCCCGGGGAACACCTGCCAGGTCTGGGCCGATGACGGAGTCTGTAGCCGCTGTCCTCCCGGTGGCAACCGCCACTAGCGCGGTAGGTGGTTCGGAGTGCGGGACCTGGGGAAGAGATGAGGACTGGTAGGTGGTCTGGGACGGTGGTCTGGGCTGATGAGTGGTCGGTGGAGACCGGAACAGGACAGGGGCGGATCCTACCTCCAGGATGCGCCGCCCCGTGGACCAGTCTATCCGGGGTTTGTGGGCGACCAGCCAGGGGTGCCCGAGAACAAGGGGACACTCCGGAGAGTCCACAATGAAAAACTGGATATCCTCCCATAGTCCCCCTGCCACCCGGACAGTGCACCGGGTGATGAAGCCCGACCCCAACGGCCGGCCATCCACGCCCATGACCGGAACCGGCTCGGAGAGGGAGAGTAACGGAACGCTCCACCCTTGGGCCAGTCTCGCGTCCATCAGGTTTCCCTCGGCCCCAGAATCCACCAGTGCATGTGCCCGACGCACAGCGCGGGCCCACTGAACCCTGACGGGGGAAAAGTCTGGGGAGTTGGGGTTTCGGTTCCGGCTCGCTAGCACCCCTCCCGATACTAGCGAGTCCTCCTGTTTCCCGGCTTCTCCGGGCATGAGATGCAGTGGTGACCTGCCTCGCCGTAGTACAGGCAACGTCCCTGGCGCAGATGCCTCTGCCTCTCCATCCTGGACAAGATGGAGGCATGCCCTCTCATGACGCCGATTGTCTACCCGCACCGAGAGGTTGACGAGGCCTTCCAGTCACTCAGGCAGCTCCCTGAAGGAGAGTTCGTCCTTCATCCCCTCCCATATCCCCTGTGCATAAAAGAGACCAGGGCGGCCTCCTCCCATCCTGCCTCTCGAGCCCGGGTCCGGAACTCCACGGAGTAGTCCGCCACCGAACGGTGAATTGGTAGGAGTCGGAGCACGCCGGAGTGTGGCTCTCTGGGGTAGCCCAGGAAAGGGCCCGACCCGTCAACAGAGTGATGATGTAGGCCACCCGGCCCTGCTCCGTCAGGAAGAAGGAGGGTTGTAGGCTGAATACCAGGGAACACTGGGTGAGGAATTCCCTGCAGCCCTCTGGATGTCCGTCATTCCTCTCCGGAGGTGGTAGGCGGGGTTCCCGCGATGTCACAGGCGAGAATGGAGATGCCGCTGCAGCGGTTTGCGCTCCGCCGGTTGCCGGGGCTGGTCGGGTGTCCACCCGGCTCTGCACGGTGATCGTCAGCTGGCGGAGATTCTCGGTGATCTGCTGCAGGCTGCGGTCTTGCTCCGATACTGTGCTGCTGCCGCTGGGTCCATATTGGCTCCGTTTTCAGTAAGGGTTGGTGTGAGGTGTGACCCAGGTGCAGTGCAGGATAGACAGTAGGCAGCAGGCAGAGATGGTGAAACAAGGATCTTTAATGGTGGTCCCGAAGCCAGGATACAAAACAAAGGACTTAACATGATAAAAGAAAGGTGGAGCAAATAATTATCCAAAAACAGGCTGACAGCTGAAATACGAAATAGTAACTATGACTGAAACAAATAAAGAAACAGGGAGAACTATTCTCGAGTACCTGTACATACTTCTCCGATCAGACACTGATTAGTACTGCTGAGCATAGAGAAACTAGCAGAGAAAACTGAGCAAGGGAACACAGGGAAGTGAGGGCATAAATACACAGGTGAACAGGTAGACACAGGTGACACCAATAGGATGATGATTAGTCCAGACTGTGAGTAAGGACGTGCCTAAGGTTGTCGGTGGATGACATCTAGTGGGTTGCTCCGGAACTGCGACCCCCTCCTGTAACAAATGGGTTGTGTGTTCTGTCCAATATTTACCCAAATTGGGTTGTTATTAACCCAGCATTTTTCAGAGTGCACACAAAAAAAATCCTGTGTTGTTTGGTTGACCCAACTGCTGGGTTTGAGATGTTGTGTCACTTAGGTTGTTTTCTTTAAAAACTGTTGGGTTACTGATGCTGGGTGCTGGGTTATTGGTGCTGGGTTATTAAGATATGAAGACTGGAGGCGGTTTAGTAGGGGCGTGGCATTCAGATAGTTATTTTAAGCCACCCATGAGAGTAAATGCCATTCCTGTTAATCTGTTCTGTTGCATAGTTATCACATGTTAAGGTTGAACATTGACATTTTTGTAGCTTCAATGATGCTTAAAGAAGTGTGTGACTTCCCTAAAAGCCTATGCAAATCCCATTGTTGGGATGCAATAAGGTTGTATACGTTACTGTAATAAATCATCGTAATATTATAGAAGTATGTAAAAATAATGTTGGGCATTTGTAGTATGTAAACTTGATGAACAGGAATGACATTTACTCTCATGGGTGGCCAATAAGATATAGCTGAAAGACATGCCCCTAATAAGCCACTCCTCCTGAAAATAACCTAAGGATTATATAAAAAAAGACCCAGCATGAGAGTAAAAAAGACCCAGCTGATGGTTAAATTAACCCATGTTTGGATAATCCCAACAATCCAGCTTGTTGGGTTATTCACGCAACCCAACTGGCTCGGTGAAAATAACCAAACATGTGTTCTGTCCACCATTTAACCTGTGCTGGGTTACCAAATAACCGAAATTGGGTTGTTTTTAGCCCATAATTTTCAGTTATGCTTTGTGGGGGCAAAAATCTAAAAAGGCCCTTTAATTACAATTTTTATGACTGACTGACAATCCATACAGCACCATTGGGATAATCTGAGCGGTCAAGGCCAGGCGCATATCACCTTCCCCTTTCATACAAAGTATACCCAAAATTTGTTCTGAATCATAGCAACATCAAATCCCTCTCAATCAAGTTTAAGGCCATTCCAGAACAGTACATACCTATTTTTTATGAAAAATGATGAAAAAGCAGTTTCTCATTACAGTTCTGAATGCAGGCTTTATACAAAAACAAAGAGAGCAGGGGGTTGAAGCCCTGAGACCATGTTTCCTGCCCCCTGCCTGACTCTGCTGTGGGCCCTTCCTGTGTCAGGGCCAGGCTGGCCCAGTTGGAGCGGAGGGACGCGCCATGCTTGGGAAGGGGGGGGGGGGCGGATAGGGGGGAGTGAAGGAGCGCCGCACGGCACGCACAGACTCCACCCAAAATAGGAACAGCACGCCGGCCCCAGTGGACATCTGTTTTCACAGGTGTGCTGCCCCGATGTGATTAAGATTGGCTATACGCTCGAGAGCCGGGCCGCACTGTTACGCCACGCAGCACTGTGTTGATAAGGACAGCAGCGTGTGAGACGCATGGAACAGTTGTGTTGTTTTGGGCCAGATGGAGATGAGAGGGAGTGAGAGAGAGAGCGAGGGGGGGGATTATGCAAGTAATGTTCATAAAGCATAAGGCCTCCTCATTGCAAACAACTCTTGGGAGAAACATTATTTATTTTAAAGGAGTGTAGGATTATTCCAAAGGAGGCAGAGATGCAGATTATGTTCCCTTTTTTAATTTTCAAAGTGAAGGAGAGATCAAATGAAAGGATAGGAACATACCACCCAGGGGAACATGGGTGTTTATAAATACCACAACAATCACAATGAAAACCTTCCATGGTTGCAGCCCTGTAGATATTGGGCCTACTCTGAAAGGATTGCTTTCAACCCATGAAAAAGCCTATAGGATATAGGTGGGCAGTAGTTTTGGCAGGAGCACTGTTGCTCGTGGTACCCAATGCTACAATGCATCCGCTGCTCCCATGGCAACAAGAAGAGATTGCTTTCCTTTCCTCACTCCACCAGGCCACTTCATGCTTTAATGTAAAGTGACAACTTGCCGGAATTAATTTGTGTGTTGAAAAAGTATTGAAAATTAGATTAGAAAGAAAGATGGAAAAAAATGAAAAAGCAATTTTCTCCTATTTCTCTTTGCTACCCCCAAACACATAAATCTCCAGTGGTTTTGAGAACTTTCAGACATTTGGAGTGGTCTCATTCCCCAAAAACTATGAGGCAGCGACAAGAAAATCTTTAACGAACGAGAAAGCAATTTAATTTCACAGCAGAGAGAAGGAGAGAAAAGGAGAAGTGGAGGGGGAAAGTCAGCTGCTACAACCTCTGAAGAGAAATGGAAGCCTTAGATAAAAGCAGCTCACCTAAAACCCCAAAGATATCTCCAGAAAGAGGAGCAGACAGGTTTAGCACCAAATTGTCTATGAGTTGGGACTTATCTAGCTGTGACACTGACAACCGCCAGCAATAGTACATTATTAGGCATAGTTTGAATGCTTCTGTCCTCCTCAGACATATGAACTATATAAGACCTCTATCCACACCTTTATAACAGGCCTGACATATCTGAATGACTGATGACTCAAACGGCAGCAGCCCACTACTCTACAAACGAGTGCGTTTCCGTGACCATGTGTAGGCGTGTAACAAGTCTATAACTCAGCTTATTGGCTAAGCCCATTATTAATAATACTATTACTGCATCTGCAAACCTGTTAATAGTGCATGTTTCAGACATAAATCTGTTATGGCTGTGGGAAAGTCTGGAAATGCCTGTGGTTCATGGAAATGTTAAGTTGAAATATGTGAGGTGTGCTTGCATGGACAGACATTCATTCCCCTGTTGTGAGTGCATTGTTACAAGTAAACCATGCCTGTGTTAATGCTTCCAAAAATGTGGATAAATGGCCTCTTGTGCTTATAACCTATTAAGTAAGTTACCACACAGATTTTATTGGGAGCAAATCCAAACTTTTGTATCAACAAGACAGAATGAAAGAACATCTCTTCCTTTTATCTGACAGGGCTGGTAGTTGAACTCTGACCTCTAGTTACGGTGGGGAAGTGACCTATGCAGAGAGATGATCCATGCCACAGTTTGTGGCGCTAGACTCCTCTCTGTGATACCACATGTGCAGAGAGGGGCCCTCACTCAGCCAATCCTGGAGCCTGAGCGCATTTAATTCAGCCAATCTGTAGTCATGGAAATATAACCTCTCTCTAAAACCTCTCTCTCTCTCTCTCTCTCTCTCTCTCTCTCTCTCTCTCTCTCTCTCTCTCTCTCTCTCTCTCTCTCTCTCTCTCTCTCTCTCTCTCTCTCTCTCTCTCTCTCTCTCTCTCTCTCTCTCTCTCTCTCTCTCTCTCTCTCTCTCTCTCTCTCTCTCTCTCTCTCTCTCTCTCTCTCTCTCTCTCTCTCTCTCTCTCTCTCTCTCTCTCTCTCTCTCTCTCTCTCTCTCTCTCTCTCTCTCTCTCTCTCTCTCTCTCTCTCTCTCTCTCTCTCTCTCTCTCTCTCTCTCTCCTAAGTGAAGGGTTTTTCTGTATTTCTACTATTTTTTACATTCTACAAGAATATTGAAGACATCAAAACTATGAAATAACACATATAGAATCATGTACTAACCAAAAAAGTGTGAACAAATCAAAATGTATTTTATATTTGAGATTCTTCAAAGTAACCACCCTTTGCCTTGATGACAGCTTTGCACACTCTTGGCATTCACTCAACCAGTTTCATGAGGCAGTCACCTGGAATGCATTTCAATTAACAGGTGTGCCTTGTTAAAAGTTAATTTGTGGAATTTCTTTCCTTCTTAATGCGTTTGAGCCAATCAGATGTGTTGTGACAAGGTAGGGGTGGTACACAGAAGATAGCCCTATTTGGTAAAAGACCAAGTCCATACTATGGAGAGAACAGCTCAAATAAGCAAAGAGAAAGGACAGTCCATCATTACTTTAAGACATGAAGGTCAGTCAATACGGAAAATGTAAAGAACTTTGAAAGTTTCTTCAAGTACAGTTGCAAAAACCATCAAGCGCTATGATGAAACTGGCTCTCATGAGGACCGCCACAGGAAAGGAAGATCCAGAGTTACCTCTGCTGCAGAGGATAAGTTCATTAGAGTTACCAGCCTCAGAAATTGCAGCCCAAATAAATGCTTCACAGAGTTCAAGTAACAGACACATCTCAACATCAACTGTTCAGAAGAGACTGCGTGAATCAGGCCTTCATGGTCGAATTGCTGCAAAGAAACCACTACTAAAGGACACCAATAAGAAAAAGAGACTTGCTTGGGCCAAGAAACACGAGCAATGGATATTAGACCAGTGGAAATCTGTCCTTTGGTCTGATGAGTCCAAATTTGAGATTTTGGTTCTAACCGCTGTGTCTTTGTGAGACGCAGAGTAGGTGAATGGATGATCTCCGCAAGTGTGGTTACCACCGTGAAGCAAGGAGGAGGAGGTGTGATGGTGTGGGGGTGCTTTACTGGTGACGCTGTCTGTGATTTATTTAGAATTCAAGGCACACTTAGCCAGCATGGCTACCACAGCATTCTGCAGCGATACGCCATCCCATCTGGTTTGCGCTTAGTGGGACTATCATTTGTTTTTCAACAAGACAATGATCCAACACACTTCCAGGCTATGTAAGGGCTATTTGACCAAGAAGGAGGGTGATGGAGTGCTGCATCAGATGAGCTGGCCTCCACAATCACCCGACCTCAACCCAATTGAGATGGTTTGGGATGAGTTGGACTGCAGAGTGAAGGAAAAGCAGCCAACAAGTGCTCAGCATATGTGGGAACTCCTTCAAGACTGTTGGAAAAGCATTCCAGGTTAAGCTGGTTGAGAGAATGCCAAGAGTGTGCAAAGCTGTCATCAAGGCAAAGGGTGGCTACTTTGAAGATTCTAAAATATGTTGAACACCTTTTTGGTTAGTACATGCTTCCATATGTGTTATTTCATAGTGTTGATGTCTTCACTATTATTCTACAATGTAGAAAATAGTCAAAATAAAGAAAAACCCTTGAATGAGTAGGTGTGTCCAAACTTTTGACTGGTACTGTATATATTTGTTAGTGCAAACACACAGCAGGCAGAATGTTAGCTAGGTCCAAACACATCCCAGACAGATGGTTCTCAGTGAGGCAGAGTGAGATCAGAGAAAACCCTCTTCAACTCCTCCATCCCTCTCCACTCGTCTCTTAGGAGCATCAGTATCGGGTACCAGGGGGCCTATAGAACAAGACAAAATCCCTAATGGAGAATTCAGCAGCTCTAATAAGAGTATCAAAGTGGCGCATCAGTCAGAGGATATCTACAACTACACGTCTCTGAAAAACCCTAGAGCCGAGGACTACTAGCCAGCCCAGCCGGCAGCCTGTAGAGTGGGAGCTCTGCTCAGTCTGTAGCTCTCTCTCTCTCTCTCTCACTCTCTAATCCACACTCAGTAACAGAACCCAATGACTGAGGGGAGAAAACTAATTACATGGAAATGTGTCTTGTATGGAAGTTGTTTAAAGCCACAATTTGCCTTGCCGGAGTGTGTCGCTCATAAAACATTGCCAGCGTAGATTAATTGATACAAGCTAAAGGCCAGCTGAGCTCAATTTATGAAGCAGGCCAGGGTGCTGCTACTGTGAGGTCGGGAGCACAGAGCAGACAGACAGAGAAAATGACTGGGTTCTTTTTTTACGGGAGACAGATTTCATGTCTTTATTTGGCATGCGTCCACTTTACACTCTTGGCTCTCCCCGGCACCTCAGAGGAGGCAGGGGTCAAACGGAGTGCAGGGGAGTTTTAGTTTTACAGTGCTCACCAGGGGTGAGGGGGAGAGGGGCAGCTAGCTCAGCACCTTCTAGATACACAGCAGAAAAACTAAACTTCTTCTCAGCATGACTGATGGACTGACTGACTGACTTGAGCAGCAGATCTACTGGGTCACATAAGACAGACAGACAGCCCTGTCTTCAGATTACTGGTCCAACGCATGGAATGAAATCCATTCGAAAAGTGTGAAGCGTGTACAATATGTCTGGTTGCTCCAGTCCAGTCTCACACATTACTTTGGAATTCCCAGTCTAGGTAGCTTCAAATATACCGTGAAGAACTCAATCAAGAGCTGCACTTCCGCACTGACTGATGACAGATTTTCATTCATGAAAGTTGTGTTTTGGAGATAAAGCTTTCTTTGTCTAGTCTATTCCTGTGCCTTTTTCGGGCCATTGCAAAAGCCAAATGTGGCTGTGAAGCATAGGGGGAAAAGTGTCTGTTCTGTGTATGACACACCAGTCACAGATTGCAGAGCTGGCATGGCACGGCGAGCACAGACTGCAGACCTGGGCACTATCCTCTCTGCCCGATCTTGGGGCCTCCAGTACACTGCCTATCGTCCCGAACACTGCCTTTCCAAAAGATAACAGCACAGACACTAGCCTTGGTAGACAACAACTCCGACAAACAGATAAACACATGGAAATAGATGGAAATAACAGAGTGATCACAAGGGGATAACAACAACGGAACGGGCGGAAGACATGGGAGGCTGGCAGCGGTCCATACAGAGACAGCTGGCACGACATCCTCCACAAACCTGGCAAAGCCAACGGGATGGGAGCACTTTCCAGAGAGAGGGAGAGAGGGGGGAGAGGGAGGGAGAGAGAAAGAGAGTGAAAAAGAGAGAGAGCGAGAGAAGGAGGGTGCGAGGGGGTGAGAGATAGGGAGGGAGGAGGGAGTGTTGTGGTGATAGATAACGCATCTCGGTCTCCAGACTCCCGTACAAATTAACACAGTTCCTGCAGAGCTAGTGGGCCACCCGGCCCAGTACCCAACAGTGACGGCTCAGTTTATGGAAAGAAGGGAAACAGGGAGATAGGGATGAAGAAGGGAGGGGGCAGAGAAGATGTAAGGGGGGGTGGGGTGAAGGAAGGAAGGAAGGAAGGCGAGATGGGGGGTGGGGGGGAGGGCAGAGGAGAGGTTTGGCCTCGTCTGGAGGTGACACTGTGCCCCTGTACCCCGTCTGTCTGGCGGATGGAATGATGAAGACGGATGGGTTTGGAGAGCGAGGACCCTAAAGCCCTGTTCCGCTTGGTCCGGGGAAGGAAGGAGAGGAGTAGAGGCGAAGGAAGGGGGGCAATGAGCAGGCTCTGCTCCGGTCACAACACCACAGACACAAATCAGCCGGTTCTGACTCATTACCTCCCCAGGACCATAAATCAGACAGCCAGGCGCGGGTTAGAAACAGAGAGAAGGAGAGAGTGCGAGAGAGAGAGAGAGAGAGAGAGAGAGAGAGAGTGTGCGATAGAGAGAGAGCGAGAGAGAGAGAGAGTGTGCGATAGAGAGAGAGCGAGAGAGAGAGAGAGTGAGAGGGAGAGAGTGTGTGAAAGTGGGTGAGAGATGGGGAGAGAGGATAGAAAGAGGGACAGAGGGTGTTGTGGTGGTAGATAAGCGCCTCTTCCCCCTCAGGAGGCTGAAAAGATTTGGCATGGGCCCTCAGATCCTCAAAAAGTTCTAGAGCTGCACCATTCAGAGCATCTTGACTGGCTGCATCACCGCTTGGTAGGAAAACTGCAAGGCACCCAACCGTAAGGAGCTACAGAGGGTAGTGAGTACGGCCCAGTACATCACTGGGGATGAGCTACCTGCAATCCAGGACCTCTATACCAGGCAGGCAGTGTCAGAGGAAGGCCCCAAAAAATGGTCAAAGACTCCAGCCACCCAAGCCATAGACTGTTCTCTCTGCTACCGCACGGCAATCGGTACCGATGCACCAAGTCTTGAACCAATAGGATCCTGAACAGCTTCTACCCCCAAGCCATAAGACTGCTAAACAGGACTGCTAAATAGCTCATCAAATGGCTACCCAGACTACCTGCATTGACCCTTTTTTAAACTAACTCTCTTGCACTGACGAACTCTCTATGCACACACACTGGACTCTACCCACACTCACTTACACTGAAACCCCAACACACACACACACACACACACACAGTTGCAACACTCAGTGCCAAGGTCCAAACTGCCTCTGGAAGCAACATCAGCACAATAACTATTCATCGGGAGCTTCATGAAATGGGTTTCCATGGCTGAGCAGCCGCACACAAGCCTAAGATCACCATGCGCAATGCCAAGTGGCGGCTGGAGTGGTGTAAAGCTCGTCGCCATTGGACCCTGGAGCAATGGAAACGCGTTCTTTGGAGTGATGAATCACGCTTCACCATCTGGCAGTCCGACAGACTAATCTGAGTTTGGCGGATGTCAGGAAAACACTACCTGCCTGAATGCCAACTGTAAAGTTTGGTGGAGGAGGAATAATGGTCTGGGGCTGTTTTTAATGGTTCGGGCTAGGCCCCTTAGTTCCAGTGAAGGGAAATCTTAATGTTTCAGCATGACAATGCCCCAGTGCACAAAGCGAGGTCCATAGCAAAGGCTCTGAATACTTATGTAAATAAGGTATTTATTTATACATTTTTTGAAAGAAATTCAAAAAACCTGTTTTCACTTTGTCATTATGGGATAGTGTGTGTAGATTGCTGAGGATTTGTTTTTATTTAATACATTTTATAATAAGGCTGTAATGTAACAAAATGTGGAAGAAGGCACTGAAAGTATTCAGACCCCTTGACTTTTTCCACATTTTGTTACGTTATAGCCTTATTCTAAAATATACTAACACTATAAGTATGTGGACACCCCTTCAAATTAGTGGATTCGGCTATTTCAGCCACACCAGTTGCTGATAGGTGTATAAAATCGAGCCCACAGCCATGCAATCTCCATAGACAAACAATAGCAGTAGAATGGCCAGTACTGAAAAGCTCAGTGACTTTAAATGTAGCACTGTCATAGGATGCCACCTTTCCAACAAGTCAGTTCATCATTGGACCCTGGAGCAATGGAAACGCATTCTTTGGAGTGATGAATCACGCTTCACCATCTGGCAGTCCGACGGATGAATCTGGGTTTTGCGGATGCCAGGAGAACACTACCTGCCCGAATGTATAGTGCCAACTGTAAAGTTTGGTGGAGGAGGAATAATGGTATGGGGCTGTTTTTCATGGTTTGGGGCTAGGCCCCTTAGTTCCAGTGAAGGGAAATCTTAACCCCACAGCATACAATGACATTCTAGACGATTCTGTGCTTCCAACTTTGTGGCAACAGTTTGGGGAAGGCCCTTTCCTGTTTCAGCATGACAATGCCCCCGTGCACAAAGCGAGGTCCATACAGAAATGGTTTGTCGAGTGTCAGTGTGGAAGAACTTGACTGGCCTGTACAGAGCCCTGACCTCAAACCCATTGAACACCTTTGGGATGAATTTGAACGCCAACTGCGAGCCAGGCGTAATCGCCCAACATCAGTGCCCGACCTCACTAATGCTCTTGTGGCTGAATGGAAGCAAGTTCCCGCAGCAATGTTCCAAAATCTAGTGGAAAGCCTTCCCAGAAGAGTGGAGGCTGTTATAGCAGCAAAAGGGGGACCAACTCCATATTAAGAATACTTTTGGCCATGTAGTGTATCTTTATCTTTCCTCTGCATTGTTGGAAAAGGTAAGTAAGATTTCACTGTTAGTCTACACCTGTTTTTTACGAAGCATGTGACAAATCAATTTAGATGTTATTTGATTTAAAGTTGTTTTCATTTGGACCCACAGCCAAAGATAAACCAGCGCTCCCTCCATACTGTGTAACCCCACCAGTGAATTACTAACCCAGACATCTGAGGCCTAACTGCATACTGAATGTACACCACAGTCAGACAGCTGACAGAGCTATCCAGCAGTATGTTTTGTACAATTTAAATACGTGGGGTGTGCAGGTAGCGTGAAGTTACACTGTGCCACAGACCGGAGGCTCAGTGCTCCTCATTTTCCACACCAGGCGAGAGGTGTGCCCGCCGCTGTCCCCATTCCACAACATACACAGGCGAGCCATAGGAGCCCCAGCAGATCACTATTAAACTGTGACCCAATTAATTTAATCTCCACACTCCAACATGAAAGAACGGCGAGGAGGGAGAGGGGATGGAGGAAGGTGGGGTGAGAGGAGAGAGAGAAAGAGAGGGGAGGTGGGGTGAGTAGAAAGAGAAAGAGAGAGAGGGAAAGGGGATGGAGGAAGGTGGGGAGAGAGAGCGAGAGAGAGTGAGAAAGAGAGAGAGAGCAACGGAGACAGACAAGGGCAAATCTTACATTTCACCACATCTTACGTTTGACTTTCTGCATGGAAGAAAAAAAAGCAATTACACAGGCCAGAGTATGACAGCAGCGCGGCCCTCTCAGCCTTTCAGGCGAGCGTGGCAGCGGTGAGTTTGTGCCCTATGGCAATGGCAACTTGCGTTAATGGCCACTGGTTCTCCCTTCTGCCAGGCGGCCTGTTGAGTAGGGGCAGGAGGGGCGTAAGGGGGGCAGGGGAGGAGGGTGAGGGGGTCCGACGCCTTGTCTCTGCTGATGGAGAATAACATAACTCTGCAGGGACTTCAAAGCAACGGCTCTCCATTTCCTATACTGATTACGGCCTGATATAAATATAAATATATCTGCCTGATATAAATATGCGAGCAGCAGGGCACACACACACACACACACACATTCCGACACACTCCGAGCAAAACAACACCCCCTCCTACAATTGAAGTGCTTTGTTGAGAAATGAGAAAAACACTTCAGTTTGGACTGAAGGGGATTAGATTTTGCTGCTAAGCTTTTGTTTGTTGTCACTTCCAAAATATCTACCCGACTCATCCCTAACCAGGGTCACCAATTATGCAACTTGCAGTAATGCCAAGGGATGTAGCTCAGTTGGTAGAGCATGGTGTTTGCAACGCCAGGGTTGTGGGTTCGATTCCCACGGGGGGCTAGTATGAAAAAATATAAAATATATAATATAAAATAATGTATGCACTCACTAACTGTAAGTCGCTCTGGATAAGAGCGTCTGCTAAATGACGTAAATGTAAAATGTAAATGTAAAGAGACCAAGTCATGCCTCCGTCCAACGAGCTGGAAAGGTTAACCACCATTTCCCACTTAACCCGCTTATTAAGGGAATAAAAATGAACCAGAACGCAAGAAAACCACTGAGATTAGGGATCCTTGAGTCAGTCATGACGGAGTAGGAACACCTCAGCAGTGAGTCTGTGTTGCGTGTTGTTGCTCTGGTCTGGGGCTGTATCCATTATAGCAACACATGTACACGCATCAGCTCCAACTGATAATCCAGGAAAGGAGAGGGAAGTCTTCAGCCAGAAACATAAACTAGCCTGCCAGTGGCCTTGTGAAATAACTAATCTGATCTCAGTCTTTTAAGAAGCCTTGGCTGCCCACAGGGGGTGAGAAGGATGAGGGGTTGGGAGGAGGGGAAGGCATAAAGGCACACAAGCAAGACAGAGAGGAGGGGAGAGTAGAGGAGAGAGCCAGAGACGACACACATCTGGTTCTATTCAGAATGCCTAGGATTCCTCGTCTGGCAGTTTCGTATTACTCGCAGGCAGCCAGGGCCTTGACTGCCCAGGAGAGCATAAAAACTGCACCCCTGCACACAAAGCCAGCCAGTCTTTTTAAGCTTGTGAGGGTGGAGGTTGAGGGTGTGGTGAGTCGGAGGGGGTGGAGAGGTAGAGGGGGTCAGAGAGGCAGGAGTACCCCCATAGGACATTCCTGAGTCAGCTTGGTATGCCCTGGGGGTGGTTCCCAGAGGAGCACTTTAAAAGTGAGCCAGAGCAGGACCTTCCTTCGACATCCCTCCTTGATGATGTCCACAGAAGGAAGCCCCGTGGAGGAGAGGGTAATCTCCCTGGAGCTCCAGCACCACAGAGACGAGAGAAATGATACAAGGTCGACGGAGACAATCCTTCACCTCATCCATATGCTGCTGGTCGGTTCATCATGTCCACTTGAAAGTGAGGGAAATTAACCTCTACAGGATCGGCGTCCCTATACCGGGACGGTTGCGGCTCAATATGCGACATGTGACTAGAATGGCGTTGAAACAACAGCCAACTTTCCGGGACATAGACATGTCTTATATGGGCAGAAAGATTACATTCTTGTTAATCTAACTGCAGTGTCCAATTTACAGTAGCTATTACAGCTAAACAATACCATGCTATTGTTTGAGGATAGCGCACAACAACAAAACAACTGGTTTGATACATTCACCTCTGAAGGTAAATAATGTACTTACGTTCAGTAATCTTGCTCTGATTTGTCATCCTGAGGGTCCCAGAGATAAAATGTAGCATAGTTTGTTTGATAAAATCCATTTTTATATTCAAATGTCGGAACTGGGTTCTACAGTTTGACCCCCTGCTGTCTCTGGCTCCACACAATGCTGCCATCTTGTGGACAAAATCGAAATTAAACCTAGATTCCTACATCACTGTCTGGCCTTTCTCTTGCATTTCAAAGATGATAAAAAAATAATAATAATAGAAAATGCATGTTTTTTTGTTTGTATTATCTTTTACCAGATCTAATGTGTTATAATCTCCTACATTAATTTCACATTTCCACAAACTTCAAAGTGTTTCCTTTCAAATGATATCAAGAATATGCATATTCTTGCTTCAGGTCCTGAGCTACAGGCAGTTAGATTTGAATATGTCATTTTAGGCGAAAATTGAAAAAAAGAGTACGATCCTTCAAAGAGTAAGTTAAAAATACCTCACCAAGCCAAGTCAAACATCTATCAAGCTGTGAGACCTGAAACCATAGCACTTTCACAGTTTCAGAACTAGAGTCCGTCATGCCCCCTCCTCTCCTTTGGGAAAGTGATGTGAAGACCATGGTCAGCATTAGTTCCCCAGGAGATGGAGGGCTGGTAATTTAGACGAATCAATCGGTCGAAGCAGCAGGAGTGGAGATCAGAGACAATACGTCCCGGCCTCATTACCCTCTGCCATGGAGCCGTGGTTACCGTCGCCGACCGGCGAGGAGTGCTTAGCTCGGCCATATCTAATGGGCCATAATATGATTTTACGCCATGTTGCAGCTCTCTTTACTACCTCCAAACATAACTCTGTCACGAAGCACAATAAAAACAGATATATTTCTTTATTACTCGCTCACGCCGTATCACTTTATCTGCTCCCGTACAAAGAAAAGCAATATCAGTAGAGACCCGATCCTACCTAGCCTCGTTGAGAGCAGCAGACACAGAGTCGTTATTACCTTGAGCTGTCGTCTGCTCCCTCGTGCCATTCACTCAGGGCAGAATGGATCTTTTATTATAATCAAATGAATACAATATCTTCCCATAAATAGCCTACTTAAAAAGTAATTTTCTCTGCCTGCAATATGTTTGAATGTCCATCACACCCGGGGCGCAGTTGCCACATGTTTAATTCAAAGCCAATGCAATTTACACGCACTGCACAGCTAAACACAGACTATGGTTTTTGTCCTCCCTCTATAATCCTTCCCTCCACCTACCTTACCTTCAACTGTCCCCATTTACAAAACTATTTAGGTCTGTGGGAACAGACTGTATAGGATAACATTCAGTGCATCTGAGAGAACTGGGGTATAAAAAGGGTAGCAATTATGTACTGTAGGGCGCTCAGAGGTGAAGAAAGTGAAGTGAATAATCTAATTGGAAAGCAATGGGGCAACTCTTGAGCACATATTTCAGCCAGCATGTGATCCATCCAAGACCTTGGATTCTCCCCTATGCTGTATGGGTACTGTACCACGGTCCCCTATATACGTTAGGTCTGGACATCACATCTATCTATGTGGATCTGACATGAGATGAGTGAACACCTTGGTGTGTGTGTGGGGGGGGAATTCAATCTCTCAAACAGAGGAGCAGAGACAGGAAGGCGGATACGCTCTGGTCCCAAAATAACCCTGGAGGTATCCATGAATGAAATGACAGGATTACAGGGGTATTAGAAAACCCGCTGAGATGTTTGATAATGCTGTTTATAGTGAGGCGTTTGAATAATTAAAATATGGACAAGCTTTTCAGAGTCGCCAAGCAGGACATTCAAAACTGAGCCGAGGGTCTGCCTTGCCTTCTAGTAGGTCTACTGCCGATGCGGCGGGCCGGGCATTGACAATGATGGATATAGCAGGTGTAAATGGGCAGATATAAAGCCTTTCAAATATGTGTGAATCCCCCTTAATATGGGGGCGGTAAACATAAACTCTGATATCCCGGCTAAGGATGGGATTAAGGTTGTGTCAACACTCAACGACCCCCACAGATAATAGCAATTACTGTCCTCTATGCAGCGCCATCAGACTGAGGCATTGACTTAGCAAGCTGACAGCCTGGTCCTAATTACCAAGAACCGCCAATTACTGGCTCCATTTCATTATTTATATAGCTAGCCTGCTAGCTTCACACACCCAAATAAAAATAGACTTTTCTGACTCCAAGCACTGTGCTGAAAGGCTCTACATGACCTGCTGAATGACGCTGGCTTGGGAATTCACTGGACTCAGGCAGTGTCAGCCTGTAAAATACTCAACGTCCCAACAGATACTAGCTATAAATCCGGCATGGCTATGAATTCAGTATTCAGTAACTGTTTGCACATGACTCCAACACCATTATTAAGTTTGCCGACGACACGACGGTAATAGGCCTGATCACTGACGACGATGAGACAGCCTACAGGGAGGAGGTCAGAGACCTGGCAATGTGTTGCCAGGACAAAAACCTCTCCCTCAACAACAGCAAGACAAAGGAGCTGATCGTGGACTACAGGAAACGGACGGCCGAGCACGCCCCCATTCACAACGACGGAGCTTTAGTGGAGACAGAAGTTCCTCGGTGTCCACAAAACTAAGGACCTATCATGGTCCAAACAGACCAACACAGTTGTGAAGAGGGCACGACAATGCCTCTTCACCCTCAAGAGGCTGAAAAGATTTGGCATGGGACTAAGATCCTCAAAAGGTTCTACAGCTGCACCATTGAGAGCATCTTGACTGGCTGCATCACTGCTTGGTATGGTAACTGCTCGGCATCAGACTGCAAGGCACTACAGAGGGTAGTGCATACGGGCTAGTACATCACTGGGGGCCGAGCTCCCTGTCATCCAGGACCTCTATACCAGACGGTGTCAGAAGAAGGCCCTAAAAATTGTCAGACTCCAGCCATCCAAGTCACAGTCTGTTCTCTCTGCTACCGCACGGCAAGCGGTACCGGAGCGCCAAGTCTGGGACCAAAAGTCTCCTGAACAGCCATAAGACTGCTGAACATTTAATCAAATGGCTACCTGGACTTTCTGCTTTTCACCCCTACCTACATGTACATATCACTATCAATCAACTAACCAAACCTACATGTACAGTGCCTTGCAAAAGTATTCATCCCCCTTGGCGTTTTTCCTATTTTGTTGCATTACAACCTGTAATTTAAATGGATTTTTATTGAATTTCATGTTATGGACATACACAAAATAGTCCAAATTGGTGAAGTGAAATGAAATGAAAAAAATATATATATCTGAAAAGTGGTGCGTGCATATGTACTCACCCTCTTTGCTATGAAGCCCCTAAATCAGATCTGGTGCAACCAATTACCTTCAGAAGTCACATAATTAATTACATAAAGTCCACCTGTGTGCAATCTAAGTGTCACATGATCTGTCACATGATCTCAGTATATATACACCTGTTCTGAAAGGCCCCAGAGTCTGCAACACCACTAAGCAAGCGGCACCACCAAGCAAGCGGCACCATGAAGACCAAGGAAATATCCAAACAGGTCACAGACAAGAAGTACTGATCAGGGTTGGGTTATAAAAAAATATCTGAAACTTTGAACATCCCACGGAGCACCATTAAATCCATTATTAAAAAATTGAAAGAATATGGTACCACAACAAACCTGCCAAGAGAGGGCCGACCACCAAAACTCATGGACCAGGCAAGGAGGGCATTAATCAGAGAGGCAACAAAGAGACCAAAGATAACCCTGAAGGAGCTACAAAGCTCCACAGCGGAGATTGGAGTATCTGTCCATAGGACCACTTTAAGCCATACACTCCACAGAGCTGGGCTTTACGGAAGAGTGGACAGAAAAAAGCCATTGCTTTAAGAAAAAAATAAGCAAACACATTTGGTGTTCGCCAAAAGGCATGTGGGAGACTCCCCAAACATATGGAAGAAGGTACTCTGGTCAGATGAGACTAAAATTGAGCTTTTTGGCCATCAAGGAAAATGATATGTCTTGCGCAAACCCAACACCTCTCATCACCCCGAGAACACCATCCCTGTGGGGATGTTTTTCATCGGCAGGGACTGGGAAACTGGTCAGAATTGAAGGAATGATGGATGGCGCTAAATACAGGGAAATTCTTGAGGGAAACCTGTTTCAGTCTTCCAGAGATGTGGGACTGGGACGGAGGTTCACCTTCCAGCAGGACAATGACCCTAAGCATACTGCTAAAGCAACACTCGAGTGGTTTAAGGGGAAACATTTAAATGTATTGGAATGGCCTAGTCAAAGCCCAGACCTCAATCCAATTGAGAATCTGTGGTATGACTTAAAGATTCCTGTACACCCGCGGAACCCATCCAACTTGAAGGAGCTGGAGCAGTTTTGCATTGAAGAATGGGCAAAAATCCCAGTGGCTAGATGTGCAAAGCTTATAGAGACATACCCCAAGAGACTTGCAGCTGTAATTGCTGCAAAAGGTGTCTCTACAAAGTATTGACTTTGGGGGGTTGAATAGTTATGCACGCTCAAGTTGTCAGTTTTTTTGTCTTATTTCTTGTTTGTTTCACAAATTTTTTTATTTTGCATCTTCAAAGTGGTAGGCATGTTGTGTAAATCAAATGATACAAACCCCAAAAAATCCATTTTAATTCCAGGTTGAAAAGGCAACAAAATAGGAAAAATGCCAAGGGGGGTGAATATTTTCGCAAGCCACTGTACATATGACCTCAATCAATCACCCCAACTACCTTGTACCCCAGTACACTGACTCGGTACCGGTACTCCTTGTATATAGCCTGTACAGTGCATTCGGAAAGTATTCAGACCCCTTGACATTTTCCACATTTTGTTAAAATTACAGCCTTAATCTAAAATTGATTAAATTGTATTTTCTCCTCATCAATCTACACACAATACCCCATAATGACAAAGCAAAAACTGGTTTAGAAAACTTTGCACTTTTATTAAAAATAAAAAACTGATATCACATTTACATAAGTATTCAGACCCTTTACTCAGTACTTTGTTGAAGCACCTTTGGAAGCGATTAAAGCCTCAAATCTTATTGGGTATGACGCTACAAGATTGGCACACCTGTATTTGGGGAGTTTCTCCCATTCTTCTCTGCGGATCCTCTCAAGCTCTGTCAGGTTGGATGGGGAGCGTCGCTGCACAGCTATTTTCAGGTCTTTCCAGAGATGTTCGATCGGGCTCAAGTCCAGGCTCTGGCTGGGCCACTCAAGGACATTCAGAGAAGCCACTCCTGTGTTGTCTTGGCTGTGTGCTTAGGGTCATTGTCCTGTTGGGAGGTGAACCTTCGCCCCAGTCTGAGGTCCTGAGTGCTCTGGAGCAGGTTTTCATCAAGGATCTCTCTGTACTTTGCTCCGTTCATCTTTCCCTCGATCCTGACTAGTCTCCCAGTCCCTGCTGAAAAACATCCCCACAGCATGATGCTGACACCATCATGCTTGGGTGGTCCTGTATGGGTGGTCCTCTGTAGCTTAATTGGTAGAGCATGGCGCTTGTAACGCCAGGGTAGTGGGTTCGATCCCCGGGACCACCCATACGTAAAAATGTATGCACACATGACTGTAAGTCGCTTT
Source organism: Coregonus clupeaformis (assembly GCF_020615455.1). Classification (NCBI taxonomy): domain Eukaryota; kingdom Metazoa; phylum Chordata; class Actinopteri; order Salmoniformes; family Salmonidae; genus Coregonus; species Coregonus clupeaformis. The sequence goes on from NC_059210.1 coordinate 27,627,800, forward strand.
GGATAAAAGCGTCTGCTAAATGGCATATTATATTATATTATGCTTCACCGTAGGGATGGTGCAAGGTTTTCTCCAGACGTGACGCTTGGCATTCAGGCCAAAGAGTTCAATCTTGGATTCATCATTTACATTACATTTGAGTAATTTAGCAGACGCTCTTATCCAGAGCAACTTACAGTTAGTGAGTGCATACATTTTTCATACTGGCCCCCCGTGGGAATTGAACCCACAACCCTGGTGTTGCAAGCGCCATGCTCTACCAACTGAGCTACAGGAGAGCCTGAACAGAGAATCTTGTTTCTCATGGTCTGAGAGTCTTTAGGTGCCTTATGGGAAACTCCAAGTGGGCTGTCATGTGCCATTTACTGAGAAGTGGCTTCCGTCAGGCCACTCTACCATAAAGGACTGATTGGTGGAGTGCTGCAGAGATGGTTGTCTTTCTTGAAGATTCGCCCATCTCCACAGAGGAACTCTGGAGCTCTGTCAGAGTGACCATCGGGTTCTTGGTCACGTCCCTGACCAAGGCTCTTCTCCCCCATTGCTCAGTTTGTCCGGGCGGCCAGATCTAGGAAGAGTCTTGGTGGTTCCAACCTTCTTCCATTTAAGAATGATGGAGGCCACTGTGTTCTTGGGGACCTTCAATGCTGCAGATATTTTTTGGTACCCTTCCCCAGATCTGTGCCTCAACACAATCCTGTCTCTGAGCTCTACGGACAATTCCTTCGACCTCATGGTTTTCACTTTTTTTATTATGGGGTATTGTGTGTAGATTGATGAGTTTTTTTATATATTTTTTATCCATTTTAGAATAAAGCTGTAACATAACAAAATGTGGAAAAAGTCAAGGGGTCTGAATACTTTCTGAATGCACTGTATATAGCCTTGTAATTGTTATTTTATTGTGTTACTATTTTCTTTTTATCTATTTGCAAATGTTCATACTTTTTAATTGCATTTTTGGGAAAGGGCTCGTAAGAATTTCACGGTAAAGTCTACACATGTTGTATTAGGCGCATCTGACAAATAACATGTGATTTGATTTGAGCTAGCTATGCCTTTGCAGTCATATCATAGTCATATGAAAACAATGGAAAAAGAACAGGGATATCTGCAGGGGATCTGTAGTAGATTCAGTCCTTGTATGCTGCTGCTCAATGTGTTAACAGCTAGGCTTCTGCAGAGTATAGAAAACAATGGAAAAGTAACAGGGATAACTGTAGGGGGTTGTCCTTACTTCCTGTAGAGCTCAATTACTTCCTGTAGTTGCCGAGCAGGAAGTGCACAATCATATCCCCTCGTCGTCCCCTCTCCTGTTCATTCAGGCCTCTCCAGGGTAGCCACAGTAAAGAAGTGCTGAAAGACAAAAAAGACAGTGTTTCAGACAATTTATACATTGTGTCATACTGAGAGAAAATATAGTATCTGCAGAATGTTCATATCTAAACATACATGGCAGGTTGAGATCTGTTCTAGTGTAAACGACTCTTCTACTGCCAATACCAACATGCCTCCGAAAACAATCCCTCCCTTTTCTTTATCTGGCGAGTAAACACTAACTCAGTTACTGCAGATGTTTCCTATCACCCACGGCTGCCAAGCGGCGCCCAGTCAGTGGCTGCTAGTGCTTGAGAGAGGAGGGTGAGAAGAGAAGAGAGAGGAGAGAGTAGGGGAGGGAGAAAATTCTACCATTCGTGCTCCAGTGAATCCTGCAGAAACTTGGCAGATCACTCTGAGATCTCTGGATTTTACATGAAAATGTTAAGTCTTGTCTGGAGTCTATCGCTCGCCTCACGCCCGCCTCTCCTCTTAAAGTAGCTAGGCCTTGCTGGCTGTTTAGCTTATGTTCCCATAAACTCTGACATCCACATTTCTCAGCCCCAGGGTGCAGATGGCCGATTAGCTCAGTCGGCAGCGACGCAGCAAAGAGCGAGTGTCTTCTCTGGAGGCGTAGGTCCACGATCATTTGAAAGATAACCAATACAACACTTTGTTGCCCTGAAGAAATGTGTCACTGCGTTGCCATCTCCTTACAAGGCAACATACTCCTACAGATCCTACAGAGTCATACAGATCTTTCAACAGTGCTAAGTTGTTATAGGAAAATATTCATTGAATATACGTGTAGATTCATATTTGTAAGATCCCTTTCTAACGGATCACTTCCTCTAACCCTCCAGAATTCCAGCTACCAGATTCTAGGGAAAAATCCCCATTGTCCTCATGTAGCAAAAATTAACCAGGACAATGTTTGTTCTAGTTATGCATACTGAGATTCTGCCTCTCAGTGGAGGTCTTTAAACATGAGCCCAGTTCATCTCCACACAGTGTTGCCAGATCTGGATGATGATTCACTAACTCCACAGTCACTGAAACACAACACACCACCGCCCGCTCCATGCTCACTAAGCATTAAAACATGTTGTAAGAAGACTATCTGTGCTAAGCGATAAAGTGTGTACAAAAGATCCACCGTCGCGCCGCTCCAAAGCGCTTAGCATTTAGATGACAGTTGCGAGGGGCAGGCCTTGTTTGCTGGGGCTCGAGTGGAGGAGTGTTTGTGGCCCGGAGGCCGGATCTGTTCCAACCGTGCCCTGGCAAGAGAGACGGAGCCCAGTCAGCCTCGACAGCTTGGATACTCACAGGGGGTGATGGGATACTGGAGGGCTGGTGTACCATGTTGAAGTTGGGGAAGGGGGGGGAAGGATGGGAGGAGGATGGGTAAGGAGGAACGGTGTGTTCTTTTATTATTTTAGAACCCCAAGGACTTAGCATCCACAGTGTTGCATGAGCAAAATCTAAAAGTAGGCCCTCTGATGAAGATCTGAGCTGTTGGTATCGAAATACCCTCTATTGGATTGAGGTAATCATCGTTCAGCTAGACCTTGAGGGGAAGAACAGCAATATTTTCGTCGATGTCACACATTCCAAGCCTGTTATGCCTCCGCGTGATATGAAATACCTTACATTAATGGTGATGGGCATTTCCATGTAAAAAGCCACATGAGCACTAACATGTGAAGTTCATAGGCGCACATCAAAGTTGATGTCAAATGAAAGCTAAGAGTCTATATATTTTAGAAATTAAAGGTATTTATACATTTTTCAACCATTTTCCATCCTAAAACTTAGGAATAAGCAAAGGCTTTGATTTCTGGTTAAACAGATAGAAAAAGGGTCCTAGAAACATCTAGCAGAAAAAGTATTAAAAAGGCATTAGAAATATATGAAAACAAAATAATGTTGAAGTAAACACCCCTGCCAACTAATATCAACACTTTTATTTAGTTTTGCCAAAATTATTTGCCTTCTGTAAGTATAAGAAATATTGCTTAGTGTCTTGTCATTCTATTACCAAAAACCCAGATCTCTTTAAGATATGTTCTATACTCAACAAAAATATCAACGCAACATGTAAAGTGTTGGTCCCATGTTTCATGAGCTGAAATAAAAGATCCCAGAAATTTTTCATACGCACAAAAAGTTTATTTCTCTCCAATTTTGTGGACAGATTTGTATACATCCCTGTTAGTGAGGATTTTTCCTTTGCAAAGATTATCCATCCACCTGAAATGTGTGGCATATCAAGAAGCTGATTAAACAGCCTGATCATTACACAGGATCAGCTTGTGCTGGGGACGATAAAAAGCTACTCTAAAATGTGCAGTTTTGTCACACAACACAATGCCACAGATGTCTCAAGTTGAGGGAGCGTGCAATTGGCATGCTGACTGCAGGAATGTCCACCAGTGCTGTTGCCAGATAATTGAATGTTAATTTCTCTACCATAAGCCACCGCCAACATTGTTTTTGAGAATTTGGCAGTACGTCCAACCGGCCTCACAACCGCAGATCACGTGTAACCGCGACAGAACAGGACCTCCACATCCGGCTTCTTCACATTTGGGATCGTCTGGGACCAGCCACCCGGACAGCTGATGAAACTGTGGGTTTGCACAACCGAAGAATTTCTGCACAAACTGTCAGAAACCGTCTCAGGGAAACTCATCTGTGTGCTCGTCATCCTCACCATGGTCTTGACCTGACTGCAGTTTGGCGCCGTAACCGACTTTAGTGGGCAAATGCTCACCTTCGGTGGCCACTGGCACGCTGGTGACGTGTGCTCTTCACGGTTCAATCCGTACTGGGCAGATGGCGTAGTGTGGGCGAGTGGTTTGCTGATGTCAACGCTGTGAACAGAGTGCCCCATGGTGTTGGTGGGCGTTATGGTATGGGCAGGCATTACTTATGGCAAACAAACCCAATTGTATTTTATCGATGGCAATTTGAATTCACAGAGATACCGTGATGAGATCCTGAGGCCTATTGTCGTGCCATTCATCCGCCGCCATCACCTCATGTTTCAGCATGATAATGCACGGCCCCATGTTACAAGGATCTGTAAACAATTCCTGAAACCTGAAAATGTCCCAGTTGTTGCATGTTGCGTTTATATTTTTGTTCAGTGTAATTTCTCTCCCTCATTAGAAGGGATAATAATGAAAGTTCACAGAAGTAACAAGTAAAGGTAGACCTACCAATTACTTAGTGTTTTTACTGATAACAATTTGGTTTATGATTTATTAAGTGCTTAAAACATGTTAAAACAATTCACTTGCAGTCATTCTGTTAAAGATTTTTTTGTCATTATGTTACCGATTTGGTAACAGAATGACTGCAAGTGAATTGGCTACAATGGGAATTCATAGTAGTCACAAACCACAGCTGGGTCACCTGCTACTGTCCTCCCTTCCATTGGCATACTGTTATGTTCAGCTCTTAACGTCTCTGTCTCTCTCTCTGTCTCTCTCTCTGTCTCTCTCTCTGTCTCTCTCTCTCTGTCTCTCTCTCTCTGTCTCTCTCTCTCTGTCTCTCTCTCTCTGTCTCTCTCTCTCTGTCTCTCTCTCTCTCTCTCTGTCTCTCTCTGTCTCTCTCTGTCTCTCTCTGTCTCTCAATCAATTTACTGCATGGTGGATGTCACCATGGAAAGCCAAAACTCCCGCCCATGCAAACCTGTTCATTAGAATGTCCTGTGTAGATTGAATTTTCAACCAATAACTATCAGGAAATAACACTGATAAAATAATCACACTTTTACAGTGTTAGTTTCATCAGCTGTTGTACAATATGATACAAAACACAGGAAAAACTGAATTTTGACTGCACTGGGCCTTTAAGAAAGATTACATAAAATGTCTAGCTAGCCCCAAGGATGCATGGAGACTACTTGTTATTTGCAGACCATCGCTGCAATTTCATCCATACTTTTCATAGATCACGGTCATTTAAATCGTTATGATCACTGTGAATTATTATAACTGAATTATTCACCCTCATCTTTGAGGATGCCTACTTATATAATTCTGAATATCATAAAGAGGACTTTTGATGTTTAAGTGTTTTTTCCTGATGATTAACCTGAATCAACTTCAAAAGTGTATGAGGGAGTGCATCGCCTGGGGTAACATTCTAAACAAACGCAGTGAGCTTTTTGGGAAATTGTTTTACATTTAATTTATCTTTAGAATATATAGTGCCTGAAAAATTTTAAACAAGGAGCTTATCTACAGTTGAAGTCGGAAGTTTACATACACCTTAGCCAAATACATTTAAACTCAGTTTTTCACAATTCCTGACATTTAATCCTAGTAAAAATTAGGATCACCACTTTATTTTAAGAATGTGAAATGTCAGAATAACAGTAGAGAGAATGATTTATTTCAGCTTTTATTTCACATTCCCAGTGGGTCAGAAGTTTACATACACTCAATTAGTATTTGGTAGCATTGCCTTTAAATTGTTTAACTTGGTTAAAACGTGTCGGGTAGCCTTCCACAAGCTTCCCACAATAAGTTGGGTGAATTTTGGCTCATTCCTCCTGACAGAGCTGGTGTAACTGAGTCAGGTTTGTAGGCCTCCTCGCTCACACACGCTTTTTCAGCTCTGCCCACACATTTTCTATAGGATTGAGGTCAGGGTTTTGTGATGGCCACTCCAATACCAGAGGACATCTCTCCAAAAAGTTTGATCTTTGTCCCTATGTGCAGTTGCAAACCGTACTCTGGCTTTTTTATGGCGGTTTTGGAGCAGTAGCTTCTTCCTTGCTGAGCGGCCTTTCAGGTTATGTGACTTGTTTTACTGTGGATATAGATACTTTTGTACCCGTTTCCTCCAGCATCTTCACAAGGTCCTTTGCTGTTGTTCTGGGATTGATTTGCACTATTCGCACCAAAGTACGTTAATCTCTAGGAGACAGAACGCGTCTCCTTCCTGAGCGGTATGACGGCTGCGTGGTCCCATGGTGTTTATACTTGCGTACTATTGTTTGTACAGATGAACGTAGTACCTTCAGGCGTTTGCATTTTTTTTCTGAGGTCTTGGCTGATTTCTTTTCATTTTCCCACGATGTCAGGCAAAGAGGCACTGAGTTTGAAGGTAGGCCTTGAAATACATCCACAGGTACACCTCCAATTGACTAAAATGATGTCAATTAGCCTATCAGAAGCTTCAAAAGCCATGACATACTTTTCTGGAACTTCTGACCCACTGGAATTGTGATATAGTGAATTATAAGTGAAATAATCTGTCTGTAAACAATTGTTGGAAAAATTACTTGTGTCATGAACAAAGCATATGTCCTAACCGACTTGCCAAAACTATAGTTTGTTAACAAGAAATGTGTGAAGTGGTTGAAAAATGAGTTTTAATGACTCCAACCTAAGTGTATGTAAACTTCCGACTTCAACTGTATGTTTGTAACCCTTTACACTCGTACCCATATACAGGTTGAAAATGGCAGATTTGGGCACTGATAAGCGCCTAAATTGGAACGCAGTGGCTGTACAGTAAGTAACATGCTACTAATGATGTCAGACCTCAGGCTCTGCGCTTCACAGCACTTTATGGGTTTTGACTGACAGCCATCCTGAACTTGCTCCCATCCCTCCCGTTAACTGGGCAACTTTTGCAATTTTTTTGTTGTCTGAGTGAGGGAAATGCTGTAAATTAAAAGGACTCAAAGTATTTTGAAATAATAAATACCACTTTGATGTTATACAAGCAATGTGCACTTCACATTTCCATATCATAAAACTCATGTCATTTACAGTGTGAATGTTTATGATCACTGTTTGATATACAGTTACAAGATGACATGGCGTCATACCCTGGGTTGTTCTGAACATAATGAGCCTGTTTGTCTATTGTGAAGAACATTTGCCACGAAACACACACCTGAATGCACACATGACTCCTTTCTATGTGCACCAAAACTCTGTTTATCTGAATTGCACTGTGAAAACCTAACACTGTAATATCGTATTTTATAACTTAGCTAGTCATGTTGGCAATAGAACAAGCTTTTAAATGATTCCCACTTGACCCAGATTGCAATTTATAATGGCCTGTTTTTGGTTTGCGTAAACAACAACAGTAACTGTGTGATGGCGGGGATGCAGGGTTGTGTTCCAAACAAAACAACTACTAGTATGCTTGCCGTAGTTCCTCAACAGCACAGCTAGGTGAGTTCAAAAAAGCAACTTCTAGTTTGAGTAATAAAACTTCAAGTTTGAGTAATAAAAGTGCATTGAAATTACTTAGAAACTGTGTACACTTTGGAGAGGTGTGTGTGGCCACTTGGAGACACCAGTTATTCCTCTCACTCAAACCCTTCAAATTTTTTTATCTTATGTTGCAACTACCTCACATTTTCCCGGAATATTCTCATGTTACTGAATGTATCCAGAGTATTCTTTTGATTTCGGAATCAACAAATGCAGCGAGAAGTACAGTAAATGTAAAATGCACATAAAATCAACAGTGTAATGTTTGGATTCAGTCTTGTGTCAGGTGAACTGTTGTGTATGCTTTTTATATTTCATCTGTAAGAAACATTTCAATTTAGCCCTATCCATACAAGGCAATTCCCACGAATGTAAAGGGTTAAAGAGCTTTTTAAAGTATATGTGAAACTTAAAAGAAAGTCTACTTGGCCTGTATTCTCAAAATTAACACATTTTGAGTGTTGGACCAAAATGAGTCATTTTCACAAGGAAATTAGAGTGACAACCTGTAACTGAAAATTTGTAAAACACGTCATAATGTCAAGCTAATTGCTACAAAAAGCTCTCCATGTTTTGTGGACACACCAGATAAGGGTGAGGTTAAGCTCTTTATCTCAAGGGGGTACCACGCCTCAGATTCACCAGGCCCAACAACAAAAGAGAAGAGAAATTGAGATATTTTGTTCGCTCCTGTGCACTCTAATTTATTCATCCCCAAGCACCTCTTGCTCCAGGGCACAGCCAAGGCAAAGCCCAGGGGGAAGATGATTGACACTTCCTAACCCATGTGGATACCCCAGACCATGTCATTAGCATGCTATTTACATGATCATATGGGAGCAAGCTACAGGAGCTCGGAACAAGAGAGAACAACAGAACAGAAGCAGAAATGTGCATTTTTAATGTGGTATGTTTTTTTGGTCACAAATGTAGCCTAAGCACCCCAAGCTGGAGCAGCACTTGCCTCCCGCCCAGTTTCACCCCCAATATTACAACACAGCCTGCAGAACCACCTGGGGTATCTATCTGACATTTCAGCTTAACCATATTTTGTCTGGAGTTAACACCTGCAGGCATCAGGGATGGGGAAAGTGTGACGGGATCTGGGAGAGAATCTCACCTAGGGTTGAATGGCGGGAAACTGGTTACCGAGATTTACCGACCAAAACCACTCCCTTTTCCCGGGATAAATAACTGCGAGAAACCGGTAAAATATGATACATTATTTATACGAACGGCGTGAAATTGAACTATTAAATGATATGCAATGTCTAAATCTGGCTTCTCTACGGCCTCTGGATGATGAATCATCAATGCTCAGGGTGGGGACAGATAGCCCATCTCAGTATGGGGCGCAGTTCACAATGCATGTAGACCTATCATCTCATCATTGTAACTTGCTTTCTTGTGACAGGTAGGCCTACATTTGCTGCAGGATAGTCTATGCTACAGTAATATAAAGACCAAATGCGCATCTAATTTACCCATCTATCTGGCTTTCAGGGGTCACCTTATTTTTTAACTGTAAAGATTATTATTTTTAAATTGCAGCTGCAGAGTTTTAAAACAGCCTATCACTCAAATATCGTTGCTTTAAATCAGTGCACACGCAAGCACTCTCTCGCAGTCTTTCTCTCTGTCACGACTTCTGCCGAGGCTGCCTCACCTCCTTGTTCGGGTAGGCTTCGGCATTCGTCGTCACCGGAGTACTAACCACTGCCGCCCCAATCATCATCACAATTGTCTTGTCAATCACACACACCTGGTTCTATTCCCCTAATTAGTCTGTGTATAAGTGTTCCCTCTGCCCCCTTGTCCTTGTGGGTGATTGTTTATTTGTGGAGGTTAGTGAAGCTCGGTGGAGCTCGTGTATTGTGTATCGACGGGAGTATTTTTCCCGTATGCCTTGTATTTTCCAGTGCGCCTATTTTGTGCCCTGGAGTGTGTTTGACGCATTTCTGCGTAAACCTGTATTTTGCGGATTAAAGCCTGTTATTCTGTGATTTATCCTCCTGCGCCTGACTCCTTCATCACCACCTCATCACACTCTCTCCATCAACTCCATTCAAATTGCATCAAAAATAGATAATCCTGTTCTAGATTGATATATAGCCCTATATACAGTGAGGGAAAAAAGTATTTGATCACCTACTGATTTTGTACATTTGCCCACTGTCAAATAAATGATCAGTCTATCATTTTAATGGTAGGTTTATTTGAACAGTGAGAGACAGAATAACAACAAAAAAATCCAGAAATACGCATGTCAGAAATGTTATAAATTGATTTGCATTTTAATGAGGGAAATAAGTATTTGACCCCCTCTCAATCAGAAAGATTTCTGGCTCCCAGGTGTCTTTTATAGAGGTAACTAGCTGCGATTAGGAGCACACTCTTAAAGGGAGTGCTCCTAATCTCAGCTTGTTACCTGTATAAAAGACACCTGTCCACAGAAGCAATCAATCAATCAGATTCCAAACTCTCCACCATGGCCAAGACCAAAGAGCTCTTGAAGGATGTCAGGAACAAGATTGTAGACCTATACAAGGCAGGAATGGGCTACAAGACCATCGCCAAGCAGCTTGGTGAGAAGGTGACAACAGTTGGTGCGATTATTTGCAAATGAAAGAAACACAAAATAACTGTCAATCTCCCTCGGCCTGGGGCTCCATGCAAGATCTCACCTCGTGGAGTTGCAATGATCATGAGAATGGTGAGGAATCAGCCCAGAACTACACAGGAGGATCAACTCGTCGTGTTTGGAGGAGGAGGAATGCTGCCTATGACCCCAAGAACACCATCCCCACCGCCAAACATGGAGGTGGAAATATTATGCTTTGGGGGTGTTTTTCTGCTAAGGGGACAGGACCACTTCACCGCATCAAAGGGACGATGGACAGGGCCATGTACCGTCAAATCTTGGGTGAGAACCTCCTTACCTCAGCCAGGGCATTGAAAATGGGTCGTGGATGGGTATTCCAGCATGACAACGACCCAAAACACACGGCCAAGGCAACAAAGGAGTGGCTCAAGAAGAAGCACATTAAGGTCCTGGAGTGGCCTAGCCAGTCTCCATACCTTAATTCCATAGAAAATCTGTGGAGGGAGCTGAAGGTTTGAGTTGCCAAACGTCAGGCTCGAAACCTTAATGACTTAGAGAAGATCTGCAAAGAGGAGTGGGGCAAAATCCCTCCTGAGATGTGTACAAACCTGGTGGCCAACTACAAGAAACGTCTGACCTCTGTGATTGCCAACAAGGGTTTTGCCACCAAGTACTAAGTCATGTTTTGCAGAGGGGTCAAATACTTATTTCCCTCATTAGAATGCAAATCAATTTATAACATTTTTGACATGCGTTTTTCTGGATTCTTTTGTTGTTATTCTGTCTCTCACTGTTAAAATAAACCTACCATTAAAATTATAGACTGATCATGTCTTTGTCAGTGGGCAAACATACAAAATCATCACTGTATACAAGGCTAATGTATTTAGACCCCTTGACTTTTTCCACATTTTGTTACGTTACAGCCTTATTCTCAAATGGTTTGAATTAATGTTTTTCCTCATCAATCTACACACAATACCCCATAATGACAACACGAAAATAGGTTTTTAGAAATGTTAGCAAATGTATTCAGACCCTTTACTATGAGACTCGAAATTGAGCTCAGGTTCATCCTGTTTCCACTGATCATCCTTGAGATCCTACAACTTGATTGGAGTCCACCTGTGGTAAATTCAATTGATTGGACATGATTTGGAAAGGCACACACCTGTCTTTATAAGGTCCCACAGTTGACAGTGCATGTCAGAGCAAAAACCAAGCCATGAGGTTGAAGGAATTGTCCGTAGAGCTCTGAGACAGGACTGTGTCGAGGCACAGATCTGGGGAAGGGTACCAAAACATGTCTGCAGCATTGAAGGTCCCCAAGAACACAGTGGCCTCCATCATTGGAACCACCAAGACTCTTCCTAGATCCGGCCAAACTGAGCAATCGGATGGTCACTCTGACAAAGCTCCAGAGTTCCTATGTGGAGATGGGAGTACCTTCCAGAAGGACAATCATCTCTGCAGCACTCCACCAATCAGGCCTTTATGGTAGAGTGGCCTGACAAAAGCCACTTCTAAGTAAAAGGCACATGACAGCCCGCTTGGAGTTTACCAAAAGGCACCTAAAGGCTCTCAGACCATGAGAAACAAGATTCTCTGTTCTGATGAAACCAAGACTGAACTCTTTGGCCTGAATGCCAAGCGTCACGTCTGGAGGAAACCTGGCACCATCCCTATGGTGAAGTATGGTGGTGGCAGTATCATGCTGTGGGGATGTTTTTCAGTGGCAGGGACTGGGAGACTACATTTACATTTTTACATTTTAGTCATTTAGCAGACGCTCTTATCCAGAGCGACTTACAGTTAGTGAATACATATATATATATTTTTTTATACTGGCCCCCCGTGGGAATCGAACCCACAACCCTGGCGTTGCAAACGCCATGCTCTATCAACTGAGCTACATCCCTGCCGGCCATTCCCTCCCCTACCCTGGACGACGCTGGGCCAATTGTGCGCCGCCCATGAGTCTCCCGGTCGCGGCCGGCTGCGACAGAGCCTGGATTCGAACCAGGATCTCTAGTGGCACAGTTGGCACTGTGATGCAGTGCCTTAGACCACTGCGCCACTCAGGAGACTAGTCAGGATCGAGGGAAAGATGAACGGAGCAAAGTACAGAGAGATCCTTGATGAAAACAACGACCCTAAGCACACAGCCACGACAATGCAGGAGTGGCTTCGGGACAAGTCTCTGAATGTCCTTGAGTGGCCCAGCCAGAGCCCGGACTTGAACCCGATCGAAAATCTCTGGAGAGACCTGAAAATAGCTGTGCAGCGACGCTTCCCATCCAACCTGACAGAGCTTGAGTGGATCTGCAGAGAAGAATGGGAGAAACTCCCCAAATACAGGTGTGCCAAGCTTGTAGCGTCATACCCAAGAAGACTCAAGGCTGTAATCGCTGCCAAAGGTGGTTCAACAAAGTACTGAGTAAAGAGTCTGAATTCTTATGTAAATGTGATATTTCCGTTTTTCATTTTTAATACATTTGCACACACACACAATTTTTTTGGGGGGATTTGTCATTATGGGGTATTGTGTGTAGATTGATGAGGGGGAAAAAACTATTTTAGAATAACGCTGTAACTTAACAAAATGTGGGAAAAGTAAAGGGGTCTGAATATTTTCTGAATGCACTGTAAATGTCCTAGCCTACCCCTTTCAGGTAATAAATACAATGCAGTATTAGCCTTTCGTTTAGCTAATTAATTAAGGGTTAATAATCTTCTAATTTATAGCCTCTCTCTCCTGGGCAATACGCATGGACCTGTGCTCCGCTGGCCTCTCTCCTTAAAAAACGCTCCTTAGCTCTTGGAGTCCCATGCAGGAAAAGCTAGACTAGAATAGCTTGCTGGACATTATATTTTTAGCATTTCTTATACCAATAGACTATTCGCAGAGCAATGCAAGCTCTTGTTTGCTGAATGTTAAATACAGCAGCCAATAGAACTCACGTGTATTTTGAAAGAAGAGCGAAAGCATGATGGCGGTAGGCTATAGCAGTTATTTATTCAGACCCATAACATATTTAAATCTTTGTGAAGAGAAGTGAAAGCCTTCTGCATCTAATTCTAGTCCTATATTATTCAGGGAGTTATTAGAATGATGAAGATAAGGACAGCAAAAAGTATTTAATTTAATTGTTGAAAGTGAGGAAGGAATGAAGCAACAATAGAGAGAGATAGAGGTAGGCTAATAACATTAGGGGAAATATTATGAAAGGTATATATGCGTCAGCCAACTAATTATACAAATAGGCCCTATTATAGTTCAAAATTAAAATCTAATTCGCTAGCCTATACTTGTAACTTTGTAGGCCACATGTGCTGCACCAGAATCGCATGTTCTCTCCGTGCTTTATCAAGGTTTGAACGTAATTCCATAATTCCAGTCCATATAATACAGTATAATACAATACAGTACAGTAATACAGTTCACACTAAAAAAAGATTAGCCTACTGGAGCTAGTTTTATGTATTTACCCAAGAGAGCATATAGCTAGCTACATCTATGAGCTTTTATGTTTTTCTGTCGTGTGTAGCCTATATCATATATGTATTGGATAATGACACAATAATTTGGCCTTTTTTGGGCCTGCGCTCATTAAATGTCTTTAATGTATGGCTCTTCAGGCTCAGGTAGCATCAGGCTTGAATTTTTCGATCAAAGCTCTAATCAAATCCAGACAAGTTTATTTATATGCTTTATAATGCTTTTGAATGACACTTCCGGTTTTGGCGGGAAATACCGGGTTACCCGGGAGAACGTTGATTTATTCTTTGGATGGAAAATGTGTAAAATACCGGGAAAATATTCAACACTAATCTCACCTAAATAAACAGCAGATTATGGAGGAGTCAATGCATTGAAGGGCTGCCGTCTGGTCCCTAAACCCAGCACAGATGGACCCCAGTCAGTCCTGACTCCTGGCTAGACCGAGACTCAGAGTGTTTGTGGATTCGTGGCTTAGAAGATTTCACAGTGGACACCAGAAACATTTACAGAGGTGGCAACGGGTAGTGGGCTCCAATCAAACACAGCTGTCTGACGGTCATGATTATATTTATCTTTTAGCAACATTAATTATGGGAGCTGTAGTGATTATTCACTGTCAGGGTACATGAGAAGAGCCAAGATTCTTACTGTATTGCACAAAACAATACTAGCAAAGGACAATGGACATATCATATTTTTAAGATTAACTGTTTTATAGCCGTCCATAAAAGGGAGGAGTTTTACAGCAATTTTATTGGTTTGAGGAGATGAAAGTCTAGACAGACCTGATACAACTTTTCTGAGTACTGGCCAAGAGTTGTCAGATAGCCTAATTGGACCATTGTTCCTTGCCAGACAACAATGTATTTTATCACATTCTCCTTTTCACAGTTCCTATAGTCCTATGAGAAAATGGCTGCTCATTTGTGTGTAGTGTGGGCTAAGCTAGCTTCACATTCTCAGCCAGTGGAGGTGTGTATCCAACCAGTGCATCCCAGGTACCACAGCCTAAGACAGGCCATCTATTCCTGCTAGGGTACAGTGTGTGGAGGCCCATTTTCTATTATTTCCCCTGAGACGGCATCCTCAGCTCTATGCCTCTGGTTGATAGCCAAACAATGGGAGCCAGAACTGCCTTAATGAGGAGAGAGAGGAGGCTCAGCTAATTATGGCACCCCCTATCTTCTCTGTATCCCCTCTCTCCCGCCGTCCCTCCCGCTCTACCTCAACACAGTACAGTATGGTGGTAGAACTCAGCCCAGCAGCTAGCTGTCAGACGGTCGTGGGAGAAATGAAGCTGCTTTTTCATGGACACTGTCCAACAGGAACATGGAAATTGCCCAAATCGCACCGTGGCAAGTGAGGGGGAAGAGAGAGGGTGATGGGTGGTGAGAGCGAGTGTGTGAGAAAGTCTTAGGAATGAGAGGGAGAGAAAAAAATAATAGGTGAAAGAGAATAAAAGGGAAAGCGTGAACATAAAGGAAAGTGTGTGAGAGAAATTAAAATGCAAATATAGAATATAGATGTGTATATAAAAGCACTAATAAGACATAGCTAGTGAGAAATGTGAAAGTAAGAGGTAGAGAGAGCATGAGTAGGGTGGGCTTCTAAGTCTCTGAGCTGAGCTCACTAAAGAGTAAAGGTGTTGTGAGGGTCTTGGCTATTCTCTGCTGGAGCGGAACAGGGGCACAGCAGCAAAGTGGGCCCTCGCTGGACGCTTCAATCACAGGCAGCCAGCGCCTCGGGCAAACTTGGCCAATTAGCCACACACTGCCGTTGACCCCCAGCTTCATTAAGCACCCTGGCTCAGCGCAGGGCGGCCAGGAGGGAGAGCTCACTGTCAACACACATAGGCCACACTAGAGTCTCTCTCTCTCTCTCTCTCTCTCTCTCTCTCTCTCTCTCTCTCTCTCTCTCTCTCTCTCTCTCTCTCTCTCTCTCTCTCTCTCTCTCTCTCTCTCTCTCTCTCTCTCTCTCTCTCTCTCTCTCTCTCTCTCTCTCTCTCTCTCTCTCTCTCTCTCTCTCTCTCGCTCTCGCTCTCGCTCTCTCTCTCTAGAACTGGGAGGGACTGTCACAAGCGGTGGTGTCGATCGAGGCTGTCGAAGTGGAGGTGGCTCCTCTCCTAGGTGTCATATAGAGGGAGGGGGCTGATCATCAACAACTTGCCAGCATCCTCCTTATGGCATAAATTGGCCGCTCTATGCTGCAGAGTCATGTGGGAGGGGCCACCACCGTTGAGGAGGGTGCTTGAGAAACCACAGGGGGAGGGGCCACCCCCGTTTCCACCACTGCAAGTGACAGCAGAGACTTACATGCCGGTTCCCTCCAGCCAACATCAGCAACAATGAACAGACACAGAGGCAGCTCTCTCTGACCCCCCCCACACACACACCACACCTCCCTCTGACAAGAGACAGGGGAAGTCAGGGGAGAGGGAGGTGAGGTTCAGAGCTTACCGTTTCTGACTGGTGCGTGTCTCTCTGTGGAAGAGAGATTTCTACTCTGTTCTTTTCATTTTGAATCCCTCCATCCCAGTCCGCAGAGCAGAGGTTTGTGGTGTAGAGCGGGGGGTATGTGTTTGTTTGTAGTATGTGTTTGTAGTGAGTGTAGTGTAGTGTAGTGTAGTGTAGTGTGTGTATTGACACAAGACCGACTTATGTCAGACTTGTGATGGTAACACAAGTAGCACACTCCCTTTCCCCGGTGGAGTGGGGGGGCTAGTGGTTTCTTTCCCCTCCTCTCAGATTACACTTCGATCAGTCTAAAGTAGTGTTTGTGCGCCGCCCGCGAACGTAGCAATCACTGCTGTCAGAGCCCAGGCATGCTTGGATGGAGAAGAGATACAGCTTTTATTTAAAACAAACCAAGGGTAAAAGATCAATGGTCCATTTGAGCCATGGATGGATGGAAAGTTCACAAACATAGTGGAGATTATGAGAGGGTAAGGCGATGGGGGATGCTGGGAGACGAGGAGGCAGGGGAGGGGACGAGGAGGGTAGCGCAGGGAGGCGAGAGCGGCCCCCATCTAGCTCATCTGGGTGTTAGTGGCTTATTGATCTGTGAGACACAGAGCTCAAAGCCATTCATCACAGGCCACTCAGGCCCTTAGATAACTCCTCTGATAGGGCCCTGCCTGCCTCCGCCGAGCAGCTGCAACCCACTACATCCATTATTCCTCACTATGCCCAGGGGCTGGGGAACATTGGGCTGGGGTTTACGGATGGGGCTAGGGTTGGGGTTGGGGCTGAACAGCACTGCTCTTGACACTAGCTACAGAGGAGGAGGGAAAAAACAGGGCTCCATTGTTTCCATTCCTTGCCCAAACAGCATTAGCAAAGCTGTTTTATAGCAGATAGCACACAGCGAAGCGACAGCCAGTTCCTAAAAGTGCTGAGTGGATGTGTGTGGGTGTGTGTGGAGTAGGAGTCACAGACTGGGCAGGTGAGGATAAGCCATAATGAGCCAAACAGGGAGGGAGGGAGAAAAAGAGGCAGGGGGGTCGGAGAGAGGGAGAAAGACAGAGATATAGGAAGATAGAGAGTGTGTGTGTGTGTGTGTGTGTGTGTGTGTGTGTGTGAGTGAGTGAGTGAGTGAGTGAGTGAGTGAGTGAGTGAGTGAGTGAGTGAGTGAGTGAGTGAGTGAGTGAGTGAGAGAGAGAGAGAGAGAGAGAGAGAGAGAGAGAGAGAGAGAGAGAGAGAGAGAGAGCCAGAGAGCAGGCCCCAAAAGAGCAATTACAGGAGCTCAGGATAAGGTGTGGACCCGGCCCCCAGGCCCGGCTTGAAACACCACTACCACAGCCAGCCAGACACACACACATCCACAGCACTGGAGAATTCATCAAACTCAACCCCTTACAAGAAAGAGAGGGCAAATGGGAGGAAGATAGATGGGGAGATAGAGAAAGAGATAGAGAAAGAGATAGAGAGGGAGATAGAGAGGGAGATAGAGAGTGATATAGAGGGAGAAAGAGAAAGAGAGGGAGATAGAGAGGGAGATAGAGAAAGAGAAAGAGATAGAGAGGGAGATAGAGAGGGAGATAGAGATAGAGATAGCCTAGAGAGAGTGTGAGTAAGGTAGAGAGAGAGAGAGAAGCAGGCAGAGAAAGCAAGCAGGGTGTGGGAGTATTTTCTGAAACTAAGACCCTCTACCTCTTCCAAAAACATGACCATGCATTGGCTCCCTCACTTTCCTTCAAAACATTGCCTCAATCCAAACTCATTCCCACAACAATAGATTCCCAAAACAGAACTAGAACATCGCAGATGAGGTCAGAGCAACTTTGAAGTCAGTTGTGATTGTGTGGAGGGTGCGAAACAATCCAGTCTTCCGTAAGACGCTGGACAGCTTCACTCTATGGTGCCTGTCACACGGGAGATTGAGATCGCTTCTGAAAGCAACCGTCTCCACCTCTCCTTCTATTCCCCCCACTGTGAGTCACATTGCAGAGAGAGATAAAGGGATAGAGATGAGAGAGAGAAATTAGAGAGAGAGAAAGCAATAAAGAAAGAGCGAGAGGGAGGGAGAGAAATTAGAGAGATTGAGAAAGAGCGATGAGAGAGATGTGCAAACAGATAAAGGGGGAAATTAAATTAAGAGAAAAGTTCTCTCACACCGGTATGCACCATTGATTTCCTATTCTCTTGGAAACATTTAATGAGCTTAAATAGGAGCCTCGTTTGACAGAGAGAGAGAGACAAAGAGAGACTCTGAGGAGCCTCCCAGTGAGAGGAAATCGTTCAGTGGCCGTGACGGCTAGGAGAGAGGGAAGAGCAGGAGGAGAGAAGAGGAGAACATGTACGAAGGTGTCTGTATGACTGCTAGGAGAGGGGGAAAAGGAGGAGGTAGAGGAGGAGGTAGAGGATGTGCGATGGTTTCAGATGAGTAGATGTGAGTTGAGACAGATGCTGGGGAAATGGTCCATGGTGAGACCATTACTAGGCTTGACTGTTGACAACCAGACTTGGAGAAAGGGGGTGGAGGGTGTGATAGGCTGTAAGAAGTTTGTTGATGGATATTTATATTTTGTGTTCTTATTCATTTAAGTTTTACTTGGTGTTCAGGTGGCCCTAGCTAAGGTGGTCAGAATCAGGGCATGAAAACTAAGCCTCTCACACAAGAAGCTTCTTATAAATACAGATACCATGACAACCCAGTGATTGACAGGCATTGGACCTCAATTGCATCATCCACTGATCACCTCCTATGGGGAACTAGACATTCAACAGAGCCCTCAACAGAGCCCTAGTGCATGGCGCCCATCTTGTTTCCACCCTCCCCACTCACTTTCTCTCCCTCCCTGTGGTGGGTTGTTATACTCCATCCACACCACTTCACACAGGCCACGGTCCAGAAGAGAGGGACTCCTCTGCTCTACAGTGTGCCACTGATGAGGTCCCTACTGGGAACCCAGGCCCAGGCAGATCCTTTATGAAGTCGTCTGGCGGGGGGAATGTATTCAGGGTCGCACCAGTCTTTGAGGCGGTGATAATAGAGTGAGTCGTCAGACAGGGCTATACACGGCCACCACAGGGGTTCCGTCTCTGAGTGCAGGGGAAGTGGAGTGGATAGACAGAGAGGAGAGGCCTACGAGCTGGCTGGCTGGCTCAATGTAGAAGAGTTGTAGTGTTCTGGGTACAGACCACAAGGTATAGCAAGGACAACTGACAGAAGGACTGTGTGAATGGGCGTGTGTGTGTGTGTGTGTGTGTGTGTGTGTGTGTGTGTGTGTGTGTGCCTGCACGCACTACTGATCAGAGTGAGTGTGTTTGTGTTTAAGCATGTGCGTATGCATGAGACAGCAGTTACATTACTGTAATGTTTTGTCTGTTTATCAGCTTAGTTCTGTTTTTTCAGCCTAACCCCAGGATTTCCAGACGCTGCACTTGATGAATTTATGAAATTGCTTCTTCCAATTATTGATAAACATGCACCTGTTAAGAAACTGACTGTTAGAACTGTTAAGGATCCATGGATTGCTGAGGAATTGAAAAACTGTATGGTTGAAAGAGATGGGTCAAAAGGAGTGGCTAATAAGTCTGGCTGCACATCTGACTGGCTGACTTACTGCAAATTGAGAAATTAT
This sequence comes from Coregonus clupeaformis, assembly GCF_020615455.1. NCBI lineage: Eukaryota > Metazoa > Chordata > Actinopteri > Salmoniformes > Salmonidae > Coregonus > Coregonus clupeaformis. The sequence continues at coordinate 27,647,545 of NC_059210.1, forward strand.
GTGACTAAACTCAACAAAAATAAGAAGATATAAGCATTGGAGTACATTAAATGAAATTATGGGCAGAAAGTCTAATTCAATACTATCTTTCATCGAATCACATGGATTATTCATCACAAAACCATTTGATGTTACCAATCATTTTAATGATTACTTCATTGGCAAAGTGGGCAAACTAAGGCAGGAAATGCCAACAACGAACAGTGAGCCATCGTACTCATGTATAAAAAAAACAAATAATGAAAGAAAAGCATTGCAAGTTTGAATATTGTAAAGAGAGGTGGACAAATTATTGTTATCAATCAATAATGACAAACCTCCTGGCAGTGACAACTTAGATGGAAAGCTACTGAGGATGGTAGCTGACTCTATAGCCACACTTATCTGCCATATCTTTAATCTGAGCCTAGAGGAAAGTCGTTGTCCTCAGGCCTGGAGGGAAGCCAAAGTCATTCCGCTACCCAATAGTGGTTAAGCAGCCTTTACTGGTTCTAACAGCAGACCTGCCAGCTCTTAGCAAACTGTTTGAAAAAATGTTGTTTGACAAAATACAATGCTACTTCTCTGTAAACAAATTAACAACAGACTTTCAGCATGCTTATAGAGAAGGGCACTCAACATGTACTGCACTGACACAAATGACTGATGATTGGTTGAAAGAAATTGATAATAAGAAGATTGTGGGAGCTGTACTGTTAGATTTCATTATTATTGACCATAACCTTTTGTTGAGAAAACGTACTACCGGTCAAAAGTTTTTGTAGTATATTGTAGAATAATAGTGAAGATATCAAAACTATTAAATAACACATATGGAATCATGTAGTAAACAAAAAAGTGTTAAACAAATCAAAATATATTTTATATTTGAGATTCTTCAAATAGCCACCCTTTGCTTTGATGACAGCTTTGCCCACTCTTGGCATTCTCTCAACCAGCTTCATGAGGTAGTCACCTGGAATGCATTTCAATTAACAGGCCTTCTTAAAAGCTAATTTGTGGAATGTATTTCCTTCTGAATGTGTTTCAGCCAATCAATTGTGTTGTGACAGGGTAGGGGGAGTATACAGAAGATAGCCCTATTTGGTAAAAGACCAAGTCCATATTATGGCAAGAACAGCTCAAATAAGCAAAGAGAAACAACAGTCCATCGTTACTTTAAGAAGGTCAGTCAATCCGGAAAATGTCAAGAACTTTGCAGTCGCAAAAACCATCAAGCGCTATGATGAAACTGGCTCTCATGTGGACCGCCACAGGAATGGAAGTCCCAGAGTTACCTCTGCTGCAGAGGATAAGTTCATTAGAGTTACCAGCCTTAGAAATTGCAGCCCAAATAAATGCTTCACAAAGTTCAAGTAAAATACACATCGCAACATCAACTGTTCAGGGGAGACTGTGTCAATCAGGCTTTGCAGCAATTCATGGTCGAATTGCTGCAAAGAACCCATTACTAAAGGACACCAATAAGAAGAAGATACTTGCTTGGGCCAAGAAACACGAGCAATGGACATTAGACCAGTGGACATTTTTGGTTCTAACCACCATGTCTTTGTGAGACGCTGTGTGGGTGAACAGATGATCTCCGCATTTGTATATCCCTCCGTAAAGCATGGAGGAGGAGGTGTTACGGTGTGGGGGTGCTTTGCTGGTGACACTGTCTGTGATTTATTTAGAATTCAAGGCACACTTAACCAGCATGGCTACCACAGCATTCTGCAGCGATACGCCATCCCTTCTGGTTTGGGCTTAGTGGGACTATCATTTGTTTTTTAACAAGACAATGACCCAACACACGTCCAGGCTGTGTAAGGGATATTTTACCAAGAAGGAGAGTGATGGAGTGCTGCATCAGATGACCTGGCCTCCACAATCCCCCGACCTCAACCAAATTGAGATGGTTTGGGATGAGTCGGACCGCAGAGTGAAGGAAAATCAGCCAACAAGTGCTCAGCATACAGTGGAAGTCGGAAGTTAACATACACTTAGGTTGGAGTCATTAAAACTAGTTTTTCAACCACTCCACATATTTCTTGTTAACAAACTATAGTTTTGGCAAGTCGGTTAGGACATCTACTTTGTGCAAGACACAAGTAATTTTTCCAACAATTGTTTACAGACAGATTATTTCACTTATCATTCACTGTATCACAATTCCAGTGGGTCAGAATTGTACATACACTAAGTTGACTGTGCCTTTAAACAGCTTGGAAAATTCCAGAAAATGATGTCATGGCTTTAGAAGCTTCTGACATCATTTGAGTCAATTGGAGGTGTACCTGTGGATGTATTTCAAGGCCTACCTTCAAACTCAGTGCCTCTTTGCTTGACATCATGGGAAAATCAAAAGAAATCAGCCAAGACCTCAGAAAAAAAATTGTAGACCTCCACAAGTCTGGTTCATCCTTGGGAGAAATTTCCAAATGCCTGAAGGTACCACGTTCATCTGTACAAACAATAGTACGCAAGTATAAACACCATTGGACCATGCAGCCGTCATACCGCTCAGGAAGGAGACGCGTTCTGTCTCCTAGAGATGAATGTACTTTGGTGCGAAAAGTGCAAATGAATCCCAGAACAACAGCAAAGGACCTTGTGAAGATGCTGGTGGAAACAGGTACAAAAGTATCTATATCCACAGTAAAACAAGTCCTATATCGACATAACCTGAAAGGCCGCTCAGCATGGAAGAAGCCACTGCTCCAAAACCGCCATAAAAAAGCCAGAGTACGGTTTGCAACTGCACATAGGGACAAAGATCGTACTTTTTGGAGAAATATCCTCTGGTCTGATGAAACAAAAATAGAACTGTTTGGCCATAATGACCATCGTTATGTTTGGAGGAAAAAGGGGGATGCTTGCAAGCCGAAGAACACCATCCCAACCGTGAAGCACGGGGGTGGCAGCATCATGCTGTGGGGGTGCTTTGCTGCAGGAGGGACTGGTGCACTTCACAAAATAGATGGCATCATGAAGAAGGAAAATTATGTGGATATATTTAAGCAACATCTCAAGACATTAGTCAGGAAGTTAAAGCTTGGTCGCAAATGGCTCTTCCAAATGGACAATGACCCCAAGCATACTTCCAAAGTTGTGGCAAAATGACTTAAGGACAACAAAGTCAAGGTATTGGAGTGGCCATCACAAAGCCCTGACCTCAATCCTATAGAAAATGTGTGGACAGAACTGAAAAAGTGTGTGCGAGCAAGGAAGCCTACAAACCTGACTCAGTTACACCAGCTCTGTCAAGAGGAATGGGCCAAAATTCACCCAACTTATTGTGGAAAGCTTGTGGAAGGCTACCCGAAACGTTTGACCCAAGATAAAGAATTCAAAGGCAATGCTACCAAATACTAACTGAGTGTATGTAAACTTCTGACCCACTGGGAATGTGGTTAAAGAAATAAAAGCTGAAATAAATCATTCTCTCTACTATTATTCCGACATTTCACATTCTTAAAATAAAGCGGTGATCCTAACTGACCTAAGACAGGGAATTTTTACTAGGAATGTCAGGAATTGTGAAAAGCTGAGTTTAAATGCATTTGGCTAAGGTGTATGTAAACTTCTGACTTCAACTGTATGTGGGAACTCATTCAAGACTGTTGGTAAAGCATTCCAGGTGAAGCTGGTTGAGTGAATGCCAAGAGTGTGTAAAGCTGTCATCAAGGCAAAGGGTGGCTATTTGAAGAATCTCAAATATAAAATATATTTTGATTTGTTGAACACTTTTTTGGTCACTACATGATTCCATGTGTTATTTCATAGTTTTGATGTCTTCACTATTATTCTACAATGTAGAAAATAGTAAAAATAAAGAAAAACCCTTGAATGAGTAGGTGTTCTAAAACTTTTGACCGGTAGTATATGTGTTATGGCTTTTCAACCTCTGCCATATTGTGGATTCAGAGCCATCTATCTAATATAACTCAGAGGGTTCTTTCTTCTTTCTTTAATGGAAGCTTCACTAATGTCAAACATGTCAAATGTGGTGTATCGCAGGGCAGCTCTCTAGGCCCTCAATTATTTTCTAAGTTTACCAATGACCTGCCACTGGCATTAAACAAAGCATGTGTGTCCATGTATGCTGATGATTCAACCATACACGCATCAGCAACCACAGCTAATGAAGTCACTGAAACCCTTAACAAAGAGTTTCAGTCTGTTTTGGAATGGGTGGCCAGTAATAAAGTGGTCCTGAACATCTCTAAAACTAAGAGCATTGCATTTGGTACAAATCATTCCCTAAATTCTAGACCTCAGCTGAATCTGGTAATGAATGGTGTGGCTGTTGAACAAGTTGAGGAGACTAAATTACTTGGTGTTACCTTAGATTGTAAACTGTCATGGTCAAAACATATACATTCAATGGTTGTAAAGATGGGGAGAGTTATGTCCATAATAAAGAGATGCTCTGTATTTTTGACACCACACTCCACAAAGCAAGTCCTGCAGGGTCTAGTTTTATCTTATTTTGATTATTGTCCAGTCATATGGTCAAGTGCTGCAAAGAAAGACCTAGTGAAGCTGCAGCTGGCCCAGAACAGAGCGGCATGTCTTGTTCTTCATTGTAATCTGAGGACTAATATTAATACTATGCATGCATGCCAGTCTCTTTTGGCTAAGAGTTGAGGAAAGACTGATGGCATCACTTCTTGTTTTTATAAGAAACATTAAAGTATTGAAAATTCCAAATTGTTTGCATAGTCAACTTACACACAGCACTGACGCACACACTTACCCCACCAAACATGCCACCAGGGGTCTTTTCACAGTCCCCAGGTCCAGAACAAATTCAAGGAAACGTACAGTATTATACAGAGCCATGAGTGCATGGAACTCCCTTCCATCTTATATAGCGCAAGTGAACAGCAAACCTGGTTTCAAAAAACAAATAAAGCAACACATCACAGCACAACACCTCTCCCCCATGTGACCTACCTGTTGTGTGTATGTACTGACATGTATGTGTAACTGATAGATGCACACACACACACTACATGTTAAAGTATTTTGTCTGTAATGTCTTTTTCGTTATATGTCAGACCCCGGTAAGACTAGCTGTCGCAATTGGCATCGGCTAATGGAAATCCTAATAAATGCAATCAAAACTTTCCCGACTTGGCCAGCTGTTGGCTCTTCTCCTCTCTCTCTCTCTTTGAATTCCTCAGCAGAGACAGATGTCATAATAATAATAATGTGGTCGGTGCTTATATTTATCCTATTTCACACATGCGTATTAATACACATGTGTGAATTGGAAATGTGTTTTTTACATGTCCCAACTCCCTCTGCCATTATCAACAGCAACCCTGGAGCAATTAGGGTTAAGTGCCTTGCTCAAGGGCACATTGACAGACTTGTTCACCTTGTCGGCTCGGGGATTCGAACTAGTGATCTGTCGGTTACTGGCCCAACACTAACTAACTAACTGCCGCCCATATGTAGGATGTAGGATGGTGTGCAGTAGTGTAGGTGGGTGTTTTGCAGTGCCTGCATAGGTTTGGCTGGGCGGTCATGTGTGACTAGCTGAACGTTCTCTCAGAGCTGACCTATAATCCTCTGGGCCCAGCTTTTCAAAAGTTATCTATCCGGATTTCGGCTATCGGATAGGATTAAATGCATAGAAATAGAATGAATAGAATGTAACTCTCCATTCAAGTCACTGATTCGTCCATTCTATTTATTCTATACCAGGCGATGTCAGAGGAAGGCCCTAAAAATTGTCAAAAGCTCCGGCCACCCAAGTTCTCTCTACTACCACAAGGCAAGCGGTACTGATGCACCAAGTCTGTAACTAACAGGACCCTGAACAGCTTCTACCACCAAGCCATAATACTGCTAAATAGTTAGTTAAAGAGTTAACCAATAGCTACCCGGACTTTCTGTATTTGCACTAATTATTTTGATTCATCACATACGCTGCTGTTACTGTTTATTATCTATCCTGTTGCCTAGTCACTTTATCCCTACTTATCTGTACATATCTACCTCAATTACCTCGTACCCCTGCACATCGACTCGGTACTGGTACCCTGTGTATATAATCAAGTTATCGTTACTCATTGTGTATTTATTCCTCATGTTATAATTTTTCCTATTTGTTTTCTCTCTGCATTGTCAGGAAGGGCCCGTAAGAAAGCATTTCACTGTTAGTCTACACCTGTTGTTTACGAAGCATGTGACAAAGAATATTTGATTTGATTAATCCTATCCGATTGCCGAAATCCGGATAGATAACTTTTGAAAAACTAGGCCCTGGTGATTAATTACAGTGGGTTAGGATGAGAGCCTCATATCCAGCCCACATGGGAATGTCCCGTTCTACAACTCCACTCACACGCACAAACGCACACATACAGACGTAAATGTGAGCACACATACTAACACACACAGACAGGAACCACAAGTGACAGACTTGGCCTGGAAAGTCAGGAACACATCATGGGAAACTACCTCGAAAAACATAACACAGAAACGGGCCTTGTACAGTGCACTCCGTAATTATTGGGACAGTGAAGCATTTTTTCTTCTTTTGTCTCTATACTCCAAAAGTTTGGATTTGAAATCAAACATTGACTATGAGGTTAAAGTACATACAGACTGTCAGCTTTCGTTTTAACCTCTAAGAGATCAGTGTCCCGTATACGGGACGGTTGAGCTAACGTGCGCTAATGTGATTAGCATGACTGTTGTAAGTAACAGCAAACTTTCCAGGACATAGACATATATGGGCAGAAAGCTTACATTCTTGTTAATCTAACTGCACTGTCCAATTTACAGTAGCTATTACAGTGAACAAATACCATGCTATTGTTTGAGGAGAGTGCGCAACAACAAAAAACGTATCACGGCAACTGGTTTGATACATTCACCTCTGAAGGTAAATAATGTACTTACATTCAGTAATCTTGCTCTGAATTGTCATCCTAAGGGTCCCAGAGATAAAATGTAGCATAGTTTTGTTTGATAAAATCGATTTTTATATTCAAATGTAGGAGCTGGGTTCTACAGTTTGAACCCCTGTTGTCTCTGGCTCCACACCCACCCCACCCGGCCATCTAGATGTGTGAAAGTTAGTGTATAAGCTAGATCCATCATATATGACATTCCTGGGAGTGTGTAAACTTACATTTTGTATTACCATATCATTTTTGTATGTTCTTTACAGTTATGTACTTGAAAATGTATCAATTGACCAATTCTGCACATTAGGGCAGACTTGATACAAAATAGTCCAGTATTGCAATGCTTCACTGGATCAATCTGAAACTTTGCACACACACTGCTGTCATCTAGTGGCCAAAATCTAAATTGCGCCTAAACTGCAATATTATATTTTGGCCTTTCTCTTGCATTTCAAAGATGATGGAAAAAATATATAATAGAAAACGCATGTTTTTTGTTTGTATTATCTTTAACCAGATCTAATGTGTTATATTCTCCTACATTATTTTCACATTTCCAAAAACTTCAAAGTGTTGCCTTTCAAATGCTATCAAGAATATGCATATACACTGCTCCAAAAAATAAAGGGAACACTTAAACAACACATCCTAGATCTGAATGAATGAAATTATCTTATTAAATACTTTTTTCTTTACATAGTTGAATGTGCTGACAACAGAATCACACAAAAATTATCAATGGAAATCAAATTGATCAACCCATGGAGGTCTGGATTTGGAGTCACCCTCAAATTTAAAGTGGAAAACCACACTACAGGCTGATCCAACTTTGATGTAATGTCCTTAAAACAAGTCAAAATGAGGCTCAGTAGTGTATGTGGCCTCCACGTGCCTGTATGACCTCCCTACAACGCCTGGGCATGTTCCTGATGAGGTGGTGGATGGTCTCCTGAGGGATCTCCTCCCAGACCTGGACTAAAGCATCCGCCAACTCCTGGACAGTCTGTGGTGCAACATGGCGTTGGTGGATGGAGCGAGACATGATGTCCCAGATGTGCTCAATTGGATTCAGGTCTGGGGAACGGGCGGGCCAGTCCATAGCATCAATGCCTTCCTCTTGCAGGAACTGCTGACACACTCCAGCCACATGAGGTCTAGCATTGTCTTGCATTAGGAGGAACCCAGGGCCAACCGCACCAGCATATGGTCTCACAAGGGGTCTGAGGATCTCATCTCGGTACCTAATGGCAGTCAGGCTACCTCTGGCGAGCACATGGATGGCTGTGCGGCCCCCCAAAGAAATGCCACCCCACACCATGACTGACCCACCGCCAAACCGGTCATGCTGGAGGATGTTGCAGGCAGCAGAATGTTCTCCACGGCGTCTCCAGACTCTGTCACGTCTGTCACATGTGCTCAGTGTGAACCTGCTTTCATCTGTGAAGAGCACAGGGCGCCAGTGGCGAATTTGCCAATCTTGGTGTTCTCTGGCAAATGCCAAACGTCCTGCACGGTGTTGGGCTGTAAGCACAACCCCCACCTGTGGATGTCGGGCCCTCATACCACCCTCATGGAGTCTGTTTCTGACCGTTTGAGCAGACACATGCACATTTGTGGCCTGCTGGAGGTCATTTTGCAGGGCTCTGGCAGTGCTCCTCCTGCTCCTCCTTGCACAAAGGTGGAGGTAGCGGTCCTGCTGCTGGGTTGTTTCCCTCCTACGGCCTCCTCCACGTCTCCTGATGTACTGGCCTGTCTCCTGGTAGCGCCTCCATGCTCTGGACACTACGCTGACAGACACAGCAAACCTTCTTGCCACAGCTCGCATTGATGTGCCATCCTGGATGAGCTGCACTACCTGAGCCACTTGTGTGGGTTGTAGACTCCGTCTCATGCTACCACTAGAGTGAAAGCATCGCCAGCATTCAAAAGTGACCAAAACATCAGCCAGGAAGCATAGGAACTGAGAAGTGGTCTGTGGTCACCACCTGCAGAACCACTTCTTTATTGGGGGTGTCTTGCTAATTGCCTATAATTTCCACCTGTTGTCTATTCCATTTGCACAACAGCATGTGAAATGTATTGTCAATCAGTGTTGCTTCCTAAGTGGACAGTTTGATTTCTTTTTGAAGTGTGATTGACTTGGAGTTACATTGTGTTGTTTAAGTGTTCCCTTTATTTTTTTGAGCAGTGTACTTGCTTCAGGTCCTGAGCTACAGGCAGTTAGATTTGGGTATGTCATTTTAGGCGAAAATTGAAAAAAAGAGGTTAAGGTATTTCCATCCATATCAGGTGAACCGTTTAGAAATTACAGCACTTTTTGTACATAGTCCCCCCATTTTAGGGGAGCAAAAGTATTGGGTTCCATATTCATAGCACGCAATGACTACATCAAGCTTGATTATTGTCCAGTTTTTTGCCATTTGTTTTGATTGTGTTTCAGATTATTCTGTGCCCAATAGAAATTAATGGTAAATAATGTGTTGTGTCATTTTGGAGTCACTTTTATTGTAAACAAGAATATAATATGTTTCTAAACACTTCTACATGGATGTGGATGCTACCATGACTACGGATAATCCTAAATGAATAGTGAAATTGAATAGTGATAAAGTTAGATGCACAAATATCATACCCCCAAGACATGCTATCCTCTCACCATTACAATAACAGGGGAGGTTAGCATGTCTAGGGGGTATGATATTTGTGTGTCGGTAACTTTCTCACTCATTATTCATGATTCATTCAGGATTATCCGTAATCATGGTAGCATCCACATTCATGTAGAAGTGTTCAGAAACATTTCATTTCTATTGGGCACAAAATAATCTGAAACACAACCAAAACATAAAGCAAATGCATCCAATAAATGTGTAGAGTAACAAGCTTGATGTAGTCATTGTGTGCTATAAATATGGGACCAAATATTTAACACTTTTACTACTTTGTGAATCTTTTATTTTTTAGAATTTTTTGTCCCAATACTTTTGCTCCCCTAAAATGGCGGGACTATATACAAAAAGTGCTGTAATTTCTAAACGGTTCAGCTGATATGAATGAAAATACCCTAAAATTAAAGCTGACAGTCAGCACTTTAACTTCACAGTCATTGTTTGATTTCAAATCCAAACGTTTGAAGTACAGAGCCAAAAGAATAAACATTCTTCACTGTCCCAATAATTACAGAGGGCACTGTACTCTATACTTGTCTTGAAGGCTAGAATAGGACCGATAATTCCAACCATACTCGAACTATCTGTATATTCAACCAGTGGGGGAGAGGATCTATATTGGATATAAGCTGATATAATTGGCCATGCTACTCTCTCCTAACTGAATTGTCTCTCGAGGATGTGCTTTGTGTGTCTGTCTGTCTGCTGGAGTGTTTGTGTGTGTGCATGCGTATGATTTGTCTCTACCGTCTGTCTGTCGGAGAGGGTTGTTATTAGACAGCCCAGCAGCAGGTCCCTCCTGATGTTCTAACCACCTCCATTTGCACGGTGGAGGGTAGCCGCATCGACATCGGTGGGTAGCCAGGTACATTAAACAGACAGGATAATCAACCATACAGGAAGCTAGCGGTTGCTGTGGCTGAGCCCAGAGACTGGCGGCTTTTACCACTCGACTCCTACAGTAACAGGCTAACAGCCCAAATTAGGACTCAATTATACCAGTCCTCACTGAGGAACAATATAACCTTCTCAGACAGGGTCCATCAGATGTCAGCGAGCTGCTTTATTTGTAATTTAACTAGGCAAGTCAGTTAAGAACAAATTATTATTTACAATGACGGCCTAACGGACAAAACTGGACGACACTGGGCCAATTGTGCGCCGCCCTATGGGACTCCCAATCACGGCCGGATTGTGACACAGCCTGGAATTGAACCAGGGTCTGTAGTGACGCCTCTAGCACTGAGATGCAGTGCCTTAGAACGCTGCGCCACTCGGGAGCAGCGAGGACCACTGTGTGTTACACCACTGGCTATGTTCAATAATATTATACTGTACTACTAAAAGGCAGAGAAAGGACACAAAACACATGGCGATGCACCTAATTATCATAATGGTATTCATTTAACCCTTCCCTTATGTTCCGGGTTAATTTGAATCACAAAAATACTATTTGATGTAATTTATCCACCATGACCCTTCATCTACTTTCCTAAGTATGAGTCTCAAACTTGTAAACACGTCATCAAAAAAATAAAAAAATAAAAATTGACCCAGTACCGGAATAGTGACATTCTGGGTCAATTTGACCCGCATTTTGACCCCCGCAATTTGACGTTGGTCTATATAACTATTGAACAGTGTGTCCTAGAAACAAGCTGCTTTCTGCACAGCAATGGTGCAACCATGCTAATCACATAGAGATAAGTATGATGTCCCTATGATGCTGAGAGGCTGAGCAACACTAATCTGAAGTCAAGTGACCTTGACCTTGATGCTAGAGACAAACGGTATTATGTGCAGTAAAGATCTATCCATGATGATCACAAGGATATAAGTATGTTTTCCCTGTGATGCTCAGAGGTGGAGGGATAGTGATCTGAAGTTTGGCAAAAAAAAGTCATAAAATGTAATAATTAGTTTAACGACTGGTACAGTAATCAAACATTTGGCTCTAAATTTTGAACAGTTGGTAGTCTAACTGTAAGTCGCTCTGGATAAGAGCGTCTGCTATATGACAAAATATATATATATATAATAAAAAATAAAAATAAAGTTGGTCTATCAACTCAGGGAGAAAAGCATATGAAAGAGGACATTCTCAGCTACTGGAAAACACATCCTGGGAGGTTAAAATCATATATTTATGACCTTGATGTACTTACTGTACTTAAATGGACCTGGAATCAAACATAATGGAAGGGTTAAAAAAATGCAGAGGGAACATTCACTGACTGTACCATAGTGCACTTTAGCAAACAGCCCAACAGTAGCAAAGCACCAAGGTGTTGTTTAGGGGAGGACGTACTGTAGTGTCTGTTTTCAGCACATCTTCCCTGGAGTCCGGCTGGCGAGAACAGAGAGGAGGAGAGGGACAACAGAACAATATGAGGGATGCTGCTCGTCCCAGTGGTCATTTACCATGTGCTGGCAGAGGGAGAGCCAGATAAGAGTTTGGATCGGTGCCACCGTGTGGTTATCTCCGCTCTGGAATTGACCATCCATCAATCCCAGGCAAAGGACGAGCCAGGCAACTCGATTGGAGCGCAAGACGAGATTTTGTAATCCAATGACCTCCAAGAGAATGTGGCAGTGCATAGTGCTCACAAACATACACACAGAGAGTATACACTGAGTGTAGAAAACATTAGGAACACATTCCTAATATTGAGTTGCACCCCCTTTTGCCCTCAGAACAGCCTCAATTCGTCGGGACATGGACGCTACAAGGTATCGAAAGCATTCCACAGGGATGCTGGCCCATGTACACTCCAATGCTTCCCAGTTATGTCAAGTGTAGCTCAGTTGGTAGAGCATGGTGTTTGCAACGCCAGGGTTGTGGGTTCGATTCCCATGGGGGGCCAGTATGAAAAATAAAATCAAAAATGTATGCACTCACTAACTGTAAGTCGCTTTGGATAAGAGCGTCTGCTAAATGACTAAAATGTACAGTGAGGGAAAAAAGTATTTGATCCCCTGCTGATTTTGTACGTTTGCCCACTGACAAAGACAGGATCTGTCTATAATTTTAATGGTAGTTTTATTTGAACAGTGAGAGACAGAATAACAACAACAAAAAACAGAAAAACGAATGTCAAAAATTTTATAAATTGATTTGCATTTTGATGAGGGAAATAAGTATTTGACCCCTCTGCAAAACATGACTTAGTACTTGGTGACAAAACCCTTGTTGGCAATCACAGAGGTCAGACGTTTCTTGTAGTTGGCCACCAGGTTTGCTCACATCTCAGGAGGGATTTTGTTCCACTCCTCTTTGCAGATCTTCTCCAAGTCATTAAGGTTTCGAGGCTGACGTTTGGCAACTCGAACCTTCAGCTCCCTCCACAGATTTTCTATGGGTTTAAGGTCTGGAGACTGGCTAGGCCACTCCAGGACCTTAATGTGCTTCTTCTTGAGCCACTCCTTTGTTGCCTTGGCCGTGTGTTTTGGGTCATTGTCATGCTGGAATACCCATTCACGACCCATTTTCAATGCCCTGGCTGAGGGAAGGAGGTTCTCACCCAAGATTTGACAATACATGGCCCCGTCCATCGTCCCTTTGATGCGGTGAAGTTGTCCTGTCCCCTTAGCAGAAAAACCCCCGCAAAGCATAATGTTTCCACCTCCTTGTTTGACGGTGGGGATGGTGTTCTTGGGGTCATAGGCAGCATTCCTCCTCCTCCAAACACAGCGAGTTGAGTTGATGCCAAAGAGCTCGATTTTGGTCTCATCTGACCACAACACTTTCACCCAGTTCTCCTCTGAATCATTCAGATGTTCATTGGCAAACTTCAGACGGCCCTGTATATGTGCTTTCTTGAGCAGGGGGACCTTGCGGGCGCTGCAGGATTTCAGTCCTTGATGGCGTAGTGTGTTACCAATTGTTTTCTTGGTGACTATGGTCCCAGCTGCCTTGAGATCATTGACAAGATCCTCCCGTGTAGTTCTGGGCTGATTCCTCACCGTTCTCATGATCATTGCAACTCCACGAGGTGAGATCTTGCATGGAGCCCCAGGCCGAGGGAGATTTACAGGTATTTTGTGTTTCTTCCATTTGCGAATAATTGCACCAACTATTGTGACCTTCTCACCAAGCTGCTTGGCGATGGTCTTGTAGCCCATTCCAGCCTCGTGTAGGTCTACAATCTTGTCCCTGACATCCTTGGAGAGCTCTTTGGTCTTGGCCATGGTGGAGAGTTTGGAATCTGATTGATTGATTGCTTCTGTGGACAGGTGTCTTTTATACAGGTAACAAACTGAGATTAGGAGCACTCCCTTTAAATGTGCTCCTAATCTCAGCTCGTTACCTGTATAAAAGACACCTGGGAGCCAGAAATCTTTCTGATTGAGAGGGGTCAAATACCTATTTCCCTCATTAAAATGCTAATCAATTTATAAGAATTTTGACAATGCGTTTTTTTCTGGATTTTTTTGTTGTTATTCTGTCTCTCACTATTCAAATAAACCTACCATTAAAAGTATAGACTGATCATTTCTTTGTCAGTGGGCAAACGTACAAAATCAGCAGGGGATCAAATACTTTTTTCCCTCACTGTAAATGTAAGTTGGCTGGATGTCCTTTGGGTGGTGGACCATTCTTGATACACATGGGAAACTGTTGAGCATGAAAAACCCAGCAGCGTTGCAGTTCTTGACACACTCAAACCGGTGCACCTACTACCATACCCCGTTCAACACTTAAATATTTTGTCTTGCCCATTCACCCTCTGAATGGCACACATACACAATCCATGTCTCAATTGTCTCAAGTCTTAAAAATCCTTCTTTAACCCGTCTCCTCCCCTTCATCTACACTGATTGAAGTGGATTTAACAAGTGACATCAATAAGGGACCATAGCTTTCACCTGGTCAGTATGTCATCGAAAGAGCAGGTGTTCCTAATGTTTTGTACACTCAGTGTATACACAGACGTGTGCAAAGAAACACAAACGTCCACACATACACAACCATTCATTCACAGACACACAAAGTGTGGCAGGTACGCATTCAATATACACTCTATACACTCATACTCCCTCCCTCCCACACACACATTCCGGAACTTCCCTAATCCCAATCTGTCCCTCACCTTGTGTTCTGGCCCTGAAAATGAGTCCATACTCATGAGAGCAACGGGAGAGAGAGAGGGAGCGATGGTAACGAGGGAAGGGAGAACGAGAGCGTGTCAGGAAGTGGATTCTTTCTGCTGAGCGCCATCTGGAAGTTGCAAGGTAGATAAACAATGACAGGAGCTGTGTCCCATCTCCTCTCCCAAACTGGTCGACACACACACGGACACACACACACACGCACACAAGAACACGTGAAGACACAAACGCAATGCACGGCCGCCATCGCCGGCGTTCTCGCTCGCCACGCCAAGGATTGTCAGGGATTCTGGGCTTATCAATCGGCGGCCAGATACCAATTGGAAAGGCAGAGCAAACAAAGGGACGGGGAAAAAACAATGGTAATTTCAGGCAACAATGACAACACAAATGGGATGATGTCAGAGAGCTATTCTTTCAGCAGCCATGTATTTAATCTGGTCAAGCCTCCCCAAATCTATGCAATCTCTCCAGTGAGAGGGAGAGAATCAGCCAGCCAATCCCCCAAAATAGGAACTTGTTATGGAATTGGATAAGGGATATGGACGGTTAGCATTCTGCTAAGCAAGCAAACTGCAAACTGTCTGCTGCTGCAGTACTGGATGGGGAATCTGGTTAACACAAAAAAAAAAAAGCATTACTGTAGCTTGCACAATGAGGCCTGAGGCAATGCTTACTACAGGATTCCATGCTTCTAAAGCCAACACGCAAGGGCAACAGCTGGAGCTACGATTCCCATTGGAGATTACTGTCTGTAGGGTGGGCTGGGGGTTGGGGTGGGCTGTGGTGGGGTGAGCCTGGGGTGAGACTGTCACAGGAGCCATGCCATGGGGTAAGTATGGAGATAGAGGGGGAGGGAAGAGATAGAGAGGAGGGGGTGGACAGGATGTTGGTGAGACAGTGACAGGGCCCCTCAGGCAGTAAGGAGCAACCGCACCTGAATCCTGAACGCAACTCAGTTCAACTCAGCCTCTCTCTCTCCAGACTCAGCCATGTGGCAGCTGGCCTCTTCTACTCCAATGGCTCTGATGCAGCGACGGGGGAGTCAGGTGGCCGGGCTGAGAGGGACGGGGAGGTTGACAAATGAGCCTGGTCAGGTAACATCCACACAAAGGGATGGAGGGAAGGAGGAGGGAGGGAGGGAGAGAGGGAGAGGGTGTCTGTTGGCTCAAATCGGATCATCCACAGAAATCTGCGATCCGGTCAGGGGAGACTTTAAAGCCTCCCTCCGTAGGTCTGTTAGTGATTCTGATTGAGAAGACAATGGAGAGGGGAGTCAGGGAAGAATCTCCCTGGGAAGGTTTTCACTGAGATAAATCTAATGAAACAGAACAGGAACGACATGCAGGAAGAAAAGCTTGCCATGTCCCAAATGGCAGCCTATTCTCTACATGGGCCTATGGGCCCTGGTCAAAAGTAGTGTACTACATAGCAATTAGGGTGCCATTTAGGACACAACCCTCATCTGAACTCACAGAAAGTGTGGGAATTTGGGTCGGGTGCATCACATATTTATTCCTTGACGGACGAGAAAGAAAAGGAGAAAGGAGAGCGTAGCAAGACTGAGAGAAGAAGCCAGAATCTGAACTGAGAGAACAGATTCCTGTTTGAGCACATTTCAGTGTGGAGGAAGAGTTTCTCTGGCCCATGTTTGGGAACAAAAGGCTCAGTCTATAATCATGTTAGGGCTTTTGGCTAAACAAGTGTCCTCTCTTCTTCTGTACTTAGAGCTTGATGAATGCCCATTGTCTGGCTGTTATTAAACACAGCAGTCCCTATGCCAGATACACACACACACACAAACACACACGTCCAAACTCCAATTAGCACTACCAGCCAAGAATCAGCGTCACTGGTCTAACTACCTTAGGTAAACACAAACAACAACATCTTGGCATAAACTTGCTCTTGGCACGTTTAAAAAAAAGACAGGTTTTATGTTCAAATCCTTCGCCAGAGGTCGTGAACAGTCCTCCCACTGTTGTCTCGTTATCCTTGCAATAGGCACTATTGTGCAGAGCAGCTCCTTTTTTTTTCACTACCTTTAGAGAGCAGGTGATGATGATGAGTGTTGCAACTAACAGCAAAAAATTCATCTTTCATGGCCTTTTGTTCTGTCGCTTCACTGAAACTCTGCAGCTACACAATAGAATAGAGGGCTCGACATCTCCTCCTCCTCCTCCTCCTCCTCCTCCTCCTCCTCCTTCGTCTCTCCACTCACCATGACCAATCAGCTTGAAGAGTGTGATTTTTATGCACACCTCCATTTCAAACCCGTGAGCAGCAAACCTTCATTAGCATACTGATAGGAACTTGTTAGTGAGTATGAGAAAATGTATGCACTCACTAACTGTAAGTCGCTCTGGATAAGAGCATCTGCTAAATGACTAAAATTTTAAAATGTAAAATGATACTGATGGTGTACATCTAGCCTAGTCATCAACTTTGTTTACTAGACATCTAGATTATGTGGTGGTGGGGCCTCTGTAGCTCAATTGGTAGAGCATGGCACTTGTAACGCCAGGGTAGTGGGTTCGATCCCCGGGACCACCCATACGTAAAAATGTATGCACACATGACTGTAAGTGACTGCACATGACTGTAAGTCTGCTAAATGGCATATTATTATTTATTTAGCCTGTGTCATACCACTGTAATCCCAGACACACACATACACTCACCGGACACAATTACAGCACTCAGACACACACACACACACACACACACACACCGGCCGTGATTACAGCACGCAAATACACACAAACTCAGCGGACTGACTAATCACCCATCTGGAGCAGCCTTTCCAGGGCTTGATGACAAAGCGCCCATCCATCCCTACATATAGGTTAATGCCCTTGGAACAAACAGCTTACCCCATAGTACAGCGATATTACAGTGACGAGGGTCAGGGGGGCTGGTGACTGACATAGTGGAGGAAGCGGTGACATCACAGATAAGAACATGACTACCAGTGCCGGCGGCTACACTGGCTGCAGGCGCTGCTGTCAAGGCCGTAGTACCTGTGCTTGAACTCAAAAACAGTCCCGAGTCAAGGGCAAGGAGAGGGTGAGCGGAGCCAGAACAAAACAGGAGAAAAAGCCATTTCCATGTGGCTAGTTTGTGAAGTGAAATACCCTCTGTGGCTAAACGGCTTTCCTGCAAAAGCTCTGGTGCTGTATAAGTGCTGGTGCCAGCTAAGCGAGCTAAGCTGACTGTTTCTGGCCGAGGCTCTTTGAAAACAGCCCGTAGAGTAATCCCAAAATGCCTTATACATTGTGGAGAGACTGGTTGTGCAACTGGGCTGTGTGCTGGGCTGATCCAGGTAAGACTGCTTGTTCTCTGTAGCCCCTGGCCCGGGTAGTTAGGCTCAGACTGGGATAACACTGGAACAGGGCCAGGGGCCATTAGAGTGGAGAGAGTGCCTGCATCCCAAATGGCACCCTATTCCCTATTTAGTGCGCTACTTTTGATCGTGGGCCCTGGTCAAAAGTAGTGCACTAAATAGGGAATAGAGTGCCATTTCGGACGCAGCCAATGTCTGTCTGACACGGTAGTTGGAACATGACATTCTCAAAGACCAAAGAAGACTTTACGCGAGCCGGGCTAGAAGAGGCTATAGGAGAACTATAGGAGAGCCAGGCAGCTGTTTCATTCAACTTCTCAGATAACAAACACAGCCTCTCCAATTGGATATAGCCAGGCCTAACAAGCTGAAGGGCCGAGAGCAAGCTCGCATGCAAATAATGTTTTGATCCACGGTCGATGTGGCGGGACTGGGGTAAATCACTGACTCACCTTCCTTAGTTGCCTGATTAGGACCTGCGGACCGATATTATTGAGGAATGTCACCGTACATACGGACGAGAAAATCAGACAACAAACGCTTCCCTTGAAATGCATGAAACTATGTTCAGTTGGTAAATATTCAAGGACAAAAAACATACTTCAGCGAGCACTTGCCTTGCGCCATCAGTACATATCAGCTCCCAGCACAACAGGGTAAACAGACAAGAGATCACTGACTGTAATGGTCCCTAACCACATCATCTACTGGACTCAGTCACATGATCAGTGGCAGTGGGACACTGATTCTCCTCAGACAGGTGGGGGAACCTTCATAACTCCGTTACCACAGCCACAAATTCAAAATTGGCTATATCGTAACAATCAAAAACGTTTTGGTATTAATTTAATGTTAGGGTTAGGCATTAGGTTAGCAGTGTGGTTAATGTTAGGGTTAAGGTTAGGGTTAGGTTTAAAATCAGATTGTAAGAAGAGATACAGAATAAATGTGTAATTTAGCTGACAAATGCACGATTGCTTGCAAATGTGCATAGCCTACGTTCATGCACTTGCAAACTTTGCTGGAGTTGCTAGCTTGCTAACGTAATTGTTTTCCTCTTGGATGTGGAGTTTCCTATTGCAACCTTTTGATGGCAAATTTATTCAACCCTATAGTTGCTGAGGGTCGACTTTTTCAAGTGTTTGCACTGCTAGAGATCAAGCAGATAACGGCGCTACCGTTGCACCGCAGTAGGAGGCCTATATTGTTGAACTTGTCTATATACTGTCAATTATAAATACATTTTACTGCTGTAACATTCATTGCTGACTCCACTTGTAAATTGTCATTTTTATCCAGTAGAGTAACCTACATACTTGTTGTAGGCTATAAGCAAACGAGAACACCAGCTGTCTGATACTGACTGATCAAAGAGTGGCTGGCCCAGCGGCCACTTGTGAACACTCAGATAGAGCATATTATGACGTCTTGCCTGGGTTTGTTTACATTATGTTTTGCCTGGGTTTGGTTACATGATGTCTTCCTTGGGTTTGTTTACATAATGCCTTGCCTGGGTTTGTTTACATGATGTCTTGCCTGTGTTTGTTTACATGATGTCTTGCCTGGGTTTGGTTACATGATGTCTTGCCTGGGTTTGGTTACATGATGTCTTGCCTGGGTTTGTTTACATGATGTCTTGCCTGTGTTTGTTTACATGATGTCTTGCCTGGGTTTGGTTACATGATGTCTTGCCTGGGTTTGTTTACATGATGTCTTGCCTGGGTTTGTTTACATGATGTCTTGCCTGGGTTTGTTTACATGATGTCTTGCCTGGGTTTGTTTACATGATGTCTTGCCTGGGTTTGTTTACATGATGTCTTGCCTGGGTTTGTTTATATTATGTCTTGCCTGGGTTTGTTTACATGATGTCTTGCCTGGGTTTGTTTACATGATGTCTTGCCTGGGTTTGTTTTGTCGTCCCGACAGTTTGATATTTTAAGATAAATATAATTTACACTGATTACCATCCAAATTATGTAAAAATGTTCACAATGGGCAATAAGTCTGTGATGACTTTTTCATAACAATTTATTTTATAGGTTGTGTTACGACAGTCTCATGGCTCGTTACTCCCGGGCTGACAGTGCTTCTGTATGGAGTAGAAGTTGCCTGCCTTGAGCTATGAGCTAGCCCTCTGCTTAGCTCTGAACAGCCTTCAACCGGTTTGGGAGGAGGACTGACCGTGCTGGCCATCCCATGCTGGCCTTACGGCACATGCCAAGATTCGCCCCGCCCTGCGCCAATAACAACACAGGTCCACATATGTGACCATAGCTCACTCAATAGCCATCAAACCGCCGCGCTACGCTCTGTGAGCAAGCCCACCTTTGTAATTGGTTCCTCTGCAACCATTCCCACTCTGGATGACCAATGTAAACAAGGCAATAATAATTGGCATCCAACCAGACACTAGTTCCAGAATGTTGGAGAGGGTGAGTCATTTTCCCAAAGATAGAACACGAAAACATCATGATTGAGAATGTTCTATAACATTCGATAATCAGGACGGTATAAGATGGAGCTGAAAGAAAACATCCAAACAATGTAATCCTTTTTCAAATGAAGAGTGATTCTGCTTGTGGTGGTATGAGCTCACAGTCTCTCACAGTGTGTCTGACTGTTGGTTGATTGCACACCTCCAGGTAAGAACTCCCACTCACTGTCACACACACAGGGCAGTAAAACGGATCTAACGCCTCTGAACTCTGCTGAGAGAGAGAGAGAGAGAGAGAGAGAGAGAGAGAGAGAGAGGGGGCCAGAACCGTATCATTACCACAGCCCACACTCTGGGATACACATGAGAGCTGTGTGTGTGTGTGTGTGTGTGTGTGTGTGTGTGTGTGTGTGTGTGTGTGTGTGTGTGTGTGTGTGTGTGTGTGTGTGTGTGTGTGTGTGTGTGTGTGTGTGTGTGTGTGTGTGCGCATGTGTGCCAGGGCCTGCTCTGGTCTGAGCGAGTGCCATGGAGATGTTTGTCAATCCAGAGTCAGTCAGAGCGTGTCTGGACTGGGATGAGACCAAACGAAACAGACTGACTTAGAGACTGATACGAAGCCCCTGGGGGACTTTCACAGCAACAAAGAGCAGGACCAGGCTGTTCAATACAACAGCATCACTCCAAAACCATGCTGTGGGTCTCAACACCACTCATTAATAAAAACAATATAACTGCGGGGAACTAGAGAAGGAGAAGGGGGGCAGTTGGGGAGGACTAATGGGGAAAGTAGCGTGATTTATAAGCCAAAAGTAAGAAATTATTACGAGCCAGTTGACAATAACAACCCACAATCAGTCATAATTGTTTTTATGTGTGTGACATGACTGCAGATAAAGAGGGTTCTAATTGATATTCCAAACCGACTTTGTTAATTAAAGCGCTGATTATTCCACTGAACAGACCTCGACAACTGGAGGCGCTGCAGTGCCCTTTAGGAGGCTGTTGTTCCCTTTACAAAACATTCACTACTATTCCTGTGAGCCTGAATTTTAGGCACTAATATACACTGTCCAGGGAAGATGACCAAAATGTATGAACAAGCACAAAAACAGCGGGAGACTGTTTTGCATACAAGAGGTTCCTCAATCTGAACGCATTCATTTGCTTTCTGTAGGCCTAGTAAATGTCAAGTGTTTGTTAATTGATTGAGCAACACAGGAAAAATTGCCCACAAAGGAGAGGAAGAGTTTAATGTAGGCTCTGGTGATTTCATCTCTCTCTGCTGGAGAAATTCGAGGTGGAAAAGTTACACCAACAAAGATAATACCACAACAACTTCCACACACTCAACTAAAACACCACAGACGACCATAAACCACAAAAATCCTGAGCTGAAATCTCCCTTGTAGTTGTGGGCAAGCATTTCTGTGGGAGGAGAGAGCCTCAGAGGGCTGTAGCAGGCTGGCCAGGGACAATGGGCCTCATCTGTGAGAGGAGAGCCCGGGCACGGCTAGGAGAGGAGAGACTGGCTAGTGAAGACAGCACCCTTAATGGATGTGACAGTCAGCAGATACACACCAGGCAGCCAGCCCCGCTGCAATCACTCCTTCACCACCGTGCCCAGACAAGAAAACAGAGAAAAAACACAAGCTTCCCCTCTACTGATTACACACTACACAATACAGCCTCCTCACATTCCAGGAGACAGAGACAGACAGAGACAGACAGACATACAGACAGAGACAGACAGACAGACAGAGAGAGAGGGTGAAGAGCAGGAGAGCGCTGCCTACTTTTAGTTAGTGTGGTTATCAGTAGAAGTTTACTGTCGTTGTTTTATCAGGACGCCAGGGCTTTATAAAGTGAGAGACGTAGAGAGTAAAGAACCCAGAGAGGAAAACAGGAGGAGACTGTCCAAACTAAAGTTGGCCACAATCAGTTTTCAGAAGTACCCTGTGAAGTCACCGAGTTTCTCCTTGGCTAGAAGTGGGCTAGGGATCACGGTCAACTCAAGGCCTTTGATAATGTCCTGAAAGAGAGTCACAAACGAGGATGTAGACTGCTAGCAGACCGGGCAGTGTATGGTTGATATAGGAGGGAAACTCACAGTGGGAGTAAAATGGAGTGTGGCTTTTGATAAGACACTGAGAGGGGATAAAAACAGGCCTGGCAGTAGACAGCTGATTAGGGCACGTGTATGAGAGACAGAGAGAGCGAGAGAGAGAGAGTAGGGTGTGGAGAGTTAGGGAACAACTGGGGAGTGGGAGACTTCTGTGTCCTTGTCTGATGACCGTGACCCTGACTGGAACTGGTTGCATGCTGTGTGGAGGTGTGAGGATGGCTGCACTGAGGCCTGGGCTGGAAAGGGATGAGAGGACCGGTGTGGTGAGCCCCAGCTAGCCTAAGCTCCCCTAGGTCCCCTCTCTGCTCCCCTACTCTCCCCAGCTCCCCACTGCCTGTCTGGGCTCTGCTAATCAGAGGACTTAGCTCCTGCCCCTCCACAGGCTCCACACCTTCAATGAGATCCACGCCTTTGATATCCCCAAACCACCTGAAGGGAGGGACGGCACACACACACACACACAAACACACACACACACACACACACTGACCAGTGGACACACACACCTAAGCCCAGCTCGGCTCAAGGACAGAACGCCCACCTTGTTAAGGGGAGGCCGTGGGGAGGTGCAGGTGAGATTGGATCCAGACATGCTTGCGCACAGATAGAATTGAATTATTGATCAGCTGACACATTGCGTTATGAGGAATTCATGGATCCATGGCTCAGCTGCCCGCTTCCCTTAGGCTGGATGGAAAGAGGGTGGGAGGGAGTGTGCGTGCTTGTAATTATTGTATGTGTTTGTCTTTGTGTGCTTGCTTGTATTTGTCAGGGAGGGCAGGGGAAGAGAGTGGGTCTGGTAATTATTGCCAACAGATACAGCTCATGTCCTGTTAGCAACGTTAGCATTGGATTGGTCGCTCAGCTCAACTCTATAATCTAGGATTGATTGATTTGAGAAAAAGACAGGGCTAACAGCGCTGTTTTGAGCTGGTCAGCTTGAGGAGGGCATACAAGAAGATAGTCCACTTTCACCCAGAGCACTTTGAACACTTCCCATTTCTAACTATTAATTACAATTCCCCATACTGCATCATGGCTGAAGGAAATGCCAAGGCCAGACTGACAGGATGCATTTCACACCACATCCCTTTTTCCTAGGCTTAACCCACTTCTGAAAAATCCCTTTTAACCTAGGCCATGCTGCTCGCTGCCTGCCTGGCCTGTCTGCCTCCTGCCTGGCCTCTGCTATAAGGAGACCTCACCAGCACACCATGCATAGGCCTTATAAGTACTAGTCACTAGTACACTGATACAGTCATATCGCCTGTAGGGACACATTACTGTTTTGTAATGCCAGGCCACAATGGCCCAAACTCAAAGGGTTGTGGGATGTGGGTGTGGGTTTAGTTTACATAGATCCCAGCTTTTATTCGTCCTGATCAGATGTTCCATATGTGACAAAGCACTCAGGCATTTAAGTTATGATAATCGGGAGGCTATGGATTATTTGCTTTACATTTGACAGACATGACACATGGCACAGATGCACTGGTTAAACACACTTCACTGTTCAGTGAGAACGTTTTGCTTTCTGGTTTGAATATAAATAAAAAAGTGAAAGGACAGACTGTCACAGACACGAGAAGATCGGCCCAATGGAGTGAGACAGTGTGTTTTTCCATTACGGCCCCTAAACAATAAGTAATTCCATATGTGTAGTTAACCATTAAACCCTGAGGAATGTGTGATGACATCCAGACAGCTCTCAAACAGGGAAATTAAACAGAACAGAACAGCCCAGAAAACCACTGGCAGATCAAATTCACGGAAGGGAAGACCCAAAAGAAGAGAGAGAGTGGTAGAGAATGGACCTGTCAGTAAAAGTCAGTTTCCCCATAGCACCCAGACAGGCACAACAGCAACAGCCCCATATAAAGTCAGGGCCAGAGAAAGTCATTCAGTCCCATCTATAGAAGTCTTGATGGAAACGTCAAAGTGGTAAATAGATACTTCCACTGTCTAGGTCAGTCCTCCAATCTGTCCAAGTCCACCAATCACAACAGTCGCCAAACACGGCCTTAACACCCCACTTTCCTTCAATCTGTTATTGGAACTGCACTCACTTCACCCTTATCCAATTGAAAAAGGTATGGAGAAAAAAGAATTGGAGAGGGTAGTGATTTGGGGATCCAATTTGGCATTGTGTTTGCTGTAAACATTGTAACTGCTGGGGCATACGCTGGTTGTTTTAGAGAGGTAGAGGCAGCAGCAGTAACGTGCAGGCAGACGGGTTGGTGGGGGGAAAGGAAAGACAAGGTCTCGGTAATAAGGTACTTTAACCCTAGACGCAGTCCTCCTCTTAGCTAATGAGTGTAATTAAAGAGCTTAGAGTCTCTAAGAGATCAATGACGTGGGATCAGATAGGACGTAGCTCCTACACGGAGAAGGCCAACTGCATCTTAGGGATGCTTCAGACTTAAAGAGCAGGGAGATCATTCAAGATTGATGTCAAAATTGGACATCTATCCAAGTCCTTAGGACTTCGGGAAATGCTTTCAAAAACCGGCCACTACGGGCAACAGTGAGCGCTATTACCATTAAGTAGGCTTGGGTTTTGCTAGGGTGTTGTGGACAGGGGTAGCAGATCGGCATAATCCCATGACTCTGGATCAGAAGGTTGTGTGTTCAATCCCAGTCGTGGACACTGGTTTTTAATGTTTTGTTTTAACCCTATCCCAAACCTTAACCCTTCGGAATGAGTGGCTAAACTTAACCCTTAACATCAACATTTTGACTTTTGGAGAGATGGAACGATACAGAGCAGTAGGAGCAACAAAAACACGTAGACATTTGACGTTTGGAGCAACTTCGAAATTTAACGTTTGGAGAACGTGGATGAACGTCTATTTCTGCAATGAGACTGTGAGAGCTTGTTATTAAAGAGAGATGACTGGTACCGTGTGTGTGTTTGTGTGAGTGTGTGCAAGTATATGCTGTGTGTGCATGTAAATATTTAGGCCTAGGCATTCTTTGGGGGCATCTGGCACAGACTGTGATGTCATTACTTGGAGCAAGGTCAGTCATTTGGTTTGGCCTAAAACAGAAAAGCCATACAGGGGAAATTTGAACTGTTAACACTACTCTATGAAAGGGCAACACTGGGAGATACCGTGTCTTGCTTCTGGGTGACACAAACAAACCGTGTTGAAGGGTTAGGTTAGCAGAACATTACAGATCTAATCTGAACAAGATGCATGCGATAAACTCGTAAGACCTTGCACTCAGTGAAATGCAGAACCAGCCCCAGATTTGAATTAGCTCGTAAGATGCAGACGCAGACAAATTATCTCTGTAGTCTTCCTTGTTTTTAGAAAAGTGCAGGGGTGACACCAGAGTGTGGGGCTTTAGAGTCTGTCCTGTGGTTACATGATGAGTCAGTGTGGAATAATGCATGTCATCACTACTGTTTCTGAACAAGAGAGGGAGGCTGAGGGCACACACAGACACCCAAGGCACACAGCGATGGTGACACCCCACAGATCTGCATTTCAGGAGACAGATCCACGCCTGGGGCTTGACAGAAACATGAAGATGAATTTCCACACAGAATACAGGGACACCAAGAACTAGAGGGAAAGAAAGAGAGGAGGAAACAGAGAAAAAAAAGTAAAAGGCAAAAAATATTTTAAAAAAAAAGAGACATGCAGATCTGATAAAGAACGCTGCTAAGAAAGTTAGCGTAAGAGATACAGTGCATTCGGAAAGTATTCAGACCCCCCCATCATGTAAAACACTATTATTGCACACAAAATTCATGATGCCTTTGACCTTAACATGGGCCCCAGGACCAGTGGAAGCAAAACATCACCATAACATCAAAGATCCACCACCATATATTACAGTAGGTATGGGGTTCTTTTCTGCTTATTCATGCTCATTTCGACGCCAAACCCACCACTGGTGTGCGTGGCCAAAGAGCTCTATTTCCTTCCAGCAAGACAATAACCCCAAGCACACATCAAAATCCACAAAAAAATTGTTAATTGGCCCCAAAAAAAACATTTTGCAATGGCCATCTCAGTCTTTGGACTTGAAACCCTTTGAAAACATGTGGTTTGAATTGGAAAGGGCAGTCCATAAGCGCAGACAAAGGATGTCAGGATCTGGAAGGATATGCTATGGAGGAATGGTCTAAGATTCCTCCCAATGTGTTATCCAACTTATAAAACATTTTAGAAAAAGGTTTAGTGCTATTATCCTCGCAAGGTAAAATATTCAAAGGTATTGAAAACAGGGGTGTCAATAATTTTGACCCCTAGCGTTTTGAGAAGAAAAAAAGTATTACTTGTTAAACAAAACGTATTTCTCAAAGCAATTGTATTAGTATAAAATAACATAATTAGCTAATGTTTTGAGCATACAATATAGATCAGTATTTGAATTATTTATTTATACAGTCATTTCTGCTCATCTTTATCAAGGGTGTCAATAATTTCGGAAACCCAATGTATATACAGTGGGGGAAAAAGGTATTTAGTCAGCCACCAATTGTGCAAGTTCTCCCACTTAAAAAGATGAGAGAGGCCTGTAATTTTCATCATAGGTACACGTCAACTATGACAGACAAATTGAGAAAAATAAATCCAGAAAATCACATTGTAGGATTTTTAATGAATTTATTTGCAAATTATGGTGGAAAATAAGTATTTGGTCACCTACAAACAAGCAAGATTTCTGGCTCTCACAGACCTGTAACTTCTTCTTTAAGAGGCTCCTCTGTCCTCCACTCGTTACCTGTATTAATGGCACCTGTTTGAACTTGTTATCAGTATAAAAGACACCTGTCCACAACCTCAAACAGTCACACTCCAAACTCCACTATGGCCAAGACCAAAGAGCTGTCAAAGGACACCAGAAACAAAATTGTAGACCTGCACCAGGCTGGGAAGACTGAATCTGCAATAGGTAAGCAGCTTGGTTTGAAGAAATCAACTGTGGGAGCAATTATTAGGAAATGGAAGTCATACAAGACCACTGATAATCTCCCCTCGATCTGGGGCTCCACGCAAGATCTCACCCCGTGGGGTCAAAATGATCACAAGAACGGTGAGCAAAAATCCCAGAACCACACGGGGGGACCTAGTGAATGACCTGCAGAGAGCTGGGACCAAAGTAACAAAGCCTACCATCAGTAACACACTACGCCGCCAGGGACTCAAATCATGCAGTGCCAGACGTGTCCCCCTGCTTAAGCCAGTACATGTCCAGGCCCGTCTGAAGTTTGCTAGAGTGCATTTGGATGATCCAGAAGAGGATTGGGAGAATGTCATATGGTCAGATGAAACCAAAATAGAACTTTTTGGTAAAAACTCAACTCGTCGTGTTTGGAGGACAAAGAATGCTGAGTTGCATCCAAAGAACACCATACCTACTGTGAAGCATGGGGGTGGAAACATCATGCTTTGGGGTTGTTTTTCTGCAAAGGGACCAGGACGACTGATCCGTGTAAAGGAAAGAATGAATGGGGCCATGTATCGTGAGATTTTGAGTGAAAACCTCCTTCCATCAGAAAGGGCATTGAAGATGAAACGTGGCTGGGTCTTTCAGCATGACAATGATCCCAAACACACCGCCCAGGCAACGAAGTAGTGGCTTCGTAAGAAGCATTTCAAGGTCCTGGAGTGGCCTAGCCAGTCTCCAGATCTCAACCCCATAGGAAATCTTTGGAGGGAGTTGAAAGTCCGTGTTGCCCAGCGACAGCCCCAAAACATCACTGCTCTAGAGGAGATCTGCATGGAGGAATGGGCCAAAATACCAGCAACAGTGTGTGAAAACCTTGTGAAGACTTACAGAAAACGTTTGACCTGTGTCATTGCCAACAAAGGGTATATAACAAAGTATTGAGAAACTTTTGTTATTGACCAAATACTTATTTTCCACCATAATTTGCAAATAAATTCATAAAAAATCCTACAATGTGATTTTCTGGATTTTTTTTCTTCTCAATTTGTCTGTCATAGTTGACGTGTACCTATGATGAAAATTACAGGCCTCTCTCATCTTAAGTGGGAGAACTTGCACAATTGGTGGCTAACTAAATACTTTTTTTCCCCACTGTAGATCTTCCACAACCACAGATGCACTACATTATAAACTTAGACTTGCACAAACTGACTGACCCCACATCTCCTTCACACTCATCTTGGCAGTTGAGTAGTCTCAAGTCTATCTCACTCCATCGAGCTCTTTACATTTCTCTCACTCAATCTCTCTCTCCATTAGTTCCTCTCTCTCTATATCTTTCTCTCCATCTCTCAGGTTGGTGTTTGGAATGACCTTCATCTCCAGCCGTTGCCAGTGCACTGACCCTTCCTGCATCTGTCACACAACACCAGCCCTGCCTGGCTGGCTGGCTGCGGCCCACTTGCTACTTCATAATTAAATCATCCAGTGAGCACACTAAAAATAAGCGTGAGGAAGGCAATATCCAACAGCTATCACCACATTAACAGGAAGCAGCTGGACTTCATATTAGCTGTATAGCGGAGGTGATGATTAAAAATGATCTTGGCGTAAGGAAATCAGTCCGTTTTCAGGATTACCTGCGACATTGCTCACTTAGGTACAAATGTATTGCACCCTCCGGTGCTGCCTGAGATAGGATTAAACTCTAAACGTCACTCTAAAACGGAGCGACTCATTCAAAAACAAAAGCTGTAGAAATGGCATTACAGAAAGAGTGAAAGATTGAGTGGTTGTGTAGTTTTTCAATTATTTGCTAACTTTAAGTCTGCTTCCATGCCCAAATCTCTTTAAGAAAGCCACATATCATCCATCTGTCAATTCCTGTGAAAGTGCATTAAATTTGCACTGAAATGATGCGTCAACTAATCTTCATTACACTAAAAGTCGGAGAGATCCGATGGTCCTCTTTTCATTATAAAGCAGAGTTGGGCCTAAGATTCTCAGTCAACATCACGCTGATGCAAACAGGCATAAGTGACTCCTCTCCACTGAACACTTAAATGGATAGCATTTCACTAGCCCTACTTTCCCACGCTCAATTACCAAAGCACTAAATGAATTAGACTCTCCCTCCATCTCTCCCCCTCTCTCTTCTCACACCAAAATGACTCTGGAATAGAAATCATTTGACTAATATTGCAAAGAGTGAAGGTGACCCTGAAAGAGTTTTCAAATCCCTCCTTTTCCATCCATCTAGGGCGTCTGTATGAACTAATGCCAGTACCTTGGGTGGGCAGCCATGATGACATGATTTCTCCAATCAGCAGGCAGAATCTAAGGCCCATCCAGCCTGTCTTTGCGTCAGCCTGTCAGTTCAGCTAGCAGCTAGACTAGGGCATGTGGGAGAGAGAGACAGGGGCTTAGGAGCGACTCTTACATGTTGCTAGGTGGGCCTTGGGGCATGCCCCCAGAATGTTTTTGAAAAGGATAGAGACTAATCTTAAATTAGAAATGGGCAAATTTACAAGGATAAGGGGGGCCTTGCAGAGGGGCACTTACTCTGGTATAGTCCAATCATTCTTAGGGCCATACATACTGTACAGAATACCAGTGTATTAATGTGGATATACTCAATTAAACAACCATTTTGTACTCTTTCTCTACTATTGTATCATTAATTTCCTAGTCTTTTTCTGACTTCCCCTATGTCAGGTTGTTACAGTGCTTTCAGAAAGTATTCATATCCTTTGACTTATTCTACATTTTGTTGTGTTACAGCCTGAATTCAAAATTGATTCAATTATTTATTTTCTCACCCATCTACACACATTACCCCATAATGACAAAGTGAAAACATGTTTTTAGAAATGTTTGCAAATGTATAGAAAATGAATACAGTAATATCTCATTTACATAAGTATTCACACCCCTGAGTCAATACGTTAGAATCACCTTTGGCAGATGTGAGTCTTTCTGGGTAAGTCTCTAAGAGCTTTGCACAACTGTATTGTACAGTATTTGCCCATTATTCTTTTTAAAATTCTTCAAGCTCTGTCAAATTGGTTGTTGATCATTGCTAGACAACCATTTTCATGTCTTGTCTTAGATTTTCAAGCAGATTTAAGTCAAAACTGTAACTCGGCCACTCAGGAACATTCAATGTCTTCATGGTAAGCAACTCTAGTATAGATTTGGCATTGTGTTTTAGGTTATTGTCCTGCTGAAAGGTGAATTCATCTAACAGTGTCTGGTGGAAAGCAGACCTTTACCAGGTCTTCCTCTAGGATTTTGCCTGTGCTTAGCTCCATTCTGTTTCTTTTTTATCCTGAAAAACTCCTCAGTCCTTAACGATTACAAGCATACACATAACATGATGCAGCCACCACTATGCTTGAAAATATGGAGAGTGGTACTCAGTAATGTGTTGTATTGGATTTGCCCCAAACATAACACTTTGTATTCAGGACAAAACGTTAATTGCTTTGC
Source organism: Coregonus clupeaformis (assembly GCF_020615455.1). Taxonomy (NCBI): domain Eukaryota; kingdom Metazoa; phylum Chordata; class Actinopteri; order Salmoniformes; family Salmonidae; genus Coregonus; species Coregonus clupeaformis. The sequence goes on from NC_059210.1 coordinate 27,678,521, forward strand.
CACATTTTTTGCAGTATTACTTTAGTGCCTTGTTGCAAACAGGATGCATGTTATGGAATATTTGTTATTCTGTGCAGGCTTTCTTCTTTTCACTCTGTCAATTAGGTTAGTATTGTGGAGTAACTACAATGTTGTTGATCCATCCTCAGTTTTCTCTTATCACAGCCATTAAACTCTGCAACTGTTTTAAAGTTAACATTGGCCTCATGGTGAAATCCCTGAGTGGTTTCCTTCCACTCGGGCAACTGAGTTAGGAAGGACACCTGTATATTTATAGTGTCTGGGTGTATTGATACACCATCCAAAGTGTAATTAATAACTTCACCATGCTCAAAGGGATATTCAATGTCTGTTTATTGTTAGTTATTTTACCCATCTACTAATAGGTTCCCTTCTTTGTGAGGCATTGGAAAACCTCCCTAGTCTTTGTGGTTGAATCGGTGTGTGAAATTCACTGCTTGACTGAGGGACCTTACAGATAATTGTATGTGTGGGGTACTGAGATTAGGTAGTCATTAAAAAATCATGTAAAACACTATTATTGCACACAGTGCACAGAGTCCATGCAACTTATTATGTGACTTGCTAAGCATTTTTTTTTTAGGCTTGCCATAACAAAGGGGTTTCAGCTTTTCATTTTGTATTAATTTGTTTAAAAAAATCTAAAAACATTATTCCACTTTGACATTATGGGGTATTGTGTGTAGACCAGTGACCAAAAATCTCAATTTATTCCATTTTAAATTCAGGCTGTAACACAACACAATTTGGAAAAGGTCAAGGGGTGTGAATACTTTCTGAAGGCACTGCTGCTCTACATACTGTATGGATTACAATATTATTATACTGTAATAATAACCAGCAACATACACAGTTAAACATTTTTAAATGAAAGGTCATACTGAAATTAATCAATCAATCTCCACTCTACACAATCAAAAATGTAATATCATCATGGCTCCCGAGTGGAGCAGTGGTCTAAGGCACTGCATTGCAGTGCTAGCTGTGCCACTAGAGATCCTGGTTCGTATCCAGGCTCTGTCGTAGCCGGCCGCGACCGGGAGACCCATGGGGCGGCGCACAATTGGCCCAGCGTCGTCCAGGGTAGGGGAGGGAATGGCCGGCAGGGATGTAGCTCAGTTGGTAGAGCATGGCGTTTGCAACGCCAGGGTTGTGGGTTCGATTCCCACAGGGGGCCAGTATGAAAAATAAAAAATAATGTATGCACTCACTAACTGTAAGTCGCTCTGGATAAGAGCGTCTGCTAAATGACTAAAATGTAAATGTAATGGCTGCCTCTCTCCTGCATGAAGTTAACACATGCAATACACACTCTAGACTTAAAGGAGTAGTTCACTATTTTTACAACTTGATGTTAGATGGTTCCTCACCCTGAAAGTAGTCTAAGTATCAGGAGAAACTGTTATCCATGGTTCAAATGTATTACCGCCACACCGGCAGTCATGAATCATGACCGCAGTAACATTCTACGTGACCGTTGAGTTACGGTAATCTCCTCTTATGCACTCTGGACATGCTTGGTAGTACCCAACTCGCTAACAATCATCAGGTTACTAATGGGCTGGTACTTAGGGCTCTATTGTCCCTCTTACCTCTGACATCAATGCAAATGCAATCGAAAATCATATCAAAAACGTATCATCAAAACAGTATAGTGCTTTTAAAGCTCACTATGTGATTGATCAATTTGAAGAAAGAAGTTCAACAACAGGTTGAAACTGAGTGGAAAATATCGTCGTTGTGAATGTGGTTTCAAAGCATAACACAACGAAATGGATAGCGCTTTCTAAGGTGATGATTAATTCAAAACACCCATAAGCATATTAGAGCTTATGCATACGCATAGGCCTATACATATGAGCCCAAGCCCGAAAAAAACCCTGAATTAAAATAATGATTGTGCCGTTATACAATACATAATCTTCCACATATTACCCACGGCAGAAAAACATTTTTAAAAAACGGATTTAAGATGTCTTTGGTACATAATTGGTCTAGCCTATACTCCAAAATTAAACAAACTCTAGTAATCGCCTTTGAGTTTGGACTGTATTATTATGCATACAGGATGGACTGGTTACCTTATGCTATGCTCCAAACTTTCTATCCATAACTCTGGGATAGAACCTATACATTTACATTTACATCATTTAGCAGACGCTCTTATCCAGAGCGACTTACAAATTGGTGCATTCAACTTATGATAGCCAGTGGGACAACCACTTTTTATTTTATTTTAATGGGTGGTGGGGGAAGAAGGATTACTTTTATACTATTCCAAGTATTCCTTAAAGAGGTAGGGTTTCAAGTGTCTCCGGAAGGTGGTCAGTGACTCCGCTGTCCTGGCGTCGTGGGGGAGCCTGTTCCAACATTGGGGTGCCAGAGCAGCGAATAGCTTTGACTGGGCTGAGCGGGAACTGTGCTTCCGTAGAGGTAGGGGAGTTGCAGGCCAGAGGTGGATGAACGTAGTGCCCTTGTTTGGGTGTAGGGTCTGATCAGAGCCTGAAGGTAAGGAGGTGCCGTTCCCCTCACAGCTCCGTAGGCAAGCACCATGGTCTTGTAGTAGATGCGAGCCTCAACTGGAAGCCAGTGGAGTGTGCAGAGGAGCAGTAGGCCTAAGCAATGCTGTTGGTACATTGATTGTGCAGGGTGGCTTACAGAGTTAGACTACAATTATAGTACATTTGTATTTGATTTTGAATAGTCTAGTAATAGGGCATTGCAAAAGTGTTCATCCCCCTTGGCGTTTTTCCTATTTTGTTGCATTACAACCTGTAATTTAAATGGATATTTATTTGGATTTCATGCAATGGACATACACAAAATAGTCCAAATTGGTGAAGTGAAATAAAAAAAAATACTTGTTTCAGAAGATTCTACAAAATAAATAACGGAAAAGTGGTGCGTGCATATGTATTCACCCCCTTTGCTATGAAGCCCCTAAATAAGATCTGGTGCAACCAATTACCTTCAGAAGTCATATAATTAGTTAAATAAAGTCCACCTGTGTGCAATCTAAGTGTCACATGATCTGTCACATGATCTCAGTATATATACACCTGTTCTGAAAGGCCCCAGAGTCTGCAACACCACTAAGCAGGGGGCGCCACCAAGCAAGCGGCACCATGAAGACCAAGGAGCTCTCCAAACAGGTCAGGGACAAAGTTGTGGAGAAGTACAGATCAGGGTTGAGTTATAAAAAAATATCAGAAACTTTGAACACCCCACAGAGCACCATTAAATCCATTATTTAAAAAATTGAAAGAATATGGCACCACAACAAACCTGCCAAGAGAGGGCCGCCCACCAAAACTCACGGACCAGGCAAGGAGGGCATTAATCAGAGAGGCAACAAAGAGACCAAAGATAACCCTGAAGGAGCTGCAAAGCTCCACAGCGGAGATTGGAGTATCTGTCCATAGGACCACTTTAAGCCGTACACCCCACAGAGCTGGGTTTTACGGAAGAGTGGCCAGAAAAAAAGCCATTCCCTTAAAAAAAAAATAAGCAAACAAGTTTGGTGTTCGCCAAAAGTCATGTGGGAGACTCCCCAAACATATGGAAGAAGGTACTCTGGTCAGATGAGACTAAAATTGAGCTTTTTGGCCATCAAGGAAAACGCTATGTCTGGCGCAAACCCAACACCTCTCATCACCCCGAGAACACCATGTGTTTCATCGGCAGGGACTGGGAAACTAGTCAGAATTGAAGGAATGATGGATGGTGCTAAATAAAGGGAAATTCTTGAGGGAAACCTGTTTCAGTCTTCCAGAGATTTGAGACTGGGATGGAGGTTCACCTTCCAGCAGGACAATGACCCTAAGCATACTGCTAAAGCAACACTCAAGTGGTTTAAGGGGAAACGTTTAAATGTGTGGTATGACTTAAAAATTGCTCTACACCAGCGGAACCCATCCAACTTGAAGGAGCTGGAGCAGTTTTGCCTTGAAGAATGGGCAAAAATCCTAGTGGCTAGCTGTGCCAAGCTTATAGAGACATACCCCAAGAGACTTGCAGCTGTAATTGCTGCAAAAGGTGGCTCTACAAAGTATTGCCTTTGGGGGGGTGAATAGTTGTGCACGCTCAAGTTTTGTTTTTTTGTCTTATTTCTTGTTTGTTTCACAATAAATAATATTTTAGATCTTCAAAGTGGTAGGCATGTTATGTAAATGAAATGATATAACCCCCCAAAAAAACATTTTTAATTCCAGGTTGTAAGGCAACAAACTTGGAAAAATGCCAAGGGGGGAGAATACTTTCGTAAGCCACTGTATCTCTAACGGTCGCCCCAGAGCTAGTTTTTTAATGCACATGATGTCAGAATGCACTCACTGTTCCAAAATGTGATTGTTACGCAACAGGACAGTTAACCATCGCTTCCCTCAAACCAAGGCACGCTGCCTGCTAATTATCTATAGGCTGTGTTTCAACTTGGCAATTTCTAATTATTTTCTAACAAGTTTTATTTGAGCCGTGTTCACATAGAAGTAGCCCATTTCACTGTTGCGGACAATTTATGTTTGAGGCTTTACTGAGACAGACAAACTTCTCTCTTCGACGAGAGCCCAAGCACTTCCCCAGTGTTTCCCCAGATCAAGTATGCAGACATTTGTGCATCTTCAGTCAGAACAGAACCTGCACTGACTTTTTCCCCCTGGCCCATTTTTCGGCTGGCGCCTGCATTGCCTTCATTGTTGTTTTCCTTACTAATAATGCGTTTGGACATGTGTGTGTTCCTATCAAAGTAAGTGTCTTATTACGTTATCATTGTCGTTTCTAATGTAGCACACCGCATCGTATGTATGTATGGAGTATAATGTATTTATTGTTTTATTCACATGTTTTCAAGTACTGGTGACAAATCATGCATTCCGATTCTCGCATAGAATGTAATGGACACATATGATGTGTGTAAAATACTTTTTGGAAGATTGTACTGATTATGATGAGCTAATGCTAAGCTATTTGCCAGCTATGTGTGGCGCCATGTTTGTTGACATCATACTATGCATTCTGGTTTTCACGTAAACGTCTGTCAGACCAAAGATGTTATAACAAAACGAGGTGAAAGGGTGGTTCACTCGACTGACAGATTGTAACTATTGTTACTCGGTTGCCAGCTACGACCCTCCTTTTTATTTTTATTTAGCTTATAAACTTCTCCTGTGTTTGCCCCACATTTATTGATAAATCCTCCACCCACAAATGAAATGAAACCCCCCACAAAACCCCCTAAAATGGTTTCATCCAATTCTGGCAACCCTGTTTAGCTTTCGCGCTATGGTTAGGCTAAGCAGTAGGCTTGTATTTGGGGTGATGATATGTGAGGTGATAACATTTTATTTGCTTTGTGATTTGTCAAAAACTGTAAACGACTTGTCAAGTAATGTGCTCTGGTTCCTGTATACACTGTAACAAGTACATCGAAGATTTGTAATATGCTGAAACGTGGCCAAACTAAGTTAATATTTTTCTGGCAATGGGCATCTTTGACTTTGTTTATTTGTGAATTATAGTGAATGGCATTCTGGGATTAGAGAGTTTCCGCTTGTAAACATTAACAAACATGGCTGCCATCATAAAGAATTTAGCTGCTGTTAGCTTAGCTGACACGCATCTCTTTTCTAAACATTATTAAATTTCTCCCTTGTGCTTACCAGAGATGTGGTACATTGTAAACAAGTCTAGCTGTTAGGTAGCTAACGTATGTTTTGTTTTTTTCAGCGCAACCTGTTATTTAGACTAGTTTACGGAATGAGTTTGGCTGTGGATGTGTTCAGTGTGATGCTTGGATGATGAAGTTTGCATTTACATTTTACAATAAAAGGTGAAATTGAGGAATAAAGTTGTGAAGACCTTTATTTCTCATCAGTACAAAACATTGTTTAGATGCTTTACAGACAACAATTCTGTTTAGATGCGTTTGTTGCATCATACGTTTTGTTGCCACTGTTCCAATCATCACATATTTGCGATGGTACACTGCAGGGACCCCTCAACAATGATCACAAATACGTGATCGTATGCGTTAAAGGGTTAATAGGCTGACACATTACCTTTAGCTACAAAATATCTCACCAACATTTCCATCTCCTCCCCTCTCTTCTTCATTCCTTTCTCGAGCGCGTAGACAGAGAGGGGCTGTCAACAACAGTTTAATTAAATATGTTTCGTTATGAAAACATGTTACTATTGATGTTCCCAAACAGATTTCACTTTTAAAATGAAGCACTGGGTAGCTGCAGGAACATAATTGGAGAGCCCACGGCATACAGAGTTTGGGTGGAATATCACCTGTCGCGCAGCTAAAGGCTGCATGCTCCTCAAACAGTGGTTGTGTGAAGTGAAATAACCGGAGTAGCCTACCTGCATGATTGAAAAACGAATCACATGATAGAAAAACAAATTGTCAGGAAAGCGGCCTCCATTCGCTATTCAAGTGTATATACGGATGAGATACATTTTTCCCCTGCCCCTGTTACTTTGACAATGGGCCATTCTAAATTGAAACTAATTTTACAAATCAGTAAAGACCAGATTAAATTGAGAATAGTCTGATGGGTGAAAATATGATCACTTGATGGGGGAACAGCATGTGCAGCCTGAGGCAAGGAACAGAGAGCAAGCTTTTTTTTGCAACTTTCTCAAATCATCAATAGCCTATAGTCACATCATGCAGCCCATACAGTGGGGAAAAAAAGTATTTATTCAGCCACCAATTGTGCAAGTTCTCCCACTTAAAAAGATGAGAGAGGCCTGTTATTTTCATCATAGGTACACGTCAACTATGACAGACAAATTGAGGAAAAAAAATCCAGTAAATCACATTGTAGGATTTTTAATGAATTTATTTGCACATTATGGTGGAAAATAAGTATTTGGTCACCTCCAAACAAGCAAGATTTCTGGCTCTCACAGACCTGTAACTTCTTCTTTAAGAGGCTCCTCTGTCCTCCACTCGTTACCTGTATTAATGGCACTTGGTTGAACTTGTTATCAGTATAAAAGACACCTGTCCACAACCTCAAACAGTCACACTCCAAACTCCACTATGGCCAAGACCAAAGAGCTGTCAAAGGACACCAGAAACAAAATTGTAGACCTGCACCAGGCTGGGAAGACTGAATGTGCAATAGGTAAGCAGCTTGGTCTGAAGAAATCAACTGTGGGAGCAATTATTAGGAAATGGAAGACATACAAGACCACTGATAATCTCCCTCGATCTGGGGCTCCACGCAAGATCTCACCCCGTGGGGTCAAAATGATCACAAGAACGGTGAGCAAAAATCCCAGAACCACACGGGGGGAACCTAGTGAATGACCTGCAGAGAGCTGGGACCAAAGTAACAAAGCCTACCATCAGTAACACACTACGCCGCCAGGGACTCAAATCCTGCAGTGCAGACGTGTCCCCCTGCTTAAGCCAGTACATGTCCAGGCCCGTCTGAAGTTTGCTAGAGTGCATTTGGATGATCCAGAAGAGGATTGGGAGAATGTCATATCGTCAGATGAAACCAAAATATAACTTTTTGGTAAAAACTCAACTCGTCGTGTTTGGAGGACAAAGAATGCTGAGTTGCATCCAAAGAACACCATACCTACTGTGAAGCATGGGGGTGGAAACATCATGCTTTGGGGCTGTTTTTCTGCAAAGGGACCAGGACGACTGATCCGTGTAAAGGAAAGAATGAATGGGGCCATGTATCGTGAGATTTTGAGTGAAAACCTCCTTCCATCAGCAAGGGCATTGAAGATGAAACGTGGCTGGGTCTTTCAGCATGACAATGATCCTAAACACACCACCCGGGCAACGAAGGAGTGGCTTCGTAAGAAGCATTTCTCAAGGTCCTGGAGTGGCCTAGCCAGTCTCCAGATCTCTACCCCATAGAAAATCTTTGGAGGGAGTTGAAAGTCCGTGTTGCCCAGCGACAGCCCCAAAACATCACTGCTCTAGAGGAGATCTGCATGGAGGAATGGGCCAAAATACCAGCAACAGTGTGTGAAAACCATGTGAAGACTTACAGAAAACGTTTGACCTGTGTCATTGCCAACAAAGGGTATATAACAAAGTATTGATAAACTTTTGTTATTGACCAAATACTTATTTTCCACCATAATTTGCAAATAAATTCATTAAAAATCCTACAATGTGATTTTCTGGAATTTTTTTTCTCATTTTGTCTGTCATAGTTGACGTGTACCTATGATGAAAATTACAGGCCTCTCTCATCTTTTTAAGTGGGAGAACTTGCACAATTGGTGGCTGACTAAATACTTTTTTTCCCCACTGTATATATATTTTGATTTTGTAAGACCTTCTAAGTTTTGTATCATTCACAACTAAAGTTGCCAAATAACTCTGAATCTAGCGTATAGGACCTGTTTTAAATTAATGTGTGACCGGCAGTCTTTTGCATGACAATAACCAGCTGACAAAATTGAATGACCGCCACAGCCCTAGTGGTGGCTAAGGTTAGCTGAAGTTTGTAGTGGCTGTTTAAAAATATCTGAACCATGGATTACAGTTTCTCTTGGCTTATAGACTACTTTCAGGGTAAGGAACCGTCTAACATCAAGTTGTAAAATTGTGAACTACTCCTTTAAACTAGTATCATTTCATTAGAGATCATATACAGTACCAGTCAAAAGTTTGAACACACCTACTCATTCAAGGGTTTTTCTTTATGTTTACTATTTTCTACATTGTATAATAATAGTGAAGACATCAAAACTATGAAATAACACATATGGAATCATGTAGTAACCAAAAAAGTGTTAAACAAATCAAAATATATTTTATATTTGAGATTCTTCAAATAGCCACCCTTTGCCTTGATGACAGCTTTACACACTCTTGTCATTCTCTCAACCAGCTTCACCTGGAATGCTTTTCCAACAGTCTTGAAGGAGTTCCGACATGTGCTTAGCACTTGTTGGCTGCTTTTCCTTCACTCTGCCGTCCGACTCATCCCAAACCATATCAATTGGGTTGAGGTCGGGGGAATGTGGAGGCCAGGTCATCTGATGCAGCACTCCATCACTCTCCTTCTTGGTAAAATAGCCCTTACACAGCCTGGAGGTGTGTTGGGTCATTGTCCTGTTGAAAAACGAATTATAGTCCCACTAATCCCAAACCAGATGGGATGGCGTATCGCTGCAGAATGCTGTGGTAGCCATACTGGTTAAGTGTGCCTTGAATTCTAAATAAATCACTGACAGTGTCACCAGCTAAGCACCCCCACACCATAACACCAAAGATCATACCCCCCCAAAAATGCTAACCTCCCCTGTTATTGGTAATGGTGAGAGGTTAGCATGTTTTGAGGGACATGATCTTTGTATATCTGTAACTTTCTCACTCATCATTATTCAACATTCATTCATGATTATCCGTAGTCATGGTAGCATCCACATTAATGTAGAAGTGTTCAGAAACATATTCTATTCATGATAAAAGTGACTTCAAAATGACACAATGCATTATTCACCAATAATTTCTATTTCAGCACAACATACTCAGAAACACAACCAAAACAAACTGCAAATGCATCCAACAAGTTTGTAGTGACTATGGGACCAAATACTAAACTTTTGACTAAATGTAATACACGATAAGTGAATTTGTCCAAATACTTGCCACCTTCACATGTGGGGACTAGATACATGAAGTGCATTAATTTCTTAACGGTAAAACAGATCTGTATAAAAATGCCATCAAATAAAAGGTGATATTCTGTACTTTCACCTCATATAAAACATTTGATCTCAAATCCAAAATGCTGGAGTATAGAGCCAAATTAAAAGTTGTAGCTTTACTGTTCAAATATAGTAAATACGTAGGGGAGTATATATATTTCCTAATTCAGCCTTTTTGATGAGTAGTGAAGATAGTTTTTTCATCTAGGCTGACATTCTGAATAGTCTTCCCCTCCCTTTCCCCCAGTTCCCACCCCACCTCATATCATAGCAACTATCTCCCTCTCGGCTCTATCCCTGTGAAATATTAGTACTTCTCACTGCCGGCGCATAACAATGTACAACTTCTCAGTCGAGCAATTAAGTTATCTAATTCCCTCACAAATCATTTATCTTTTTGCAGAACATGTGTGCTTTACAGAATTACACACATTCTCTTTCGGAGTCTGACTCATATGAAAACCCCTGTGAGACTGTAGGGAGTGTCAGACTCAGAATAGTTGAAGGTAAAGATGATAGCAATCAGAGTTGGAGGGTGGGTAGTGTTCTGAGAATCAGCATGGGATGAGAAGTGGTGTGGAGAGAGCCATGGTAGGTTGAGAGCACTGTGGAGAGCATCAGTATAGGATAAAAGCAGTGTTGGTTGAGACAGAGTGTCAAGGTTGTTTGAGGGGTAAAGTGAACCCTGCCGAGTTTGGGTCAGGTCGTAATGGTGAGGGCGAAGGGCTGAAGTGGAACCCTGCAGTATTAGGAGAGTCGCTAGCAGAGGAGGGAAAGCCTTGGAAGGTGTTGAATCTCTGTCTGTGAGAGGGTGGGTGGTAGGAACTATGGAGGATCTCTGAGCAGCATGGTGGGGAGGGGTGTACAGTACAGACAGAGGGAGGCACGCCCCTGCCCCAAGCCCCCCGCAGGTGGACACAGCAGAGAGACAGCCCAGCCGAGCAGTCAGCTGTCGTTGAGGAACCGTGAGAATGAATGTGATCTCACATCGTAGGCCTGTCATAACCACAGTGACTTTGTTATCAGCTGTAACTGAGTTCAAAAGCATGGGGATGGAATGGCAGGGGCTACACTCCCCTACATATGTATTTGGACTGTGAAGCTGAAACTTTTAATTTGGCTCTATACTCCAGCATTTTAGATTTGAGATTAAATGTTTTATATGAGGCAACAGTACAGAATGTCACCTTTTATTTTAGGTTATTTTCATACATACAGTGCATTCGGAAAGTATTATTCTAAAATGGATTAAATTGTTTTTTCCCCACATCAATCTACACACAATAACCCATAATGACAAAGCAAAAACAGATTTTTAGAACATTTGGAAATATGACATTTACATAAGTATTCAGACCCTTTACTCAGTACTTTGTTGAAGCACCTTTGGCAGTGATTTCAGCCTGGAGTCTTCTTGGGTATGACGCTACAAGCTTGGCACACCTGTATTTGGGGAGTTTCTCCCATTCTTCTCTGCAGATCCTCTCAAACTCTGTCAGGTTGGATGGGGAGCGTCGCTGCACAGCTATTTTCAGGTCTCTCCAGAGATGTTAGATCGGGTTAAAGTCCGGGCTCTGGCTGGGCCACTCAAGGACAGTCAGAAACTTGTCCCGAAGCCACTCCTGCGTTGTCTTGGCCGTGTGCTTAGGGCCGTTGTTGTGTTGGAAGGTGAACCTTCACCCCAGTCTGAGGTCCTGAGCGCTCTGGAGCAGGTTTTCATCAAGGATCTCTCTGTACTTTGCTCCATTCATCGTTCCCTCGATCCTGACTAGTCTCCCAGTCCCTGCCGCTGAAAAACATCCCCACAGCATGATGCTCCCACCACCATGCTTCACCGTAGGGACGGTGCCTGGTTTCCTCCAGATGCGACGCTTGGCATTCAGGTCAAAGAGTTCAATCTTGGTTTCATCAGACCAGAGAATCTTGTTTCTCATTGTCTGAGAGTCCTTAAGGTGCCTTTTGGCAAACTCCAAGCGGGCTGTCATGTGCCTTTTACTGAGGAGTGGCTTCCATCTGGCCACTCTACCATAAAGGCCCGACTGGTGGAGTGCTGCAGAGATGGTTGTCCTTCTGGAAGGTTCTCCCATCTCCACAGAGGAACTCTGGAGCTCTGTCACAGTGACCATCGGGTTCTTGGTCACCTCCCTAACCAAGGCCTTTCTCCCCTGATTGCTCAGTTTGGCCAGGCGGCCAGCTCTAGGAGGAGTCTTGGTGGTTCCAAACTATTTCCATTTAAGAATGATGGAGGTCAGTGTGTTCTTGGGGACCTTCAATGCTGCAGAAATGTTTTGGTACCCTTCACCAGATCTGTGCCTCAACACAATAGAATCAAATTTTATTTGCCACATGCGCCGAATACAACAGGTGTAGACATTACAATGAAATGCTTCCTTACAAGCCCTTAACCAACAATGCAATTTTTAAAGAATATATATTATATTTTTTTAAGTGTTAAGTAAAAAAAAAAAAAAAGCAAACAACTAAAGAGCAGCAGTAAAATAAAATAACAGTAGGGAGGCTATATACAGGGGGGTACCGGTGCAGAGTCAATGTGCGGGGGCACCGGCTAGTCGAGGTAATATGTACATGTGGGTAGAGTTAAAGTGACTATGCATAAATAATAGACAGAGTAGCAACAGTGTAAAAGAGGGGGTGGGGGGGCAGTGCAAATAGTCCGGGTAGCAATGATTAAGCTATTCAGGAGTCTTATGGCTTGGGGATAGAAGCTGTTGAGAAGCCTTTTGGACCTAGACTTGGCGCTCCGGTACCACTTGCCGTGCGGTAGCAGAGAGAACAGTCTATGACTAGGGTGGCTGGAGTTTTTGACAATTTTGAGGGCCTTCCTCTGACACCGCCTGGTATAGAGGTCCTGGATGGCAGGAAGCTTGGCCCCAGTGATTTACTGGGCCGTACGCACTACCCTCTGTAGTGCCTTGCGGTCAGAGGACGAGCAGTTGCCATACCAGGCGGTGATGCAACCAGTCAGTATGCTCTCGATGGTGCAGCTGTATAACTTTTTGAGGATCTGAGGACCCATGCCAAATCTTTTCAGTCTCCTGAGGGGGAATAGGCTGAGGGGGAATCCTGTCTCAGAGCTCTACGGACAATTCCTTCGACCTCATGGCTTGGTTTTTGCTCTGACATGCACTGTCAACTGTGGGACCTTATAGAGACAGGTGTGTGCCTTTCCAAATCAAGTCCAATCAATTGAATTTACCACAGGTGGACTCCAATCAAGTTATAGAAACATCTCAAGGATGATCCTGTAGCTCAGTTGGTAGAGCATGGCACTTGCAATGCCAGGGTTGTGGGTTCATTTCCCACGGGGGGCCAGTATGAAAATGTATGTACTAACTGTAAGTCGCTCTGGATAAGAGCGTCTGCTAAATGAATAAATGTAAAAATGTAATGATCAATGGAAACAGGATGCACCTGAGCTCAATTTCGAGTCTCATAGCAAAGGGTCTGAACACATATGTAAATAAGGATCTGTTTTTTATCAATTTGCAAAAAATTCTAAAAACCTGTTTTTACTTTGTCATGATGGGGTATTGTGTGTAGATTGATGAGGATTTTTATTTATTTAATCCATTTTTAGAATAAGGCTGTAACGTAACAAAATGTGGAAAAAGGGAAGAGGTCTGAAAATAACACAATATACAGTACCAGTCAAATGTTTGGACACACCTACTCATTCAAGGGTTTTTCTTCATTTTTACTATTTTCTAAATTGTAGAATAATATGAAGACATCAACACTATGAAATGGAATCATGTAGTAATCAAAAAAAGTGTTAAACAAATCAAAATATATTTTATATTTGAGATTCTTCAAAGTACCCACCCTTTGCCACGATGACAGCTTTGCACACTCTTAGCATTCTCTCAACCAGCTTCATGAGGTAGTCACCTGGAATGCTTTTCCAACAGTCTTGAAGGAGTTCCCACATATGCTGAGCACTTGTTGGCTGCTTTTCCTTCACTCTGCGGTCCAACTCATCCCAAACCATCTTAATTGGATTGAGGTCGGATGATTGTGGAGGCCAGCTCATCTGATGCAGCATTCCATCACTCTCCTTCTTGGTTAAATAGCCCTTACACAGCCTGAAGGTGTGTTTTGGGTCATTGTCCTGTTGAAAAACAAATGATAGTCCCACTAAACGTAAACTAGATGGGATGGCGTATCGCTGCAGAATGCTGTGGTAGCCATGCTGGTTAAGTGTGCCTTGAATTCTAAATAAATCTCTGACGGTGTCACCAGCAAAGCACCTCCACGCGTCACGGTGGGAACCACACATGCGGAGATCATCACCTACTCGGCGTCTCACAAAGACACGGCGGTGGGAACCAAAAATCTATAATTTGGACTCATCAGACCAAAAGGACAGATTTCCACCGGTCTAATGTCCATTGCTCGTGTTTCTTGGCCCAAGCAAGTCTCTTCTTTATTTTTATTTTATTTAACCTTTATTTAACTAGGCAAGTCAGTTAAGAACAAATTATTATTTACAATAATGGCCTACACCGGCCAAACCCGGACAATGCTGGGCCAATTGTGCGCCGCACTCTGGGACTCCCAATCACGGCCGGTTGTGATACAGCCTGGAATCGAACCAGGGGGTCTGTATTGATGCCTCAAGCACTGAGATGCAGTGCCTTAGACCGCTGCGCCACTCGGGAGCCCGTTCTTATTGGTGTCCTTTAGTAGTGGTTTCTTTGCAGCATGAAGGCCTGATTCATGCAGTCTCCTCTGAACAGTTGATGTTAATATGTGTCTGTTACTTGAACTCTGTGAAGCATTTATTTGGGCTGCAATCTGAGGCTGGTAACTCTAATGAACTTATCCTCTGCAGCAGAGGTAACTCTGGATCTTCCTTTCCTGTGGCGGTCCTCATGAGAGCCAGTTTCATCATAGCGCTTGATGGTTTTTGTGACTGCACTTGAAGAAACTTTCAAAGTTCTTGAAATATTCCGGATTGACTGACCTTCATGTCTTAAAGTAATGATGGACTGTCCTTTCTCTTTGCTTATTTGAGCTGTTCTTGCCATAATATGGACTTGGTCTTTTACCAAATAGGGCTATCTTCTGTATACCCCCTCTACATTGTCACAACACAACTGATTGGCTCAAATGCATTAAGAAGGAAATAAATTCCACAAATTAACTTTTAACAAGACACACCTGTAAATTGAAGTTGGTTGAGAGAATGCCAAGAGTGTGCAAAGCTGTCATCAAGGCAAAGAATCTGAAGAATCTCAAATCTCAAATATATATTGATTTGTTTAACACTTTTTTGGTTACTACATGATTCCATATGTGTTATTTCATAGTTTTGATGTCTTCACTATTAATCTACAATGTATAAAACAGTAAAAATAAAGAAAAACCCTGGAATGAGTAGGTGTGTCCAAACTTTTGACTGGTACTGTATGTCACAACAGGTGTAAATATATGGGTCATGAGAGTGTTATGACCATATTATGACAGGTTATAACAAGTTATGTCAGTCGTTATGACATATTATGACATGATTATGACCATGTCAAAACGTGTTATGACACTGGGTGTCAAGTAAAGTGTTACCGAATAGGTTTCAATCTGAACACTTTTACATTAATGTGGATGCTACCATAATTATGGCTAATCATGAATGAATCATGAATAATTATGAATTAGCATGGTTAGCATGTTTTAGGGGCATGATCTTTGTGCATCTGTAACTCTCACTCATCATTATTCACAATTAATTCATGATTATCCATAATCATGGTAGCAAGAGTTCAGAAATGTATTCTATTTTATGTTCAATAAAAGTGACTCCAAAATAACACATTACATTTAACATAAATTTCTATTGGGCACAACATAATCCGAAACACAACCAAAACAAACTGCAAATGCATCCAACAAGTTTGTAGATTCACAAGCTTGATGTAGTCATGTCATGCTAGGAATATGGAACCAAATACAACAATTTTGACAAAATGTAATACACTATAAGTGAATTTCTTCAAAAACGTATGACACTTTCAAATTGGGGGGACTAGATAAATAAAGTGCATTTATTTCTAAACGGTAAAACAGATATTTATGAAAATACCCTAAAATAAAAGGTGACATTCTGTATTGTTGCCTCATAAAACATTTGATCTCAAATCCAAAATGCTGGAGTACAGCCAAATTACAAGTTTTAGCTTCACTGTCCAAATAAATACGTAGGGGAGTGTATGTGGTGTATAGGCATGCATATCTGTGTTACAACCACTAACCAAAATGATCTGAAAATAGTTCAGTAAAATGTATTTTTTTGCCCACAGTCTGCCTTTGGTGTTTTTGGATTATCCCGGATTTTGCAAGAGACAATTTTCTTTACTGAGCTTCTTCTGTGATTCAGTGTTTTTCAGTGTGAGGCATAAAGCTTCGTTGGTAATTGGTCAACAGTAGGGATGCTACAATTAAGTGTTTGTTGTCATTCAACGAGAGACAAAATAATTTTAATGCAATTTTTTACACTTCAGAAATACTGCAGGAAATTAGTTAGTTAGATGTAAAATTGTGCGACTTAGATCTCATCTACAAAAACAAACATTTCTGACAGATTTCTTGAGTTATCTGACTATTTTGAGGAAGTGTATACTGACTACGACATCCCAAGATGGACAAACAGTACTATTGACACTTTTTTCTTCTTTTTCAAGCAAAGGTATTTTATTAAGGGAGTAGGCGCCAGCCAAACTGAAGCAAGCGGAAGGCAGAAACATGACAGAGCTTGAAGGGGAGAGGATAGGAGGCCAGGGATAGGTTTGGGACGGGGCCATTAAGGCCAAGGGCATTAAGACAAGGGATGGGTGGCAGCCACAAATGCTAAGGGATGAGATCACAGAACCACCTCAGCATGACGCTGCCTCATCTCAGGATAATCCTCCCGACATAAAAAAGACAATCTCCAATCTGAAGGAAATCTCTATTCTCCTGAGCTTGAATTAACGCCAAACTGACACCCCCATCCCTACCCCACCCCCAACTATCCTCCCAATCACCATCACCGCAGCAAAATAAAAGTGTAGACCTTATTCTGATAGACAAAGAATTAAATAGGCTACATGTTGTACAAGAGCCATGACAAGTAGGTGTTGAATTGCCACACCCATTTGGAAAAAGGATTACCGGTATGGAACATTTAAGGTCATCACCATGAGATACTCTGGAGTAGCATACTGGTTTTGGGGTGAGGTGGGGTGGTGGGGACAGGCTTTACCTTGCTTACCAGGATTAAGACTTTGCTTTAATATAAATGAAAAAGCCTAATAGGTCTATAATCCTGTAGAACACAAACAAAGAGACAAAGGATGGATATATTCAACTAAATATGACCTTAAAAACATCGCCGGATATCTTTGAAATGAAGTATAGCATACCAGCAGCATACCAGCTGGATATCTGCAGTGGATTGGATAGCACAAAAAGTATATTTCCAAAGCCAACACTAACCATGACTACAGTGGTACGCTATTACAAGATTTATTACGCAGTTTATGCATGTTGTAATGTCTGCTATTCCCTGAGTTTTTTTATATTTTTATCTTGTGTTGGATACATAGTATAAGCTTTGATTTGACTTTGATGACAATACCAAAATCCTCACCACAGTTATGAGAAATGTGCCATTTTCAAAATGAAAAGAGCATCTGTGATGAATTAAGGATGTCCCGACTAAAAAAAATCTTGGTCAACCGAGAGTCGTCTGTTCTTTCAACCAATCGATTGGTCGAAATTAAATTATTATTATTTTTTTCCCTATATAGATCTATGTTTTTAATAAAAGCAACTATATGTAGGCTACTGAGCTTGTTTGATGCTTTAAGCACTGTGAAAAATTAAGACACACAAATTACTCAAGAGGGAGCCAGAAATCAATATAGCCTAGCCAGAAGAAAAAAACCTGTTCCTGATCTTCCTCCTCCTGCTGCCCGCTGCTGCTGGCCTTTGCAGATTCTTCCATTATGCTCCTAAAGTTGGCAGTAATAGACTACACCAGTGGTCAGCAACCTTTTCCATTTGGAGTGCCAATTTATCGTACCATTTCTAGTGTTTTCCGTGCCAGTTATGATTTTCATATGCACATTTTCGTTAAACAGTTTTATTTCATTTATAATACAGTCTTCATATCTCAAAATCACTGTTATGTGCATAATCAAAATTCTATCTAAATGAAAATGATATAATTCTAAAAGTAACATATTGCCTTTGCCAATATGTAAAAATAGTCTACATAAAGCCAACAAATAAAAACATTGCAGCATGCAGGTAGAAAATATCCTGATAAAAATAAATATCCTATCAATCACATTGGCTACGCATGGCCTGTCTGCAAGGAACTTGAAACATTGTATCAACTTGGTCCGGCCTGAAGCACACTAGCAAACTTGCAACATTATATAAAATATTCTGGCCCATTAGAGTTTCCCGCGCCAGTGAGCTCAGGAAAGACACAGCTGTAGGCTATTTGCACAAGGAATAAGAAGTAATCAGGTAGGCCTATTTTATGTTGTTTCCACCGGATCAGAGCATGACATTTTTTCCACTTTCATGCTGAGTGGTTATCGAAAGGGAGCGAACTGGAAAGATTTTTCAAATAGGCTACGTTGAGGAATTATTGTCATTCTCAATGTAAAAACAGACTTTGTTTACTTGCTGTTTGAGGTGAAGAAAAAATTACTTTGAGAAGCTCCACAGTGGTGGTGAGTTAAGACAATCAGAAATAGTATCAGATCCCCAAATGGTTACATTTATAGGCCTACATTTGCGCGCAGACCAGGTAGCCTAGGCCTACTTCTATACGTAATCAGGTTAGACTGAAATAAACCAAAACATGTTTTTTTCAAGTGTAGCCTAGGTTGTGCGCTCTGCAAACAACGTGTCCACTCCTACAATGAGAATAGTAAGACTGTAATAATAATAATAATAATAATAATATATTGAAAGCATTAACAGAAATGACAGTAACCAAATAAACATTGTAAATAAAAAATTATGGGAATTAACGGTAAATGTACTACTGGTGATACTGTTGTGCCATCTCCGCAATGGATTAGTCCACTCAGAGTGGAGTGAATCGGACAGGTGTCTTGTGTGCCATGAAACAAATATATACAGTGCATTCGGAAAGTATTTAGACCCCTTCACTTTTTCCACTTTGTTACATTACAGCCTTATTCTAAAATTTATTAAATAAATACAAATCTTCATCAATCTACACAGAATACCCCATAATGATAAAGCGAAAACAGTTTGTTTTACATAAGTATTCAGACCCTTTGCTATGAGTCTTGAAATTTAGCTCAGGTGCATCCTGTTTCCATTGATCATCCTTGAGATGTTTCTACAACTTGGAGTCCACCTGTGGGAAATTCAATTGATTGGACATGGTTTGGAAAGGCACACACCTGTCTATATAAGGTCCCACAGTTGACAGTGCATGTCAGAGCGAAAACCAAGGCATGAGGTCAAATTGTCCGTAGAGCGCCGAGACAGGATTGTGTTGAGACACAGATCTGGGGAAGGGTACCAAAACATTTCAGCAGCATTGAAGGTCCCCAAGAACACAGTGGCCATCATTCTTAAATGGAAGACTCTTCCTAGAGCTGGCCGCCCGACCAAACTGAGCAATCGAGGGAAAAAGGCCTTGGTCAGGGAGGTGACCAAGAATCCGATGGTCACTCTGACAGAGCTCCAGAGTTCCTCTGTGGAGATGGGAGAACCTTCCAGAAGGACAACCATCTCTGCAGCACTCCACCAATCAGGCCTTTATGGTAGAGTGGCCAGAAATAAGCCACTCCTCAGTAAAAGGCACATGACAGCCTGCTTGTAGCTTTCCAAAAGGCACCTAAAGACTCTCAGACCATGAGAAACAAGATTCTCTGGTCTGATGTAACCAAGATTGAACTCTTTGTTCTGAATGCCAAGCGTTACATCTGGAGGAAACCTGGCAACATCCCTACAGTGAAGCATGGTGGTGGCAGCATCATGCTGTGGGGATGTTTTTCAGCGGCAGGGACTGGGAGACTAGTCAGAATTGAGGGAAAGATGAACGGAGCAAAGTACAGAGAGATCCAGAGCGCTCAGGACCTCAGACTGGGGCGAAAGTTCACCTTCCAACAGGACAATGACCATAAGCACACAACCAAAACAACGCAGGAGTAGCTTTGGGACAAGTCTCTGAATGTCCTTAAGTGTCCCAGCCAGAGCCCGGACTTGAACCCGATCGAACATCTCTGGAAAGACCTGAAAATAGCTGTGCAGCGACGCTCCCCATCCAACCTGACCGAGCTTGAGAGGATCTGCAGAGAAGAATGGGAGAAACTCCCCAGGTGTGCCAAGCTTGTAACGTCATACCCAAGAAGACTCAAGGCTGTAATCACTGCCAAAGTTGCTTCAACAAAGTACTGAGTAAAGGGTCTGAATACTTGCGTAAATGTGATATTTCCGTTTTTTATTTTTAGTAAATTTGCAAACATTTCTAAAAACCTGTTTCTGCTTTGTCATTATGGGGTATTGTGTGTAGATTGATGAGGGGGGGGGAACAATTTTATCCATTTTAGAATAAGGCTGTAACGTAACAAAATGTGGAAAAAGTCAAGGGGTCTGAATACTTTCCGAATGCACTGTATATATATATTTGCGACTGCTCGACTAATAAAAATCTTGGTCGATCAACAGCCTATCGACCAAACAATAGACCAGTCAACTAAATGGGGGCAGCCCTAGTGGTATGCTTGTCTTTTTCACTCTTGTGCGGAGCAGGAGAAAACATTTATTACAAACCGGTCACTCTCCTCCACACTGATAAGGTGTCTCTATTTATTCAGAGAGGATGTGATAAACCCTGAATGAGACATTGTGGGGAACAGAAAGAGAGAGAGAGAGAGAGAAAGAGAAAGAGAAAGAGAAAGAGAAAGAGAAAGAGAAAGAGAGAGAGAGAGAGAGAGAGAGAGAGAGAGAGACCTGGTTTTAGGATGCCTCACCGTGTGTGTCCCTATGAGCAGATGGCCCTTGTTGGAAACTCAGCCTTGCTCTTTGAGGAGTTCGGGGGCTAACCCCCCTCTGCCATCCTTCCTGCTTACCACCGAGCGGTGTACCCCCCACTCGGACTAATCCATTTCCACCATGAGAACGTTTGTATAATGTAATTTAATGGGGATAATCCCCAGGAGATGGAGCATCCCATGTACAGTAGGTCTGTATGTGATGGATAGGTCGGCAGGGATGGATGTGGGACTGGGGAATAAAAGGAGGATTTAGATAGACAACATGGCTGTACAGTGAGCGATCCAAGCAGAGCAGAGTGCCGGGGCCAGGGACAGAGAGACACGGACTGACAGTACTACTCAGGAGATTCAAGGATAACATGAATGGGGCTACTGTCTACATCAGGGATGGGCAACTTTGATGGGGGTGGGGGCCACAAAAAAAAAACTCATCATGAGGGGCCGCAGTGGCTTGTGGGTCTGCGTACCCACATTCATACCTTATGAGCAAAACATTCTAGCGGCCCCCCTCGTGACAGCAAAAAAATAAAAAAATAACGATATTTTCCTGCAATTCTGCACATTGTGACATGGGGCGTAGAGACATTTTTGCCATTTTAAAGCTAATTTGCTGCAATTCTACACATTTTGCCATGGGGTGGAGAGAAGATTTTGCAATTTTATAACTCATTTCATGCAATTCTACTCATTTTGCCATGGGGCGGAGAGAAAAATTTGCAGTTTTACAGCTAATTTCCTGCAATTCTACACATTTTGCCATAACTGATCATCAATGGGCCCCACGCCGGTCTGTAATTTCACCATGCTTACTACATGTTTAGATTGCTGGCCGCTAGACTAATTTACCAATCTAAAAATAAAAAAAATCTGCCGTGCTAATTGAGAGACTGCTGATGCACAACCAAATTTCGAAATTGCACCTTGTGTATTCTATTATTCTAACTCTCAACTGTAAGTTGAGACCCCGAATGAGTTCTACATTTTCTCCACTGCAAAGATTAACAACAAACGGGCATGAATCACTACTAGTACCAATCAAGAAATAAAAAAGGGTTTTCTTTCAGAAGCTGCCTGCATGCACTAACTCACATTCAGACTCAGAGGCAGGGATGTGTTTCACATGGTCAGGCTCACTGAGATTGCCTGTGTCTGTGTGTGTGAGGGGAGATGTTTCTGGTTGAGAGACTGATGACTGACCAGCTGCTCTACATTTTATGGGCTGACAGGGACATTATTCTGTCTTCACATTACTGTGAGAAACAGAGTAAAAGTGGTCATGTTTCCATAACCAAAGCATAGTTTATTACATATGAAAAACGCATGAAGCATGTGAACCTTTAATTAATAGTGCATGCATCACTTTGTGCAAATTACCGTTAAGGCACTGTAGGTTGGACTGTATCTCGACTCATACAAGTGCAATGGGCAGGTTCAGCACTGTACAGTAGCCCATCATACAACTATACTGAGTGAATAGAAATCCAATTTCGTGTTTAAACTGCAAATACTGATGCTATGCTCAAACCTAACTCGGGTTCACCAATAAATCATTATTTCCATACAGTTGCATCACTTCATAATGCTGAAGGACAAACGGGTAGATTTATAAAGAAATTACTTCCAATCAATCACTATGTAGTCTGTATCGATCAATATGTGGATTGATGGTCGAATTGTTCTTTTTTTATGTCAAGACAAATGTGAAACACATGCGTATCTGTCCCTCGTGTCATATCTGTTGTACAACCGAGCTGATAAAGTAACTAATAAATACACTACTACCATCGCGCAAGGAAATTCATCAGATCTTTATGCACACACATAATTAAACAGGGAGGTATATTCTAACCGACCCGCAGTTGCTTGTACATGTGTATAATAGATAGACAGAACAGAACAGACCAGACCGACACGGTCCGTGGCTATGAAGGGAGAACACCAATCACGTAAACTCACCTTGGAAGAACAGTAGTTGCACTAACACGAGCTGTCCAGATTTCAAAGTCCCCCTAAAAATGTAAAATAAGTCCCCAAGCAAAATGCATGTAAAGTTCACATTTTACTCTTCCCGAGCGCGCGGAGAGTTAGAGAAAGGCACTGTTCAGTAGAAAATACAAGGGGGCACTGGTTGACAATTCCTACTGAAAGACGACACGGACAACTCAACAAGAGTCCAGGACTTTCTCCACGCCCAGGTACAGGATCACATGATGATCCCAGGTGTGTGTTTTCTCGAGCTCTGGCTCAGTTGGCAAGGGACACACCTGTGAGATCCGCTCACATCCGCCTCGGGTGACGTTGCGTTTGAGAACCAGGAAATTATAGGCTAGTGGAAAATGCGCAGAGAGGTAGAACGCAACATCGACCGGGAAAAGAGAGGAATTATTCTCCTCCCCCTTCCATAACACTAAAGACAGTTAGGCCTATAGATTACAGACTGCCAGGCAATGGTTACAAAATATCAATAAAAAGGAAGGAGCAAGTAGTATATTGTGGTCTTCTGTCGCCACTGGCTTGGAATGATTTGGAATTAATGAAAGGGATTGGAATGTCTCGTGCATGCGAGTTCACGTTCAGTATGGCAAAGCAGTCCCTTCCTGGCTGTTTATTTCATGCAAATCTTAAAGTGGTTTTATTTTAATCCATTGCAGATTAATGTCTAAAAAGAGATTAGGGTCTTTTCATTCCTCGGGTGGAATAAAGTATATTCTGAAACCAATCAAACATTCAAACCATCCAAAGGCATTTGTCTCTGCAGAGACAAGTTTGGACAAACAAATGCCTTTGGATGGTTGATAATGATACCTGCATCATGATGCCATAAAAACTCGATGTCTTTGAGGTGGAGGTTATGATAAATAAGGGGTTTATGACTATGACATAGCGCATTCTTCAATCACATACATTTATTAGGCTTTATTATTGTTAGGCTACATCAACGTCTAGTTTTGATTTATATTTGGTTTGAGTCGTCAACTAACATGAATTCAATGTGAAATCAACAACAAAAAATCCCCATGTTATTGGATTTAGGTTAAAAGTTGGGTGAAATTCCCTTACGTTGATTTTTTTTTGTAAATCTAATCAGATTTCCTGTCATCACATTAATTTTTGTTGTTGAAATTATGTGGAAACAACGTTGATTCAAAAAAAATTGCCCAGTGGGGACACTACAGGCTTCTTGTGTAATAGGCCTGGCTATGCGCATCTTGAAGGTGATGAAATTGTCAGACAGTGTTTAGATAACTTAATTGATTGTAGAACCCATATGATGAATGATGAAACCAGTTATTATTCTTATTTTTTATTGACACCATCAAGCCTAAGGCTACCTGTGTATAATGAAATAGTCAAGCCAGTGCAGTTACAAGCAGTGGCAGTCTTGTCTTTTCACCTTTGAAGGTAAGGTTGCATCATGCACAGTTGTACATTAGAAAACCTTGAAGAAACTATCAGGCTTCCTCACTTTTCCAAACACACCTCTCCTGCATACTGCCGCATTCCAGTCAGGGGCTAAAAGCATGCGAGACTGAACCCATAGATAAAGCTTAGTCAACACACCATCACCATGAACATCTTCCATTGAAGACTTTGTATTCCTGCCTTGGAGTATCATCCCACACTGCAGTTTGGCACATAATTATAATAGTTTGTGGCCTTGTCTCAGTAATAGTTTTGTGAGCCTGTCATAGACTGCGTCCCAAATGGCGCCCTATCCCTATATAGTGCACAACATTTGACCAGAGCCCTATGGGCCCTGATCAAAACTAGGGCACTATATAGAGAATATGGTGCCATTTGGGACACAGAAATACTCTTTGTTGTGTCTGGGTGTGTGTCTGATTTTGAGTGATTTATGGTCATACAAATGAGTCTGTCTGTCTGGGGGAGCGATGTGTTGTCTTTGCCCGATGGGCCCTGAGGGACTATGGGGCTGAGGGGGTGTGAGTCAGCCCCTTACTGCTGACACAGCCAGAAGAGTGGCAGAGATGCAGCAGAGAGACAGAACGAGATGGGGGAGATGGCCTTCACAAGTCTTCCCATTGACTGATGAGATCAAGGAGAATCTAGGCCATGCCAGACAAGTGTCAGACAAACAGACACAGAGAGATAGAGTGAGAGAGACAAACAGAACACTACTCTCAGAGCAGGAACTGAACACTCAAGAAACAAAGCTAAGAGAGTGAGTGTAGAGAGCAAACCAAGCAGAGCGAGATCTGCTATCTATATGGTCCTTGAGTTCACAATGTTTGACCTGTTTGTCTAAATGTTCAGGAGTAATGAGTCTTGGAAGTAGGCTATATGACCAGACCAAGGGCAGCGCTCACACACTGAGAGGCATTGACGACCAGGCAAAATTAATTCACGATTGGAATAGAGAAACTGTTCATGTGAATATGATCAACTATTAAATAAGGAATAAGTTGTCTGTTGCCTGTATGATGATAGTGTTCATGTGTAATTAATGTGTAACAAATGATAGTCAGACCTTTTACCCATGCAGAGGAGTGAAAGGTGATTGCAGCGCTCGATTTCTTGACATTAAAATCAGTGTGCTCAGTCATTTACCTGAGGAGAAATTACTCTATTCACACAATGTTAGTAATGAAGTCAGTGAGTTCATCCTATCTTCTTGAGTGTTCAGACAAGGTCTAACCAAGACTTGTAGGTCAGTAGCATACTTCAGAACCAGTTTGTCATATGGTTAGAGTGCACTCTGCTGGTTCCTTATTGCAGTGCATGTGTTCAAGTGACCACAAGTATCATGTACAGTATTGATGCTGTACTTTATAAGGTGGGTGGGACTCCATGTGGTGGGAGGGTTGCTTTTTGCAGAAATAGATATTTCAGTTGTCAGTGCTTCTGTTATAATGTATGTATGGTTATGAAATCGTCGTAACTGTGCATATTTAATAACTATGTGACCAATATTGATATTGCTACATAATGTTACTATGTGTACCTCCAACTATATCCAACAATGCTATGCAATAGTATCAGCTTGTAAAAAACACATGCACTATTGTGCCAGTGTCTGAAGGTTGCCAAATGTAGCATATCTGGGATGGAGTTCAGAAGACAGGAGACATGGGGATAACATATGGAGGTTACTTACAGACACAAGTTGTCACGGGGGGTGAGGCAAGGCGTGAAAACTCGCTGCAGAGTCAGAGGAAGGTTATTTAAAAGAGCATGAGAAGGAGCAGTTTGGTTGAGTTTCAAACCACACCCATATAGTGCACTATACAGGGAATAGTGTGGCATTTGGAATGCATCCTTCGATTTGAATGGCTCCCTGACCTAGCAGAGCACAGCACTGTCTGCCAATATGACTTATTACAGTGGAAGTCTGTGAGGGCTGGGGATGTTTGAGTGACCTTAGCCTCGTCGAGAACCAGGTGACAACAATGTGATTTGGAGATATGGCTACGCGGGATTAGAGCGATCTAACTTTACTATGTGCAAACTAGAGCCCTGGCTGGGTGTCTGGAAAGCTTAGTGTAACATGGAGACATTAGTTTCAGCATAGGATGGAGAGAGAGAAAGAGAGAGAGGAGAAAGAGATAGACTGGTGCGATTCGGACTCAGTCCAAGCAAAACCACCACAAGCTGGGAATAGCAGGGTGGCAGCCGTCTGTGGGTTGGACTGGCTTGTGTGGGCAGCATTTTGAGTATGTGCGTGTTTCAGTATACTTAGTGTTTATATGAGTGTAATTATATGTTTATAAGTGCTTGCATTGGTAAAGACCTGTGTATGCTTTCATTCCTGGCTTGCATGTGTTACAGCTTGCCTTTGAGCTCATGATAGGTGGGGCTGGGTGGAGGTGATACTACAAAACCCAGTGAGTGACATTATTCTTCATCATATCAGATCTCAGAACTCCAGTGCACTGGCTGAGCTAGCAGGCTTTCATTTCAGGGAAGACTAATGTCAGTAGGTAGTTTTGCTCTACCACAGGATCTAATCACAGTTTGCCCGGCTCAGCCTGTGCCCAGGTGGCACACATTAGAGGAGGGCTGACAGAGGGATGGTCAGCATCAATGCCTGCCTGCCTGTCCCTCACCTTGCTGTGATGTAACTCAGACCCACCACACACACATGGTACGCACACACAGTGGCACACACACAAAAACACAGACACACGTTCACGCACACAAACACCAGTGTTTCCCCTAGGATTGTTTTCAGCAGCAGTGGAAGAGGTAGCGGGTGGAGGGATGGGGGGGATTGTGAGAAGGTCACTTCTGGTGACTTTTTAAAAGGACATTCTACTCCGAAATGAAAATAAAAATACACTCTTCTGCTCCACTCTACCTTCACCCTGCTATTGCTCTACCCCAGGGGTGTCAAACTCATTTTGCCCCACGGGCCGCATTTGGTCTTCACCGAGGTCCGGAGGGCTGCATTTAAAATGGATTATATTTCCTTGCCATCAAAATAAGCAAAAAATTGTCCCCTATCCATCGCTTTTGTCATTTTCGAAGCTCCCAGACGGTCTAGCTTTTGTTTCAATGACTGTTAGCTAGCTGGACAGAGTGAAGAGACTATAAATGTAGGTCCATTATAATTTCTACACTGTTTCAATTAGATTTTAGTCATTTCAATGTCGATTGAGAACGTTTTTCCCAGAGGAAAAAATTAATAAACAAATCAAATCATATTTTTGCAGTGGATTAAGCATCTGCGGAAACACTCCACACACATGCACAAAAACAGAGAGAGAGACACAGACACATGTACACACACATACACATCTCATTATGTGTTACAGGAGGGGGTCGGAGTTCCGGAGCAACCCACTAGGTGTCATCCTCCGACAACCTTAGGCACCTCCTGACTCACAGTCTGGACAAATCATTATCTTATTGGTGTCACCTGTGTCTACCTGTTCACCTGTATATTTATGCCCTCACTTCCCTGTGTTCCCTTGCTCAGTTTTCTCTGCTAGTTTCTCTATGTCCAGCAGTACTACGCAGAGTCTGATCGGAGACCTATGAACAGGTACTTGAGAAGTGTTCTCCCTGTTTCATTATTTGTTTCAGTCTTAGGTAGTATTTCGTATTTTGGCTGTCAGGCGGTTTTTGGAGACTTATTTGCTCCGCCTTTCTTTTATCGTGATAAGTCTGGCTTCGGGACCACCAGTAAAGATCCTTGTTTCACCATCTCTGCCTACTGCCTACTGTATATCCTGCACAGCACCTGGGTCGCACCTCACACCAACCCTTACAATTATGCCCTTTGATCCTAATTAATCACTGATCAGTGATGTAAGAAAGCTGAGTGTGTTGGTGGACTGAGGTCTGAGAGTTTGTGATTAGAGACAGGCAGCTAGGGCTGTGGTTGGGAGGGTCTAAGCTGGATCAGCTTGGTTGGCACACACCAGTCTATGGGTTTTCCATAAAAGCCATTCTTACATTTCCCAGACAAAAATGTGTACTTAACCTAGTAGGAGCTGCTCCACGTCACATAAGCTAATCCTTATACTGGATCCTGACCTGAGGATGGCATTGATTTAAAAACTGTGATTGATTATACTAAACTATTTTTAGAAAAGGGAGGATGCCAGCAGGTTTAAGACCATGGACGCCACTGGGCCATATTGGAAGGCAGGGTATTATGTAGGCCGCCCAGCAGCCCATGTTGAATCAGTGCCATAGCTAAGCCATCTGCCACACTCTATTTTCATCCCACAGCCCACTGGTGGTGGAACAGCCTGAGCCAAAAGGGACTTCTATGGTTACAGGGCCCTTTGCTCTGCTCTGCTTTCATAACCAAACGCGTCTTTGTTCAACAGGTCCAATCTCAGTCTCAGGGATGGCGAGTGGATCAGATCTCATCTATAATTATGTGCCAGGTGTTTACTATCTTTGAGTGGATGGATGGAAAGCCAGTAAGATTCTTGATAGGGTTTTAAGATAAAAGTAATCAAGGCACCTCAAGAGAATTAAAGCAGATTAACACCACCTCCGACCACAACCATTATCAAATGTCCACAACTAGCACACAAGGGTGGCACACAAGCCTGGTTTGAGAGATTGTCTGGCTGTCAAAGTGAACAGTTCTCTTTTCATATTTTCCTGGTTTGTACAGGTTGTAGTATGATGATGAATATGGGTTGCCATGCCAGGCTCAGAATGAAACATACATTTACCGGATTAATTTGAGATTATGTGGCCCATACACAGTGTAATCCCCTTATCTACATACTTACCTGTCCTGTACCTGACGGTGATTCTGATCACTGTGGGGCTCTTTGGCCTGTCTGTCTCTGTCTGGCAGGAGACAATCTTCAGTTGTCAGCAGCACAAGACAGGAAGAACAGCACAGGACAGGACATGCAGCACAGGACAGGCAGCACAGCACAGGACAGGACAGGCAGCACAGGACAGGACAGGCAGCACAGGACAGGCAACACAGCACAGGACAGGCAGCACAGGACAGGACAGGCAGAACAGGCAGCACAGGACAGGCAGCACAGCACAGCACAGGACAGGACAGGCAGCACAGGACAGGACAGGACAGGCAGGACAGGCAGCACAGCACAGGACAGGACATGCAGCACAGCACAGGACAGGACAGGCAGCACAGGACAGGACAGTTAGGACAGGCAGCACAGGACAGGCAGCACAGCACAGGATAGGCAGCACAGGACAGGCAGGACAGGCAGCACAGCACAGGACAGGCAGCACAGGACAGGACAGGCAGGACAGGCAGCACAGGACAGGCAGCACAGGACAGGACAGGCCAGGCAGCACAGGCCAGGCAGCACAGGACAGGCCAGGCAGCACAGGACAGGCAGCTTTACACCTGAAACTGGTTATCTGCTGCTGAGCATGCATAATATAAAGAGCATGGCATTATCCCAACATTATCCCAACATT
The DNA here is from genome assembly GCF_020615455.1 of Coregonus clupeaformis. Taxonomy (NCBI): domain Eukaryota; kingdom Metazoa; phylum Chordata; class Actinopteri; order Salmoniformes; family Salmonidae; genus Coregonus; species Coregonus clupeaformis. Next base: position 27,708,169 of record NC_059210.1, read on the forward strand.
TCAAACCACTTATGAAGGTGGTTTGAAATGTGGCTTGAAATATCCGATTCCATGTGCTTTTTGGCTGTTCAGAATGCAGGAAAAATATAATAGTCTAATCAGATATGCAAGAAAAAAATGTAACTTCAAACTGTCAGTGTGAACAAGGCTTAGTGTAGTCCATTTAGTGATATTATCCATCCATCTCAACTACTATCAATAATCTGACAATGAAATAAACTTTTACTGTCAGAAGAAAATATAGGAGACAAAGGGGTAGCTAAGAGACTAAAAGAAAAACATACAGTGAGGGAAAAAAGTATTTGATCCCCTGCTGATTTTGTACGTTTGCCCACTGACAAAGAAATGATCAGTCTATAATTTTAATGGTAGGTTTATTTGAACAGTGAGAAACAGAATAACAACAAAAAAATCCAGAAAAACGCATGTCAAAAATGTTATAAATTGATTTGCATTTTAATGAGGGAAATAAGTATTTGACCCCTCTGCAACACATGACTTAGTACTTGGTGGCAAAACCCTTGATGGCAATCACAGAGGTCAGACGTTTCTTGTAGTTGGCCACCAGGTTTGCACACATCTCAGGAGGGATTTTGTCCCACTCCTCTTTGCAGATCTTCTCCAAGTCATTAAGGTTTCGATGCTGACGTTTGGCAACTCGAACCTTAAGCTCCCTCCACAGATTTTCTATGGGATTAAGGTCTGGAGACTGGCTAGGCCACTCCAGGACCTTAATGTGCTTCTTCTTGAGCCACTCCTTTGTTGCCTTGGCCGTGTGTTTTGGGACATTGTCATGCTGGAATACCCATCCATGACCCATTTTCAATGCCCTGGCTAAGGGAAGGAGGTTCTCACCCAAGATTTGATGGTAAATGGCCCCGTCCATCGTCCCTTTAATGCTGTGAAGTTGTCCTGTCCCCTTAGCAGAAAAACACACCCAAAGCATAATGTTTCCACCTCCATGTTTGACGGTGGGGATGATGTTCTTGGGGTCATAGGCAGCATTCCTCCTCTTCCAAACACGCCGAGTTGAGTTGATGCCAAAGAGCTCAATTTTGGTTTCATCTGACCACAACACTTTCACCCAGTTCTCCTCTGAATCATTCAGATGTTCATTGGCAAACTTCAGACGGCCCTGTATATGTGCTTTCTTGAGCAGGGGGACCTTGCGGGCGCTGCAGGATTTCAGTCCTTCACGGCGTAGTGTGTTACCAATTGTTTTCTTGGTGACTATGGTCCCAGCTGCCTTGAGATCATTGACAAGATCCTCCCGTGTAGTTCTGGGCTGATTCCTCATCGTTCTCATGATCACTGCAACTCCACAAGGTGAGATCTTGCATGGAGCCCCAGGCCGAGGGTGATTGACCGTTATTTTGTGTTTCTTCCATTAGCGAATAATCGCACCAACTGTTGTCACCTTCTCACCAAACTGCTTGGCGATGGTCTTGTAGCCCATTCCAGCCTTGTGTAGGTCTACAATCTTGTCTCTGACATCCTTGGAGAGCTCTTTGGTCTTGGCCATGGTGGAGAGTTTGGAATCTGATTGATTGATTGCTTCTGTGGACAGGTGTCTTTTATACAGGTAACGAGCTGAGATTAGGAGCACTCCCTTTAAGAGTGTGCTCCTAATCTCAGCTCGTTACCTGTATAAAAGACACCTGGGAGCCAGAAATCTTTCTGATTGAGAGGGGGTCAAATACTTATTTCCCTCATAAAATTGCAAATCAATTTATAAAATTTTTTACATGCGTTTTTCTGGATTTTTTTGTTGTTATTCTGTCTCTCACTGTTCAAATAAACCTACCATTAAAATTATAGACTGATAATTTCTTTGTCAGTGGGTAAATGTACAAAATCAGCAGGGGATCAAATACTTTTTTCCCTCACTGTATATAAAGAAAATACATCACCAGTGTTTTTGCACTCTGTAAAATGGAAATATGGCCTTACCCTTACCCTATAAAAGCTGTTTATCAATTTAACCTTTAGTTTTTTTGAAAAAGATTTCTCGCTGATATGAAAGATAAGGTCCTTATGCTTCCAAAACCGTACGGGAAGCGATGCGTGTTAATGTTCACACCGAGTGTTGGGGCTCTTAAAAAAAACTCCCCTGTTCAGTAGACGTTATGGAACTGAGAGTCATAACCAAGGGCTACATCAAGATAGAAAATGGGGCCTACAGTCATTTATTCATGAGCAATGCTTTCGATACACAAAATATTTTTTGCACAGTGTTCCGCTATTGGCTAAAATGTACTGGTACTGGGTAAAGTTCGTGATGCCGTATTTTTCCTTCATAGCTTGTTCTCCATCTTCTTTTTAAATAGGGAGCCAATTTGTTTTCAGCACTTTTATTTCCATGACTGATCAAAACTAGTTTTCTCATGGCTCTCTTGTCACTCTGCACTAGACATATGGTGAGCAACATGTTTGGAACATCGAATCGCAAAAAAAATCCCATTATCGTATCGCAATACATATAGAATCGCAATACATATCGTATCGGCACCTAAGTATCATGATAATATCATGTAGTGAGGGCCCTGGCAATTCCCAGCACTAATAGCAGGTTCGAACAATTAACGCGGCACATTAGGATCATTAACATGGTAGATTAGTTGAACTAACGCAGAAGGTTAAGTTAATTAATGCAGCAGGTTAGGAGAATGAGTTTAAGGTTAGGAAAAGGGTTAGGCTTAGCTAAAACGCTACAGTTGTCAGCAACTGTTGTCCCCGACGCGACCACTAGCGGGAGCTGTAGGCCTACTCCATAGCCACAACGGTAGAAACATAAACATACCATCTGTGGCGACAAATCATCAGTATCGTAACACAAGCAAACACAATCTAATACATTATCATGTTCCCTTCTGTTTTACTGCTTTCGGTACAGTAAAACTTTCAGTCCATTTTCCTGTAGTTATCGGTGACACATTTTGTAAGTTTCTAGTCCATTCATCCGGCATTGTTTTGAAACGCAACTTTTACTTTTTTCTCACCTTGATTGAAGCCTATAACTTAATCATGCCAATGGATGCAACCTGGCACGTGTTTGTGGTGGACAGCATATTTATTTCTCACCTCATGCTATTGATAATTTAGATTTTACTTCGAATTTGAATCGTTTTGAGGATGTCTGTCCGTATTTTTTTTTGCCAGAGGTGTTGACTGTGAAACGAAGGATGGAAGAAGATCAGAGTGCCAGGTAGGGATTTGAGGGATGAGACCCCATGAAAACCATGAGCATTAATTTGAACGGAATAGTCTACTCGGCCTAGGTATACTTTTGATTCACAATGTAGTTGTGCATTATGTAATGCAAATCTTGTTAAAAAGCTTTTAATTCGGAGGTCCTCACAGAAAAAATCTTGAAAATGTGCCACTTTGCATTAGATTAGATTGCCATCTGCTGGTTTGAATGTTTCAAGTTTTAACGTGACATACACAAGTACAATGAAATACCTTTCTTGCAAACTCAAAATGGCGCAGTAAGGGAGACGTATATCGGACTAGAGAGCACTGATAGGCTCAGTGGCTTTGTAAAATTATAAAAAGTGTTCACATCATGAGCTTCAGTGGTAGCTAGGGGATAGTTTGGTTGGCAGTAGTCAGAGAATGTTCTTTAAATCAGCCGCCTAATTTTGCTGTCAAAATAGAAGTAGCATCACCTCAAGGATATAATTATAAGGTACAATAGGTGAGACAAATGCCGTTTTCAACCACTAGGAGTCTACAATCGCATTCTTACTTTACGGCCATCGTACTTACTTCAAAAGAGCATGCACCGTTTTAGAACGTTGTAGAAATACATATAAAATGTAGTTAAGACATGCTTCTAAATTCTGCCCATAACCCCAAAATGTTCTACACATAAATATATTCCTATCTGAATACTCTGTAAACGTCCTCGTTTTATCCAGCCTGTAGGCTACTGATCAGGTGACATCCAAGTGGTGAGACAATATATCCCACAATGCACTGCACGGTTTGTATTTATTATAAATAATACAACTCTAAAAACAAACACATTTACCCCCCCATTTTGTTGTTGTGTTTTATAATTATATAATTCTACCACCCATCATAATTTACCTCTGTTTATATATTGTTTATATATTTATTTATTCAAACCGTCACAGGGACCATAATTGTGCCGATAGTCAATCCACCCGATCCCGTTTCAGTGTCAGCTTTGCGCAGTGGCAGTATCGTAGCCGATGAGGTTTATCCGAGGCGCGATTATTGCTAGTTGAAAACTTTACCCAATACCCCGCTGAGACGACTTGAAATATAGTCGGCTTTGGCAATTTTTGACGGTCTCTCAGGAGACTGATGTAGCTGTACAAATAAATACATAAACATAAGAAAATATATGGTTTCTGTACTACTGATTGCGTGTGCTAGTCACTTTGTCATGGAATTATAAACTCATTTCCTTTGGAAATTACTGGATAAGGTCAACATATTAAAATAGATCTGATGTTTAAACTTCCCTGGAGATTAAAATCATCTCGTTTTTTTACCATTCATTGTTTGAATGCAATGTGATAGTTTCATACCTTATTATGACCAGTAGATGTAACTGTCTACCAAAATACATTGGTTAAGTAGTGACGTTCAGCAACCAGATGAGGGCAGCATTGTATTGTATAAGGCAATATTTAAGCATACCAGAATAATATAATAATAGTAATATATTCAATTTACTTTTATGCAAAGCGACATAGTGTAGTGCCGTGCGTGTATACATTCTACGAGTATTACACCATTATTACACCATTATTCAGAATAGTTGAGCATTGTTATTGATTGCACATTCTTCAGATAATTTATCAATGATACACTACATGACCAAAAGTATGTGGACACCTGCTCTTCGAACATCTCATTCCAAAATCATGGGCATTAATATGGAGTCGGTCCCCCCTTTGCTGCTATAACAGCCTCCACTCTTCTGGGAAGGCTTTCCACTAGATGTTGGAACATTGCTGCGGGTACTTGCTTCCATTCAGCCACAAGAGCATTAGTGAGGTCGGGCACTGATTTTGGGCAATTAGGCCTTTCTCGCAATCAGCGTTTCAATTAATCCCAAAGGTGTTTGATGGGGTTGAGGTCAGGGGGCATTGTCATGCTGAAACAGGAACGGGCCTTCCCCAAACTGTTGCCACAAAGTTGGAAGCGCAGAATCGTCTAGAATATCATTGTATGCTGTAACATTAAGATTTCCCTTCACTGGAACTAAGGGGCCTAGTCCGAACCATGAAAAACAGCCTCAGACCATTATTCCTCCTCCACCAAACTTTACAGTTGGCATTATGCATTGGGGCAGGTAGCGTTCTCCTGGCATCTGCCAAACCCAGATTAGTCTGTCAGACTGCCAGATAGTGAAGCGTGAGTCATCACTCCAGAGAACGCGTTTCCACTGCTCCAGAGTCCAATGGCGGTGAGCTTTACACCACTCCAGCCGACACTTGGTATTGCGCATAGTGATCTTCGGCTTGTGTGCGGCTGCACGGCCATGGAAACCCCATTTAATGAAGCTCCCGACGAACAGTTATTGCGCTGATGTTACTTCCAGAGGCAGTTCGGAACATGCTAGTGAGTGTTGCAACTGAGGACAGATGTTTTTTACGTGCTACGTGCGTCAGCACTCGCCGGTCCCGTTCTTTGAGCTTGTGTGGCCTATCACTTCGCGGCTGAGCCGTTGTTGCTCCTAGACGTTTCCACTTCACAATGACAGCACTTACAGTTGACCAGGGCAGCTCTAGCAGGGCAGAAATTTGACGAACTGACTTGTTGGAAAGATGGCATCCTATGACGGTGCCACGTTGAAAGTCACTGAGCTCTTCAGTGAGGCGATTCTACTGCAAATGTTACTATGGAGATTGCATGGCGGTGTGCTCGATTTTATACACCTGTCAGCAGCGGGTGTGGCTGATATAGCTAAATCCACACATTTGAAGGGATGTCCACATACTTTTGTGTATATATATATATAGTGTATGTTTTTTGTGACATTAGTAGAAGTGTGTTTAGTACCCCTGGGTGCCAATCAGTAGGCAGTGGTGGGAAAAGTACCCAATTGTCATACTTGAGTAAAAGTAAAGATACCTTAATAGAAAATGACTCAAGTAAAAGTAACAGCCACCCAGTAAAATTCTACTTAAGTATATTTTAAACCAAATACTTTTAGACTTATACTTAAGTATCAAAATTAAATCATTTTAAATTCCTTATATTAAGCAAACCAGACGGCACCATTTTCTTGTTTTTTTATTTACGGATAGCCAGAGGCACGCTCCAACATTCAGACATAATTTACAAACGAAGCATGTGTGTTTAGTGAGTCCGCCAGATCAGAGGCAGTAGGGATGATCAGGGATGTTCTCTTGATAAGTGTGTGAATTGGACCATTTCCCTGTCCTGCTAAACATTCAAAATGTAACGAGTACTTTTGGGTGTCAAGGAAAATGTTTGGAGTAAAAAGTAAATTATTTTCTTTAGGAATGTAGTGGAGTAAAAGTAAAAGTAATCAAAAATATAAATAGTAAAGTAAAGTGCAGATACCCCAAAAAACAACTTAAGTAGTACTTTAAAGTATTTTTACTTAAGTACTTTACAGCACTGTCTGTAGGAAGGTCTGAGTGAGGAGCCCTGATTGCAGTGGGCTGTGATGATTAGGAATGGCCTCCTTCAGGGGTGGGCTTCTTCATTATCATGATGGGAAGCAATCAGGCACCCCATGATGCAGATGGCTACTCAGAAAGATGTTGGCACAAGAAATAATGAACATCAGGCAATGTACAGTTAGGTCCAAAATGATTGGCACTCTTGATAAAGATGAGCAAAAAAGACTGTATAAAATAAACAATACAAATACTGATCTATATTGTATGGTCCAAAACATTTAAAAAGTATATTATTTCATACTAATACAATTGCTCTGAAGAATTCATTTTGTTTAACAAGCAATATCTTTTTCTCTCAAAAAGTTAGGGGTCCAAATTACTGGCACCCCTGTTTTCAATACCTTTCAATACCTCACCTTGCGAGGAAAGCGGCTTTAAAAAAAATGTTTTATGAGATCGGAGAAGACATTGGGAGAGATCTTACATAATTCCTCCATACAGAATCTTTCCAGATCCTTGATATCCTTCATCTGCGCTTATGTCTGCCCTCTTCAATTCAAACTACAGGTTTTCAATGGGGTTCATGTCCGGAGATTGAGATGGTCATTGCAAAATGTTGATTTTTGTGGTCAATTAACAATTTATTTGTGGATTTTGATGTGTGCTTGTGGTTACTGTCTTGCTGGAAGATCCACTTGCCAAGTTTCAGCCTCCTGGCAGAGGCAACCAGGTTTTTGGCTAAAATGTCCTGGTACTGGGTAAAGTTTGTGATGCCGTATTTTTTTTGCCGTATCATAGCTTGTTCTCCATCTTTTTTAAAATTGGGAACCATTTTGTTTTCAGCACATTTTACATTTTAGTCATTTAGCAGACACTCTTATCCAGAGCGACTTACAGTTAGTGAGTGCATACATTTTTTTTCATACTGGCCCCCCGTGGGAAACAAACCCACAACCCTGGCGTTGCAAACACCATGCTCTACCAACTGAGCTACACAGGACTTTTATTTCCATGACTGATCAAAACTCGTTTTCTCATGTCTCTCTCTTGTCCCTCTGCAGCAGACATAGGGTGAGAAATATGTTTGGAACATCGAATCACAATAAAATCACAGCATTGAATCGCAATACATATAGAATAGTGAGAATTGCTATACATGTCGTATCGGCACCTAAGTATCGTGATAATATTGTATCGTGAAGTCAAACAGCCTGCCTGGCGAAGGAAAGGCACCCTGTGTGAAAAATTCTATGACAAACAGTGACATACACTCTGAATGACCTAAAATTATAAATCCCATATTGGTCTTTAATTGAGAAGGTTTTTGGGAAAGGCTTTCCATTTACCAGAAGACAGTTAGGCCTATCATTAGTATCACTATATTTTTCCTGTTCCTTCATTGTTTGAAACATGGATGTTTGACTTCATATTATGAGGCATGTCTTACCTTGCTACAAAGTAGCATAGTCAAAATCCCACCAAAGAAATGTGGAGGCAATTATTTTATATGTGCTCTCCTGTTCTATTTGTTTTCAAATCAACTTTCTTTCATTGTCTAGCAGCCAAAGGCATTATCCTAGTCATATTAGCAACCCATGATAGTTGTTGCATCTTTAGATCTCCCCTCTTTAATAAAACAAATTTGTATCACAAATGGATCATTTGCGTGTAGGCCTACTGCCGTGTATACATTGCTGCGCTTAAAATGTGAAGAAATAAAAGTTTATCCCCACTGGGCACAGACGTCAATTCAATGTCTATTCCACGTTGGCTCAACATAATTTTGAAATTACGTGGAAACACCATTGATTCAACCAGTGTGTGCCCAATGGGTCATCATTTTAAGCTGAACATTCTGATCTGTTCCATCAGCCTTATTAATTGATATGGCGTATACCTCCACTACACTACTTTGATACGTATCGTGGGGATTAAAAAGTGAGTATACGCAATGCCCACAAAAAAAAGTGGGTATACAGCGTATACCTTCGTATTCCCTCCACTACACCACTGGCAATATCTCTCTCACAATCTCACTCTCTCACTCACCTACTCTCACTCACATTCAGGAGCAATACAGCTTTAGTTTAAGCATCAGGGATTAAATTATTGTGCATTTACAAATCAAGCGCAACCCCTTAAAACCGCTCATTACATTAGTAGGCTATTTGGCTGCAGAACGTATTGATAATGCAGTATAACATGGAAGATTTGCGATTGACATCTTCAGTGGGGTATGAGATATACACAGGAAGGAATTGATTGACCTTCAGTCAGGGTCAGGGCATATGAACATTCGATCCTTTCTCCTTCCTAATGGTTGGAGAAATGAGGACATGGAACACTGCCCTATATATTAACCTCCTTTTCTCAAGACATTAACCCTTGTATTTAACATACACATGACCCGTTTTTATGTATTTCTATACATTTCTATACTCTATGCACCAGCATCCTTAGCCAAAGACCGTTTATCAGTCTCAGTTGAGTGCATTTCCAGGCTTAATGTTGTCTTTGTGGTTCCACTGGCCTCCATGTGACCCAGTAGGATGGGACATAGGCTTACTCCCTCCCCAGCATATGACAAAGCAATTACATCCCTCTGACACTACTCTGACCAAACAGACAGCAAATGTTCCATAGAAATAGATAGGCCTCTAATAATTTATGGCCTTGATTCCGTCAGTCAGAAGAAGTGGTAAGATTGAAACATTCCGCAACAGTTGCATTCCATTCCAGCTGTACTTGGAGGCATGCCAAAAATAAAATAATACATTTGTCCAGCACCACATGCAGGACTAGTTTCTAGGCAACCATGTGACACTGTCGACAATTGCTATGATAACCAAGGTATCGTCCTCTCTCAATTATTTAATGAAACGTGCAAGAATATTATCTTTGTATGTGAATTGTTTCAATCCCTGTACCACTCTCTAAGTGAGGATTGAACAGTTGTGAAGACCCAGTCACTACATTCATTTACATTTAAGTCATTTAGCAGACGCTCTTATCCAGAGTGACTTACAAATTCATAGAAGCTTTTCTAAAGATGTTCCTCTTCCATTTACATGCTGTCCTTTTCATGTCCTCCTACCAGCTTTTTATTTCATGTGTAGGCTATGTGATGTGTTTGAGTTCTAGGTATTGTCCCTGTAGAATGGATGTACAGTAAGCTCTCCAAGATTTTATGTATGATATGCCAAGCCATACATTGTTATGGGCTTTTAAAATACATCTAACCTGTACTCCTCCACAAAAAAAAATGCATATTGTGTAGGCTATGATTATTTTTTAGACAAAATCCTTATGAACCTAATTAGGACATTTCTCAAAATAAGAGAAAACAGTAAATCTTTATGCTAGTGATATGTTCAAGATCTATAAAGCACACATACGGATACAACCACATTAAAATAGTTTTAAAATTGGAAGAGACAGCACAATTCACTTATGAAGAACAGAAGGTGCAATTCTGAAGTGAAACTTTGTATGTCCATTTATAGATAAATCTCACTATTTCAGATGTGAATCTGAGTCATCTCCAAGAGGTGACCAGAAATGACCCCATTATTTACACAATGTTATGCCTGATTATTAGATTAAAGAACAAAGAAATCAACACCAAAATCTCACAAGAACTGTGTTATAGTAGGAATTGCTGTTCATCACATGTCATTTTGAGCCCTGAGGCTTTTTTGAAAGGCATTTGAAGTCAGTAATAATGTCCATGGACAGGGTCAGGTTCAGGTATGTGTATGCATATTAATTTGTGTGTGATAGGTGTGTGTGTGTGATGCACATGTTTGCAGTATCTGGGTGTGTGTGCGTGTACACGCCTGTGTGTCTGTTTCTGGTAGAGCACAGCAAAACCCTCCGAAACACACTTCACAACAGCACCCGGCCACTGATACTGCAGGCAAAGGTGGGATTCTGAAGCAGTTGTACTATCAACTGTCATTTGAGTTTGAACAATGACATACATTTCCACTATATGTATTAAGAATATGGGAATTCTGAGGCGGTTTTAGGAATCTAGGGTAACATGTTCTTGCTGTAGATTTTTGAAGCAGCCATTTGGGATATTTCTAGACCCATGGCCTTTAACAATAAGTCCCATCATTGAATGAAAATCTCCCAGATTGTGCTGACAGAATAAAAGCTTTTTATTCCCTGGGACCAGATCACTCAGAAGCTCCAACCTCCAAAATGAAAACGGGCTTTTCAAAGCTATTGTGTACTCTATTATCCCCAGAGAAACGCTTCTTGCAAATCCCATTATGACAGAATATGAAAGGTCCAGGCCATGGTCAAGGCACTCAATTCTAATGAAGTTCATACAATTTCCACTTCTGAATAAGCACTTGTATTGATAATGAGGAAAGAGTGAGGTAGAAGGATTTTGGCAAGTGCTGATATGAATTAATTTCATTATAGAATACCTTGAAAAGGAACAAAGCCACTTCAGGAGCACTACTGTATTTATGATGCCTGGCAGGGGCGCCACTTTAGTTTTAAAGTGGGGGGGACATAACCTGGCGGGGGGTCTGAAGGTTCTCCCCCAGAACCTTTTGGGGCATCTTAAGCTAATTTCCTGCATTTTTACACAATCCAATATGCCGTCTCCATTTAGAACAAAAAGTAAACAAAAATGTCCACAGTCATCAAGCTAGGTAAGAGATCATTATTAAATATGTTTAAGTGATTAATAAGACTGAACTAGAGGTAATTCAATAATAAATATTGTGTTGCACCTTTAACCAATAGCCTAACAAATGAACAACTCTTGAAAAAATACAAATACTTTTGATTGTCTTTATTAAGACTTCCTCTATATCAAATTTCAGCCAGACCGACCAGCCAGCCCGAGTCGCCTGCACGCCCAACCCCCACCAGTCTAGTCCATAACTCAACTCTCTCCCAACACAATTTACATTTATATTTGACATTTTAGTCATTTATCAGATGCTCTTATCCAGAGCGACTTACAGTCAGTGAGTGCATACATTTTCCATACTAAATGTATCGTCTGAAAAACATTTCCTTCCCAGTTCACACCTTTTACTTGTTTTAATTACCAAGGGAAATGTTTGGAAACAAACAAAAAATAAATACATACACCTCAAATATATATTAACACACAGAAACATCAACTCCTCCATATAATGAATCTCATAGGACTAATAGTACTGTAGAGCTCTTTTTACTTGCACACAATATAGCTGGGTCGTCCCATCCTGTCCCAATGGGCCCACCACCCTGCAGCGCCCCAACAAGATGATATGAACAAACAGATCTGTATCCATTAATCATCATCATCAATAGCTTCTACCAGGTATTCCTCACATTTTTGTTTGACATGTTTTGTGTCATTGGGAAAAGCCTCTATCAACCCTTGATACAGTTTGGAAATCAACTTTGGAGGTTTGTCAGACTGCCTTAAAATAGCATCTGGCTTGTCCAGTGTTTGCTGCACATAGAGAATAAAGTGTTGTATCTGCAAAAAATCTGCTCACCTCCATCACAGACTGGTCTTCCCTGGCTGCCTGACCCTGCTGAGACCTCTGTCACCATCTGATCCTCCTAAAATGAGGCATGACAAAGAAATACATTGGTGTACATTTATACAGTATATAATCCAATAATATAATCAATTGTTCAATCATTGAAATGACCATTATTCCCAGATCCCAGTCTGTAGCTTTAAGCTTAAGCTGCTGTCCTGTAGCTACTGTAGATCTACCCATCAATTCAAGATGGAACTTTGTATCATTCACTGATATTGTTAATATACTGCAAAATTCACCTGAGCTCCGTAGACTGGTCTTCCCTGGCTGTCTGACCCTGCTGGGACCCCTGTCATCATCTGATCCTGCTAAGACATGATGAGCATAGTGTTGTCTACTGACTGCACTAGAGAGCTGCATTACTGTGGGATGCCTGCGGGACCTGCGGGTCCCGACAGAGATCATTGCGGCGCGGTCTGCATTTTTCATGCTGCAGGTGGGAGCGGGCGGTCAGACAGACGACTTTGGGATGAAAATATTTTTGTTGTCCCACAGATTATTTGGAAACGGTCCTCCTTCTGCTTTGTATGCGTTAGCCTACCTATTGTATTACTAGAAGCACTTGAACTCTCACGCCCAACTAGGAGAGGTAGGCTACTGAAGCTGAAGTGAATAATGTGAAAAGTATGTTATTTTATGTGTGGTCTCATTGAAATAGAGTAGGCTGCCTACATGGGCGGAGAATCACGTGGCAGTTAACTTGAATATGAAATTAACTTCAAATATGATTAGACTGTAGTTTACTACAGTACAGTGTCTGTAAATAAATATTGATAATGGAAAGAAGTGGAGGGCGCTCAACCAACGTCAGTCAAAGTGCAATCAAAAAATGTGATCATCATTGAAAAGGCACAACGCGCACATAGGTTAGGCTACTATTGTGAGCGGGCGTTGCGCCTTTTCATTTTCAAGAAGTATTGATTACCCATTTATTTGTCTCTGCCTGCAAATCGTAATCCTAACAGGTAGGCTATATCCTATAGGCCTATGCAAAACGTAGCAAGTTTCGCTGTCATCATTCTTGCTGCTTCCAGTTCAGTAGCCATACCTGCGAGATTAGGTGCACATGTGGTCTTAATTAAATAGAGTAGGCTATAGCCTATGCATGGGTGGAGAAGAACGGGGCAGTTATTTCTGGTAAATTTACCTATATTTAAGGTATTTTTCAGCATTTGATATTGCCTATAGGGCACAAAATTACTTGGACCATGGCTGGCAAGGGAGCTGCATCACATACACCCAAATTAACATTGCAGGACTGCAGTTGGGTTTGGGACCGGTTCTTGCGGTAGCGGGTGGGAGTCGGACAGAAAGCCAGCGGGTGCGGGTGGGAGCGGGATGAATAAATCGGTCCCGCGCAGACCTCTACTGTGCACAATGACAGTGAAGACTGTAACGTTAGAGCTGTTTATTACTGTCAGTGTGAAAAGTAGGAAATTAGCTAGGGAAACTGACAGATCAATAACGTTACATTGCCATACGGACTAATAAAACTCACATTGCACTGAAAGAACTTCAGAATATCAATCTTCAACCGTTTGACTGATGGTTTCATCGGTTGATTCAGGTCTAGTGTGATTGTGGCAAAAATAATAGCTAACGTTAGCCAACTTTTAGCCAGCTCTCTCTCTCTAATGGTACCTCAACTGGTGAAAGCTAGCCAAGTTCATTTACTTCTGAAACGGGACAAAACAAAGGCTACAAAACATTTCCACACAAACAACAGCTGTTAGATAGCGATATGAGGTGGCTAGTATTACTATCTGACAGATAACTAGAGGCTAGAGCTGACCTGGCTGTTTTAGCTACTAGCTAGCGTAGCTTATTCATTCACCTCAGTCGAGAGGGGATGAAATATTATCTGACATTACATGTCAGTTACAATACTAGCTCAGCACTGTGAATAAACACTAGTTTCGTTTTTTCTGTTACGTTAAACAGCAGTTACCTTGCCAGCTACATCAGTGAACTAAAGAGTAGCCAGTTTCTGCTCTGCTTGCTTTTACAATTCGGTGAAAGAGTGCAACACATACACACTGAACTATGCTCAACTCTCCTGTGCTGGTCCTGCCAGCCTTCAAGAAGCTTTGCCCTCACACAGCCTGACAGCCCACTCTGTGGTGTCCACGCGGTCCTAAATCCAGCCGGCTGAACAATCCAAATAGCCTACGACCGCTCGGAGGCGTCCGGAAGGTCCTAAAGCACACCGTTGCCACTTTTTTTTATCACATTGCAATGATAAAACTGGGGGGGACAAAAATGCAATTGCGGAATGTTGGGGGGACATGACGCCCCCATCCCCAGTGAAAGTTGTGCCCCTGATGCTGGTATTGCAACATTGTCATGGTGGCTCTAAGGAACATAGCCTTCTGTCACAACAGTTTTACAGTATTTCTTCTGTATAACACGTTCAACAGCTCACGTCTCCACCTTTGTCTATGTGAATATGTGTTTGTGCTGATAATATTGAAGGACTGGTCCTATATGTACCTCGCCAGACCTTTGGAGAGCAAGTCAGTCAGTCAGTCAGTCAGTCACTGCTGAGCAATAATAAGTAAGACATGCTCTGTTCAAGGAACAGCAGGAGATCCTAACAAGGTATAGCGACTTCAAGGCTGTAACATCAAAGGGAGGAGAGACAGAACTGCACGAGGTCTGACACCAGGGTCTTGTAGTCGCTATACCTTGTTAGGATGTCCTGCTGTTCCCTCATGGACAGTTTGGCAAAGTCTGCTATCAAGGAGAAATTACAGAGGAAAGTGTGATTTACAGTTCCAGGGTTACTGTATGACTTTGGTGTGGCATGTTTATAGGGCTGTTATGGTGACCGTATTACCGCAACACCGGCGGTCACGAGTCATGACCACAGTCAAATTCCAAGTGACCGTTTAGTTACGGTAACTAGGCTTCTCCAAAACTGCACTCTAATGCTGCTGATGGTCATTAGTAGCCTACCAAACTTGCTACCTGCCTGGTACTCAGCACTCTATTGTCCCTCTAATCACTCTGACATTAATGCAAATGTATTCGAAAATCAATTCAAACACTTCATGAGAGCCCATGAGCGCATGTTGCGCAACATTTCTGTGCAATTGCGTGAGAAAACAGAGTTTTTATGGCCTCTATTACACTGAACAAAAATATAAATGCAACATGCAACAATTTCTAAGATTTTACTGAGTTACAGTTCTAATAAGGAAATAATTCAATTGAAATAAATTCATTAGGCCCTAATCTATGGATTTCACAGGACTGGGAATACAGATATGTATCCGTTGGTCACAGATACCTTTAAAAAAAGGTAGGGGCGTGGATCAGAAAACCAGTTTGTATCTGGTGTGACCACCATTTGCCTCATGCAGCGCGACACATCTCTTTTACATAGAGTTGATCAGGCTGTTGATTGTGGCCTGTGGAATGTTGTCCTCCCACTCCTCTTCAATGGCTGTGCGAAGTTGCTGGATATTGGCGGGAACTGGAACACGCTGTCGTACACGTCGACCCAGAGCATCCCAAAAATGCTCAATGGGTGACATGTCTGGTGAGTATGCAGGCCATGGAAGAACTGGGACATTTTCAGCTTCCAGGAATTGTGTACAGATCCTTATGACACGGAGCTGTGCATTATCATGCTGAAACATGAGGTGATGGCATTGGATGAATGGCACAACAATGGGCCTCAGGATCTTGTCACGGTAGCTCTGTATATTAAAATTGCCATTGATAAAATGCAATTGTGTTCGTTGTCCGTAGCTAATGCCTGCCCATACCAGAACCCCACTGCCACCATGGGGCACTCTGTTCACAACGTTGATATCAGCAAATCGCTTGCCCACACGAGACCATACACGCTGTCTGCCATCTGCCCGGTATAGTTGAAAGAGTGATTCATCCATGAAGAGGACACTTCTCCAGTGGCAAAGGAGAAATGCTCACTAACAGGGATGTAAACAAATTTGTTCCAAAAATGTTCAAGAAATAAGCTTTTCGTGCGTATGGAATATTTCTGGGATCTTTTATTTCAGCTCAGGAAACATGGGACAAACTTTTTACGTTGTGTTTATATTTTTGTTCAGTATAAAAAAAGGTTCCCATAAGCTTTCTATAGGCTAGGCCTACTATATTTATTTCTGAACATTCCTAATACTAAGCATTTTGCATCGCTTTACAACAGGAGTACAGCCTACCTGGCTGGCATGAAAATGAACCACAGGAAAAGCGTCCTCCATTCGCTATTTAAGTGCATAGATGACATGTAGTTTTTTCCCCCTGCCCCTGTTCCGAGACAGGTGCATGATAATGGTCCATTCTAAATCAAAACTAATTTCACACATATATTATTTAGTATATGTAAAACAAGATTAAATTAAGAATAGTATAATGGGTGAGAATATTATCACTTGTGAATGATGTATTATCACTTACAGTGCATTCGGAAAGTATTCAGACTCATAGACTTTTTCCACATTTTGTAACGTTACAGCCTTATTCTAAAATGGATTAAACAAAAAATTGTCCTCATGAATCTACACACAATACCCCATAATGACGAATCGAAAACAGGTTTTTAGAAATGTTTGCAAATGTATTACAAATAAAAAACAGAAATACCTTATTTACATAAGTAGTCAGACACTTTGCTATGAGACTCGAAATTGAGCTCAGGTGCATCCTGTTTCCATTGATCATCCTTGAGATGTTTCTACAACTTGATTGGAGTCCACCTGTGGTAAATTCAATTGATTGGACATGATTTGGAAAGGCACACACCTGTCTATATAAGGTCCTACAGTTGACAGTGCATGTCAGAGCAAAAACCAAGCCATGAGGTCGAAGGAATTGTCCGTAGAGCTCTGAGACAGGATTGTGTCGAGGCACAGATCTGGGGAAGGGTACCAACAAATTTCTGCAGCATTGAAGGTCCCCAAGAACACAGTAGCCTCCATCATTCTTAAATGGAAGAAGTTTGGAACCACCAGGACTCTTCCTAGAGCTGGCCGCCCGGCCAAACTGAGCCATCGGGGGAGAAGGGCCTTGGTCAGGGAGATGACCAAGAACTCTGACCGAGCTCTAGAGTTCCGCTGTGGAAATGGGAGAACCTTCCAGAAGGACAACCATCTCTGCAGCACTCCACCAATCAGGCCTTTATGGTAGAGTGGCCAGACGGAAGCCACTCCTCAGTAAAAGGCACATGACAGCCCGCTTGGAGTTTTCCAAAAGGCACCTAAAGGACTCTCAGACCATGAGAAACAAGATTCTCTGGTCTGATGAAACCAAGATTGAACTCTTTGGCCTGAATGCCAAGCGTCACGTCTGGAGGAATCCTGGCACCATCCCTACGGTGAAGCATGGTGGTGGCAGCATCATGCTGTGGGGATGTTTTTCAGCGGCAGGGACTGGGAGACTAGTCAGGATCGAGGGAAAGATGAACGGAGCAAAGTACAGAGAGATCCTAGATGAAAACCTGCTCCGGATTGCTCAGGACCTCAGACTGGGGCGAAGGTTCACCTTCCAACAGGACAACGACCCTAAGCACACAGCCAAGACAACGCAGGAGTGGCTTTGGGACAAGTCTCTGAATGTCCTTGAGTGGCTCAGCCAGAGCCCGGACTTGAACCCAATCTAACATCTCTGGAGAGACCTGAAAATAGCTGTGGAGCTTGTAATACATTTGCAAAGATTTCTAAAAAACTGTTTTTGCTTTGTCATTATGGGGTATTGTGTGTAGATTGATGAGGGAGAAAAACAATTTAATCAATTTTAGAATGAGGCTATAATGTAACAAAATGTGTAAAACGTCAAGGGGACTGAATGCTTTCCGAATGCACTGTATAGAACTGGTGGGTCTAATCCTGGACGCTGATTGGTTAAAACCGCATTCCAGCTGGTGTCTAGTCCACAAGTTACCACCGGCTAAAGCTATGACGTTGAAATGCCTATTTACTCTGTTCCATCTCAGTGCGCAATCCACTGTCTCATCAGCCCAGCCAGACAATTTATAAACTTGATCTCCACTATAAAAAGCATTTAGACATACAGTGGGGAAAAAAAGTATTTAGTCAGCCACCAATTGTGCAAGTTCTCCCACTTAAAAAAGATGAGAGAGGCCTGTAATTTTCATCATAGGTACACGTCAACTATGACAGACAAAAGGAGAATTTCTTTTCCAGAAAATCACATTGTAGGATTTTTAATGAATTTATTTGCAAATTATGGTGGAAAATAAGTATTTGGTCAATAACAAAAGTTTCTCAATACTTTGTTATATACCCTTTGTTGGCAATGACACAGGTCAAACGTTTTCTGTAAGTCTTCACAAGGTTTTCACACACTGTTGCTGGTATTTTGGCCCATTCCTCCATGCAGATCTCCTCTAGAGCAGTGATGTTTTGGGGCTGTCGCTGGGCAACACAGACTTTCAACTCCCTCCAAAGATTTTCTATGGGGTTGAGATCTGGAGACTGGCTAGGCCACTCCAGGACCTTGAAATGCTTCTTACGAAGCCACTCCTTCGTTGCCCGGGCGGTGTGTTTGGGATCATTGTCATGCTGAAAGACCCAGCCATGTTTCATCTTCAATGCCCTTGCTGATGGAAGGAGGTTTTCACTCAAAATCTCACGATACATGGCCCCATTCATTCTTTCCTTTACACGGATCAGTCGTCCTGGTCCCTTTGCAGAAAAATGTTTCCACACCCATGCTTCACAGTAGGTATGGTGTTCTTTGGATGCAACTCAGCATTCTTTGTCCTCCAAACACGACGAGTTGAGTTTTTACCAAAAAGTTCTATTTTGGTTTCATCTGACCATATGACATTCTCCCAATCCTCTTCTGGATCATCCAAATGCACTCTAGCAAACTTCAGACGGGCCTGGACATGTACTGGCTTAAGCAGGGGGACACGTCTGGCACTGCAGGATTTGAGTCCCTGGCGGCGTAGTGTGTTACTGATGGTAGGCTTTGTTACTTTGGTCCTAGCTCTCTGCAGGTCATTCACTAGGTCCCCCCCGTGTGGTTCTGGGATTTTTGCTCACCGTTCTTGTGATCATTTTGACCCCACGGGGTGAGATCTTGCGTGGAGCCCCAGATCGAGGGAGATTATCAGTGGTCTTGTATGTCTTCCATTTCCTAATAATTGCTCCCACAGTTGATTTCTTCAAACCAAGCTGCTTACCTATTGCAGATTCAGTCTTCCCAGCCTGGTGCAGGTCTACAATTTTGTTTCTGGTGTCCTTTGACAGCTCTTTGGTCTTGGCCATAGTGGAGTTTGGAGTGTGACTGTTTGAGGTTGTGGACAGGTGTCTTTTATACTGATAACAAGTTCAAACAGGTGCCATTAATACAGGTAACGAATGGAGGACAGAGGAGCCTCTTAAAGAAGTTACAGGTCTGTGAGAGCCAGAAATCTTGCTTGTTTGTAGTTGACCAAATACTTATTTTCCACCACAATTTGCAAATAAATTCATAAAAAATCCTACAATGTGATTTTCTGGATTTTTTTTCCTCAATTTGTCTGTCATAGTTGACGTGTACCTATGATGAAAATTACAGGCCTCTCTCATCTTTTTAAGTGGGAGAACTTGCACAATTGGTGGCTGACTAAATACTTTTTTCCCCACTGTAATCTCCCATTTCTTTTGGACTAGTAATTGGTTTTCAATGGCGGAGATTTGTATAAAACGATCTGTCTCTCTGACATTTGCAACTTTTGTTTCAATATTGAAACTCAATCTCCAGCTGTCCCATAGGAATTAATGTGTAGGGGTCGGGAGTCGGGACAAGACAGACAGGCAGGCAGCTTTTCTCAGCCAGTCGAAATCATGAATCTGCATAATTTTTATGGACATATACAAAGACATTTCAATAGAAAACAGGTGAAACTAAACAAAATGCAGCTAGTTTGCAGTCTTTCCAGCTTCAGTTTGAAGTGATTGTGTTAGCTGTGTTGTTGGCTAGCTCCTCTGAACAACAGTGTCCTGACGGGGCATTATGGCCACACAAGGGGGATGCCAAATTCGAGGCCTGGTGAGAATATTATGAAGTGCTTGTCAAATTGTGAATGAGAGACTGATGAAGTGTGTGCAGCCTGCGCAAGAAACAAAGCAGAGCTCATGCCTTTCATGCAACTTTTTTCAAATCATAATTAGAGTCGCATCATGCATGTATTCTTCATACCATAAAATAATGCCACGGAATTCTAAGCAAAATCTTGTCTGCTAAATGAATTAGTGTAGCCACCAGCCATATGGCATAGCCATATCAGGGCCTAACATAAGGACAACTCAGAGTATGCTATTTTGTTCTTCTGAAATAGACTACATTTTCTTCATATCATTTTTCTTTAAACCTGTCTAAAATAAATGATGGATTTATTGTGATGGTGTAGGCTATATTAAATGGATTTATTAGACTTTTTAAAATATAGATGTTCCAAAGGTCTGCATCAGTGGCTTGTAGGCTATGCGTTGAAGCCAGTAGATGCTAATCGTGTTTATGTTAATTACCGGTCAATTACCGTGAGACCGGCAGTTATTTGCTTGACAATCACCGGCTGACAAAATTTCATGACTGCTACGGCCCTAGGCATGTAGCCTGCAACACAAGGGAATACTCTCACTGAATAACTTTTTCAAGCATAGTTGTGTTCAAAGATATGAACACAAACAAAAATGTACAAACTGACATTTAGGTTATTGTTCCCATGAAACAAAGCTACCTCCCATCTCCTCAGTATGGTGAAATCTGGGAAAACCTCAGTCTATGACAATATAACATTCTATCCCCACGTAGGACACAAATTGTTCCTCCTCTGGGTCCATTAAATAGACCCCAGTGTCCATTCAGAGATCATCCCGTTCATCTAGCCATTTGTTCTTCACCGGCCAGACAGGGGAAATAGCCCTTTTTTGGCTAAGTGGATAAGTGAATGTATAGCTCTTTTAAAAGCAGCTGTTCTTTCAGCTTTTGGCAATGGCCATGAAATAGCCCATTTCATTACATCTCATTAGTTAAGTAATTTGTGATGTAGGGTACTGGTGGTGGATGATGTGTATGACAAGACTCCTTATCAGACTATTTCTGCTATGGTTGAGTTAACTGATGACTTAGCTACTTGGAATGTATCACACATAAATGTGTAATCCAAAACCCCTAAAGCTCCTTTATAAACTGAACCTGACATACAAATGACAAAAAAAGACACTCTGGTCAGATATGACATTGAACGCCTTCTGCATTGCCTCTTGAACAAGTTGACTTAGTCAGAAAGACACAATCTTTGAAAAGCATTATTGTTAGCTACCCTCCACTCTAGCTATGGAGGTGGACATGATCAATCAATATAGCCACCTGGTGCTGGCATTACACATGAAAGCTTTCTAGTGAAAAGCCTCCATAGGATCAGTGCTATCATCAAGGAGATTACATTTTATTGACATGCTGTGTGAGAGAAAGAGGGGATGTCAATGGAGGAAACAGGGAGCTCAAACAGGTCTATAAAAGGCTTTGCCTTGCAACCTTTTGCCTTACCCCCTGAGTTCTGAGATTAATACCCACAGTGCAGGTGTGCGGTGCTGGTTTGGGGTCTCTCTCCAGCTCTGGCGAGTCACACACGATGAGGACACTTACAGGGAGGACAGGAGTGCTATGAAATCCTTTGTCTGACAGGTCCTCCTCACCCGTAGAGAGAGAGAGAGAGAGAGAGAGAGAGAGAGAGAGAGAGAGAGAGAGAGAGAGAGAGAGAGAGAGAGAGAGAGAGAGAGAGAGAGAGAGAGAGAGAGAGAGAGAGAGAGAGAGAGAGAGAGAGAGAGAGAGAGAGAGAGAGAGAGAGAGAGAGAGAGAGAGAGAGAAGAAGAGAGAGAGAGAGAGAGAGAGAGAGAGAGAGAGAGAGAGAGAGAGAGAGAGAGAGAGAGAGAGAGAGAGAGAGAGAGAGAGAGACGCGCAAGTGGTTGTCATATTAGTACAAACGCAGTAGTCCATGGTTTCTAACCAGTCGAAAGGTCAGTATTATGTAAATACTTTTTCAGAGAGCAATTATAAATCAGAAAGTGCTTTGGAAAAAAGCTTAATCGTAATATTACAATTGTGATTACTAAATCATTCACAGATCAAAAATGCCAACATGAACATAGCAAATCATTAAGACTTGTTGGTGGCTGAACTTTTGTGATTTCTTCTGATTGGGAACTATACATGTAAGGTGTTGGTCCTATGTTTCATGAGCTGAAATAAAATATCCCATACATTTTCCAAATGCACAAAAAGCTTATTTCTCTCAAATGTTGTGCACATTTGTTTACATCCCTGTAAGTGAGCATTTCTCCTTTGCCAAGATAATCCATCCACCTGACAGGTGTGGCATATCAAGAAGCTGATTAAACAGCATGTGCTGGGGACAATAAAAGGCCACTCTAAAATGTGCAGTTTTGTCACACAACACAATGCCACACGTGCCAAGTTTTGAGGGACCATGCAATTGGCATGCTGACTGCAGGAATGTCCACCAGTGCTGTTGCCAGAGAATTGAATGTTCATTTCTCTACCATAAGCCACCTCCAACGTCGTTTTAGAGAATTTGGTAGTATGTCCAACCGGCCTCCCAACCGCAGACCACGTGTAACCACGCCAGCCTAGGACCTCCAAATCCGGCTTCTTCACCTGCCGGATCGTCTGAGACCAGCCACCCGGACAGCTGATGAAACTGACTAGCAATCTTCCCTCAAATGTTTTATGGCACTGAGCAAATTTCAGGTCTGCTGGGCACAAACTTGAACGTTGTAAAAATTATGTGCAGCTTCCAGCACGCGTTTACTATGAACACTGAGGCTGTACCTGCTTTAAGTTACAGTTTTAACAGTGGCCATGTAGGCTACTGTGCTATTTGATCATAATGTAGGCCTACCAGAGTGGCCTACCATCAAAAACAATGGAGGAAATACATCCCATAACATTTTAACTTGGAAATAGCTGTTCTATCATTCAGCCTACAGTAGTAGCCAATGTGTGGTGTTCAATGTAGGCCTACATTCCACATGCAGGGCTTGACCATTAACCTGTTTATCCACTTGTCCTTCAGACAAGGAGGTGACTGAAAATGTTGTGTTGTTTGATGCAAGAAACCCCTTTAAAATAATGAGTATTCAACTTTCTATTCACAGTATTTATAAATAGATAAAAGACAGCATTAGAAGAAAGGATAATTATTGAAATAATACATCTTCAAATATAAGGAACTGGAACAAGCCTGAAATTAGGTGAGTGAAAAAGTGAGTGAAAAAGGAAAATGGTTGCAAATGCCAGAGCCCATGTGTGTTTGCGAGCAGGAGTTGTGACAAAGAGAGCTTTCAATTTTTTGCAGATATGGGATATACAATTATTTATTTTTTAAAGGGGGTCAGAGAAGGGGCAAATGATTGTGGCCCTGGTGGCACAAAATAATCAAAAGGTCTGACTGCACAGAGATGCTTGGGAAAATGTTCACAATGGGCGACCAGTGTGTGTGTGTTTCAGAGTTAGGGTGTGTATCTGAGCGCCATCAGCTAGGACTTGACATTGGTTAATCAAATCTCCCTGTTCTGTTTTATTTGTAATGCTTACCTTGAATTTGGCTCCCCCTATTGTTGATCTGGAGTAATTTCCTTTAGCTAGAAAATGACCTATCGTGTGACTTGTTAGGAGGAAGTTGGTCATTGTTGAGCTCAGAGTGCTCTGTTTCAGTTGTCTGCTCACAATCTTCATCCATCCTTTACGTTGTATGCCTTAGGAAGCTTTGTCAGTGAGTATTTTCATTCCTTTTGCATATATCTTTCGTTTCAGATCATTATTTGTGGAATTTGAATGTGTATGTTTACTTTGTGGAATAGATGGCCAGCACTAGCTACAGTATGTTAGCCTAGGTTTTGCTAGTTGTCAGTGTGAGCAAAATATCAGGTTACGTTCAAGTCTAGTTTGTATTTTAGGACAGATTACATTGTCTTATGCAGACATTGTTGTCTTTGTGTTTCAGTTTCACGCTGTTTCAACTCAATAAATCTTGTGAACATGGAGATCATGCTTTGAGGGTTATTGATGTGGAGGCGTTTATCTTGCTGTCAAAATATGCACAGTAACGCATACTGAGGACAGAATAGTGAAATGACAGCCCTCCCTGGAAGCAAGGCAGACAGAAGTCTCAGTTCACAAAACAGAGGTATCCCCCACTACCTCCTCCGACTCAGACAAGCCTATTAAGAAAGCTCCGAATGGCAGTGCCCTATCCACAAGAAGCCTTACCCCTTACGGAAGTGCTGCACCTTCCGCGAGAAACCACAGGACCAACGCAAGGCTTTCCTGAAAGAGAATTGCATATGCTTTAGATGTTGTTCATCCTCCTTTCAAATTGCCAAGAACTGAAAGTCAAGTGTTAGCTGTGCAGAATATGAGAGCGAGAGTCATAACAGCGCCCTTCATCCAGGACCCCCCCTCCTGGGTCAAAAAGGCAGACCTTCCTACAGAGCACGGTGGGGAGGAAGAGCTCACACCTCCCTCCGACATAACGGTGGGAACAGGTCTTGCTCTAAGATCTGCCTCGTCAAAATCTACCCAACAGGCTACCGAGATAGAGCAGTGACATTCTATGCCATCATCGACGAGCAAAGCAACAGATCATTGGTTCGTTCTGAGTTCTTCGATATCTTCAGGGTACAAGACCCCAGCTCTCCCTACTCCCTTAAGACCTGCGCCGGAGTGATGGAGACAGTAGGAAGACGAGCCAATGGCTACCAGGTAGAATCTATGGATGGGCAAGTCAGTCTTCTGCCTCCAACTCTCATCGAGTGTAACGAGATTCCGAACAACCGATCTGAGATCCCAACTCCAGATGCAGCGCTCCACCATGCTTACCTGAAACCCCTTGCTCACCTCATCCCAGAACTCGAACCTAAAGCTCCCATCATGCTCCTTCTGGGAAGAGACATTATCATAAGGTGCGCAAGCAAGTTAATGGACCCCATGACTCACCATACGCCCAGAAGCTTGACCCTCGGATGGGTCATAATAGGCAACGTCTGTCTGGGGAGCATTCACAAGCCTCTCTCAGTGAGTATCTTTTACACAAACACTTTCGAGAAAGGACGCCCTACTCTCTTCGAGCCATGTCCCAACCTCTTCTTGGTGAAAGAAAGATTCCGGAATGCCCAAGCTCTGGATCAACCTGCATTATGCTGCTACAAAAGTCTTCCTTGCGACAAAGAGGAAGTTCACTTGGGCTGCAATATGTTCCAGCAAACTAGAGACCGACAATAAAGTGGGCTTCTCCATCGAAGACAGCACTTTTCAGAAAATCATGAACGAAGGGATCAGGAAGGGCGACAGAAACAGCTGGGTGGCACCATTACCATTCAAGTCACCAAGACGTCGTCTCCCCGACAATAGACCTCTAGCGCTGAAACGCTTCTCCTCTCTCAGATGCAACTTTTTTAGGAAGCCCGAGATGAAAGACCACTTTGTCTCTTTCATGGAGAAGATTTTAGAGAATGGTCATGCAGAAGTGGCACCACCCCTGAAAGAAGAAGAAGAACGGTGGTACCTACCTACATTTGGTGTCTATCACCCAAAGAAGCCTGGTCAAATCCGTGTGGTTTTTGACACCTAAAGCCCAATACGATGGAGTATCCCTCAATGAGGTCCTCATGACTGGGCCCAACCTCAACAACACACTCCTTGGGGTGCTTACTCACTTCCGTAAGGAATTTGTCGCTGTGACAGCGGATATTCAACAAATGATCCACTGTTTCCCAGTGAAACAAGAAGACCGTAACTTCCTGAGATTCCTGTGGTTCTAGCACAACAACTTGTCCAAAGACCTCATCGACAACTGCATGAAGGTCCATGTCTTCGGCAACAGTCCCTCTCCAGCAGTGGCCATCTACGACCTCAAACGGTCTGTTCAAGAAGGAGAACCAGACTACGATCCTGATGTCAGACAGTTTGTGTAATGTGACTTCTATGTCGACAATGGCTTAAAGTAATTTCCTACAGTCCAAGATGCAGTCACCCTGCTCAAGAGAACACAGGAGATTCTCGGCAACTCTAATCTGAGTTTACACAAGATTGCCTCGAACAAGAAGGAGGTAATGGAAGCATTTCCATCTCAAGATCACGCAAACGACCTCAAAGATCTCGACATAGGGTCAAACACTCTACCTATGCTTGGGTCTCAACTGGGACCTCAGGACCGACACTGTAACCTTCAAGGTAGACAAAGATGAGAAGCCCTTTACACGCCGAGGAGTGCTATCAACTGTGAACAGTCTGCACAACCCACTGGGATTTGTGGCCCCTGTCACCATTCAAGGCAAGTCTATTCTCAGGGAGCTCACAATGGCCAACGACGAATGGGACTCTCCCCTGCCTCCAGAAATGGTGGAGCCATGGGTTGCATGGAGAGAGTCTTTGAAAGAGCTATGCAACCTCCATATCCCTAGGGCTTACACTAAGGTCTCACCCCCAGAAGCGAGACGAAGAGAGCTATGCATATTCTCGGATGCATCCACGAAGGCAATAGCCGCAGTTGCCTTCCTCAAAGTGACAGACGTCAAAGGAGACAGTCAAATGGACTTTGTTATGGGTAAAGCAAAACTGGTGCCACGCCCAGAACACACGATTCCAAGGTTGGAACTCTGCGCAGCAGTCTTGGCAGTCGAGTTGGCCGAGCTCATCACCTCAGAAATAGATATTGAGCTTGATGATAAAACCTTCCACACAGACAGCAAGGTGGTGTTAGGTTACATCAACAACGAGACCCGGCGCTTCTACGTCTATGTCAGCAATCGAGTCCATCAGATAAGGAGATCTACTTGTCCAGAACAGTGGTGCTATGTACCTACAGATCAGAACCCTGCAGATCATGCGACGAGATTCATCCCTGCAGCTTACCTCTCAGAGACAACCTGGCTCTCTGGCCCAGCGTTTCTGACATGCCAGTCTCTCAGTCTTGAAAGGGACGCTTTTGAGCTCATCAACCCCTCCTCAGATGCCGACGTTCGCCCCCAAGTGTCAACACTGAAGACAACAATTTCACCCAAGCAGCTTCGATCCTTATGCTTTTCAAGGTTCTCCACGTGGAAGTCGCTGACTCGTGCCATCACTCACCTCGTTCACATTGCTCGTCTCTTCAACACTACAGTGGCAAAAGACAGCAACTGTAAGGGCTGGCACAACTGTCAGACAGCATGCACACCAGACAGATTTTCTCAGTCAAAGGATATCATCATACGGACAGTCCAAGAGGAAACTTATCTAAGAGAGATTGAGTGCATCAGGAACCAGGAAACATTTCCCAAAGACAGCTCTCTGAGAGCCTTAGATCCATTCATTGATAAAGACGGCCTTCTGAGAGTTGGGGGTCGCATCACAGAAGCAAAACTCATACACGATGAGAAGAACCCCCTGATCATCCCGGGGAAGCATCACGTCGCAACTTTACTGGTGAGGCATTACCACAAACGGACCCAACACCAGGGACGCCTTTTCACAGAGGGAGCCATCCGTACATGCTTTGAGGGTTATAGATGAGGAGGCGTTTATCTTGCTGTCAAAATATGCACAGTAACGCATACGGAAGACAGTATACTCCCCATTCTTGCTAAATTTTGCATGCCTTCTCAAACAGTTACAACTATATATGCATTCGCACATCAAGTCTTCTCTTGAGTTGGGCTCGGGACATCTGAGCTTGTGGTGGTTTGTTGGGGAAAGGGAAAGGGGGATACCTAGTCAGTTGTACAACTGAATGCATTCAACTGAAATGTGTCTTCCGCTCTGAATCAGAGAGGTGCGGAGGGCTGACTTAATCGACGTCCACGTCTTCAGCGCAAGGGTGTGTGTGTGTGTGTGTGTGTATCCCACATCTGTTGCTATGGGGTAATGATGTTAGGGAAAATACAGGATGAATCACAATAGTTGTTTGCCAAAATAATCCTTTGTATGAACTGCCAACAATATTACACATATTATTAGTTAATTGTGAAAATAAATTAAGATATGCAAGATTTTTTAATATATATATGCAGTATATATACAGTACTATATATATATATATATATATATATATATATATATATACACTATCGTTCAAAAGTTTGGGGTCACATAGAAATGTCCTTGTTTTGGAAAGAAAATCAATTTTTTTGTCCATTTTTAAAATAACATCAAATTGAGTGTAGACATTGTTAATGTTGTAAATGGCTATTGTAGCTGGAAACGGCAGATTTTTTTATGGAATATCTACATAGGCGTACAGAGGCCCATTATCAGCAACCATCAGTCCTGTGTTCCAATGGCACGTTGTGTTTGCTAATCCAAGTTTATCATTTTAAAAGGCTAATTGATCATTAGAAAACCCTTTTGCAATTATGTTAGCACAGCTGAAAACTGTTGATTAAAGAATCAAAAAACTGGCCTTCTTGAGACTAGTTGAGGATCTGGAGCATCAGCAATTGTGGGTTTGATTACAGGCTCAAAATGGCCAGAAACAAAGGACATTCTTCTGAAACTCGTCAGTCTGTGCTTGTTCTGAGAAATGAAGGCTATTCCATGCAAGAAATTGCCAAGAAACTTAAGATCTCGTACAACGCTGTGTACTACTCCCTTCACAGAACAGCGCAAACTGTCTCTAACCAGAATAGAAAGAGGAGTGGGAGGCCCCGGTGCACAACTGAGCAAGAGACAAATACATTAGTGTGTCTAGTTTGAGAAACAGACACCTCACAGGTCCTCAACTGGCAGCTTAATTAAATAGTACCCGCAAAACACCAGTCTCAACGTCAACAGTGAAGAGGCGACTCCAGGATGCTGACCTTCTAAGCAGAGTTGCAAAGAAAAAGCCATATCTCAGACTGGCCAATAAAAATAAAAGATTAAGATGGGGAAAAAAACACAGACACTGGACAGAGGAAGATTGGAAAAAAGTGTTATGGACAGACGAATCGAAGTTTGAGGTGTTCGGATCACAAAGAAGAACATCTGTGAGACGCAGACCAAATGAAAAGATGCTGGAGGAGTGCTTGATGCCATCTGTCAAGCATGGTGGAGGCAATGTGATGGTCTGGGGGTGCTTTGGTGGTGGTAAAGTGGGAGATTTATACAGGGTGAAAGGGATCTTGAAGAAGGAAGGCTATCACTCCATTTAGGACGGCGCTTGATTGGAGCCAATTTCCTCCTACAACAGGACAATGACCCATAGCACTGATCCAAACTATGCAATAACTATTTAGGGAAGAAGCAGTCAGCTGGTATTCTGTCTATAATGGAGTGGCCAGCACAGTCACCGGAACTCAACCCTATTGAGCTGTTGTGGGAGCAGCTTGACCATATGGTACGTAAGAAGTGCCCATCAAGGCAATCCAACTTGTGGGCGGTGCTTCAGGAAGCATGGGGTGAAATCTCTTCAGATTACCTCAACAAATTGACAACTAGAAAGCCAAAGGTCTGCAAGGCTGTAATTGCTGCAAATTGAAGATTCTTTGACAAAAGCAAAGTTTGAAGGACACAATTATTATTTCAATTAAAAATCATTATTTCTAACCTTGTCAATGACTACTATTCTTTTTGCAATATTTACTATTCAAACTCATTTCATGGATGTTTTCATGGAAAATAAGGACATTTCTAAGTGACCCCAAACTTTTGAATGGTAGTGTATATATACTTGCCACCAATTGTGCAAGTTCTCCCACTTAAAAAGATGAGAGAGGACTGTAATTTTCATCATAGGTACACGACAACTATGACAGACAAATTGAGATTTTTTTTCTCCAGAAAATCACATTGTAGGATTTTTAATGAATTTATTTGCAAATTATGGTGGAAAATAAGTATTTGGTCAACTACAAACAAGCAAGATTTCTGGCTCTCACAGACCTGTAACTTCTTCTTTAAGAGGCTCCTCTGTCCTCCACTCGTTACCTGTATTAATGGCACCTGTTTGAACTTGTTATCAGTATAAAAGACACCTGTCCACAACCTCAAACAGTCACACTCCAAACTCCACTATGGCCAAGACCAAAGAGCTGTCAAAGGACACCAGAAACAAAATTGTAGACCTGCACCAGGCTGGGAAGACTGAATCTGCAATAGGTAAGCAGCTTGGTTTGAAGAAATCAACTGTGGGAGCAATTATTAGGAAATGGAAGACATACAAGACCACTGATAATCTCCCTCGATATGGGGCTCGACGCAAGATCTCACCCCATGGGGTCAAAATGATCACAAGAACGGTGAGCAAAAATCCCAGAACCACACGGGGGGACCTAGTGAATGACCTGCAGAGAGCTGGGACCAAAGTAACAAAGCCTACCATCAGTAACACACTACGCCGCCAGGGACTCAAATCCTGCAGTGCCAGACGTGTCCCCCTGCTTAAGCCAGTACATGTCCAGGCCCGTCTGAAGTTTGCTAGAGTGCATTTGGATGATCCAGAAGAGGATTGGGAGAATGTCATATGGTCAGATGAAACCAAAATAGAACTTTTTGGTAAAAACTCAACTCGTCGTGTTTGGAGGACAAAGAATGCTGAGTTGCATCCAAAGATCACCATACCTACTGTGAAGCATGGGGGTGGAAACATCATGCTTTGGGGCTGTTTTTTTGCAAAGGGACCAGGACGACTGATCCGTGTAAAGGAAAGAATGAATGGGGCCATGTATCGTGAGATTTTGAGTGAAAACCTCCTTCCATCAGCAAGGGCATTGAAGATGAAACGTGGCTGGGTCTTTCAGCATGACAATGATCCCAAACACACCGCTCGGGCAACGAAGGAGTGGCTTCGTAAGAAGCATTTCAAGGTCCTGGAGTGGCCTAGCCAGTCTCCAGATCTCAACCCCATAGAAAATCTTTGGAGGGAGTTGAAAGTCTGTGTTGCTCAGCGACAGCCCCAAAACATCACTGCTCTAGAGGAGATCTGCATGGAGGAATGGGTCAAAATACCAGCAACAGTGTGTGAAAACCTTGTGAAGACTTACAGAAAACGTTTGACCTGTGTCATTGCCAACAAAGGGTATATAACAAAGTATTGAGAAACTTTTGTTATTGACCAAATACTTATTTTCCACCATAATTTGCAAATAAATTCATAAAAAATCCTACAATGTGATTTTCTGGATTTTTTTTCTCATTTTGTCTGTCATAGTTGACGTGTACCTATGATGAAAATTACAGGCCTCTCTCATCTTTTTAAGTGGGAGAACTTGCACAATTGGTGGCTGACTAAATACTTTTTTTCCCCACTGTATATATATATATATATATATATACAGTACCAATCAAAAGTTTGGACACACCAACTCATTCAAGGGTTTTTCTTTATTTTAACTATTTTCTTAATTGTAGAATAATAGTGAAGACAGCAAAACTATGAAATAACACGTATGGAATAATGTAGTAACTAAAAAAGTGTTAAACAAATCAAAATATATTTGAGATTCTTCAAAGTAGCCGCCCTTTGCCTTTATGACAGCTTTGCACACTCTTGGTATTCTTTCAACCAGCTTCATGATTTAGTCACCTGAAATGCATTTCAATTAACAGGTGTGCCTTGTTAAAAGTTAAAATGTGGAGTTTCTTTCCTTCTTAATGTGTTTGAGCCAATCAGTTGTGTTGTGACAAGGTAGGGGTGGTATACAGAAGATAGCCCTATTTGGTAAAAGACCAATTCCGTATTATGGCAAGAACAGCTCAAATAAGCAAAGAGAAACGACAGTCCATCATTACTTTAAGACATGAAGGTCAGTCAATCCGGAAAATTTCAAGGGCTTTGAAAGTTTCTTCAAGTGCAGTCGCAAAAACCATCAAGCGCTATGATGAAACTGGCTCTCATGAGGACCGCCACAGGAAAGGAAGACCCAGAGTTACCTCTGCTGCAGAGGATAAGTTCATTAGAGTTACCAGCCACAGAAATTGCAGCCCAAATAAATGCTTCACAGAGTTCATGTAACAGACACAGCTCAACATAAACTGTTCAGAGGAGACTGTGTGAATTAGGCCTTCATGGTCGAATTGCTGCAAAGAAACCACCACTAAAGGGCACCAATAAGAAGATGTGACTTGCTTGGGCCAAGAAACACGAGCAATGGACATTAGAGTGGTAGAAATCTGTCCTTTGGTCTGATGAGACCCATGGGGCTGCGCGCAATTGGCCCAGCGTCGTCCAGGGTAGGGGAGGGAATGGCCGGCAGGGATGTAGCTCAGTTGATAGAGCATGGCGTTTTGCAACGCCAGGGTTGTGGGTTCGATTCCCACAGGGGGTATGAAAAAAAATAATGTATGCACTAACTGTAAGTCGCTCTGGATAAGAGCGTCTGCTAAATTACTAAAATGTAAATGTAATGAGTCCAAATTTGAGATTTTGGGTTCCAACCACCATGTGTTTGTGAGACGCAGAGTAGGTGAACGGATGATCTCCTCATGTTTGGTTCCCACCGTGAAGCATGGAGGAGGAGGTGTGATGGTGTGGGGGTGCTTTGCTGGTGACACTGTCTGTGATTTATTATTTGACCCTGCTGGTCATCTATGAACGTTTGAACATCTTGCAGAAAAATCTGGCCTTAATGGCCATATACTGTTATAATCTCCACCCGGCACAGCCAGAAGGGGACTGGCCA
The DNA here is from genome assembly GCF_020615455.1 of Coregonus clupeaformis. Classification (NCBI taxonomy): domain Eukaryota; kingdom Metazoa; phylum Chordata; class Actinopteri; order Salmoniformes; family Salmonidae; genus Coregonus; species Coregonus clupeaformis. Next base: position 27,740,998 of record NC_059210.1, read on the forward strand.
CCCCTCAGAGCCTGTTTCCTCTCTAGGTTTCTTCCTAGGTTTCTGCCTTTGTAGGGAGTTTTTCCTAGCCACCGTGCTTCTACATCTGCATTGCTTGCTGTTTGGGGTTTTAGGCTGGGTTTCTGTATAGCACTTCGTGACATCTGCTGATGTAAAAAGGGCTTTATAAATACAATTTGATTGATTGATTGATTGATTGATTGATGGTTATGGTGTGGGGGTGCTTTGCTGGTGACACTGTCTGTGATATATTTAGAATTCAAGGCACACTTGACCAGCATGGCTACCACAGCATTCTGCAGCAATACGCCATCTCATCTGGTTTGGGCTTAGTGGGACTATCATTTGTTTTTCAACAGGACTATGACCCAAAACACACCTCCAGGCTGTGTAAGGGCTATATGACCAAGGAGAGTGATGGAGTGCTGCATCAGATGACCTGGCCTCCACAATCCCCTGACCTCAACCCAATTGAGATGGTTTGGGATGAGTTGGACCGCAGAGTGAATGAAAAGCAGCCAACAAGTGCTCAGCATATGTGGGAACTCCTTCAAGAATGTTGGAAAATCATTCCTCATGAAGCTGGTTGAGAGAATGCCAAGAGTGTGCAAAGCTGTCATCAAGGCAAAGGGTGGCTACTTTGAAGAATCTAAAATATAACATATATTTTGATTTTTTAAACACTTTTTTGGTTACTACATTAATACAATTTGAACAAAGCTGAATAAAATAGAAATGATATCTGAGGGAGTGAGCATATGCGGCTATTCTTTGTTGGGCGGTTAACAAAGAACTACATTTAGGTACTCCTATATGCTTAATTTAGAGTTATTAATGTAACTTTAGTTGTTCTACAAACATAATTCCATATGTTTAGATTTTTAATACATCGTAAGGTTGCATGATGCGACTCTAATGATGATTTGAAAAAAGTAGCTTGAAAGGCATGAGCTCTGTTTTTGTTTTTTTGCACAGGCTGTACACACTTCATCAGTCTCTCATTCACAATTTGACAATCACTTGATAATGCCTTGAATTTTCGAATTTCCCGGCGCTATCCCCTTTGTGTGGCCGTATTGCACCCTAAAAAAAATCCATGCTTTTGCGGCCAGTTGCCATTGTGCCCTTGGGCTGAATATAATAATTATAATTCCCTTTGCCCGGAGTGCTGCATTGTGCCCTTCTCCCTGAGTGCTGCATGCTCCGAAGCACCTCTCACTCACATGGCTCTCCATCACATAATCAGGTATTTCTCACAGGCTAGTAAAGACAGACACATTGGGGACGCAACTGCGCGCATCCTTATCCAATTCCGAGGTGCATATTGAAGATATTGGAACTGTCCACATTTACTTTTCGTCAGCCAATAAGATGAGTAGGCCTAACGAGCAGCAAAAACACTAACCTACGTCAATCTACTATCCCCCATAGTACAAAAGTTGACCTACTATATTCTGTGCGAGAAATAAATATTCCAAACATAGTCTGGGACAGTAGTGGGATGCGATAGATCCCAAATTAATACAACAAATAGCATCAAATAACCTTTTTACACAATGAGGCTGACGCAACAGATCAGAATGTGTAGCTTAAAATGTTGATAAACTATTAGGCTATTTCTTCACATTATAAGTGCAGCAATGCACACACTGCAGTAGGCTACAAGCGCGAATGTTCCATTAGCGAGAAAACACCATTATCAAAAGCGACCGCAAATGTGATTATGCATGTAATGCTTTTATTATAAAGGTGCATTTTTATGGTGACAATTATCTTCCCCAAACTTGAAACTCATGTTCTGCTTATGTATGCCAGTTAGGCTCTACACCCCTTGTAAAGCGGATGAATGTGCTTAATTTTAAGACGTTATTTGGCCACTTTAGTTGTGATACAGACCTTATCAAAACATATAGGCCTATGGTCTAGGCTACATGAGGTGTGCGACTACTAAAAGTCACAAAAAAAGGCATTGTTTCTTGCCTTACGCTCGGCATCATTCACAAGTGAATATATATAATTTGCACGTAATAGGCTAATATTGTCACCCATCAGACTATTATTGATTTAATCTTGTCTTTACATATACTAAATAATATGTGTGAGATTTGTTTTGATTTAGAATGGACATTATCATGCACCTGTCTCAAAACAGGGGCAGGGGAACAGTGGAGGCTCCTCAGAGGAGTAAGGGGAGGACCATCCTCCTCAGTAAAATTTCATAAAAATAAAAATAGTGAAACATTAAAAAAGTTATCCTTTTTAGATAAAACTATACTAAATATATTCATATGTCATCAAATAAGTTATTAAAATACACTGTTTTGCAATGAAGGTCTACAGTAACTTCAACAGCACTGTCTGGGGTAGCACCATGGTGTAGCCGGAGGACAGCTAGCTTCCGTCCTCCTCTGGCTACATTGACTTCAATACAAAATCTTGGAGGCTCATAGGCCTCACCCCCTTCCATAGACATACATAGTAATTATGACCACTTCCGAGGACGTCCTCCAACCTATCAAAACTTTAGTAGTATGAACTGACATGTTGTCCATCCAATCATAGAATTAGGATCAGAGAATGAACCTAGTGTGTTGTATTGGGATTGTGCCACAGAGCATTATGGGGGTTCTATGTGTTGAGAAGCTTGGTGACATTGTTGGATAGAGATTAAGAGTGAAGAGTGATAGTTTATCATTTTTGGGATGTTATTCAATTCAAATTCGTTTTTTCAAATGACAGGAGACGGAGGAGGTATATCATAAATTATTTTCTTGGTTTTATAACTTTATTTTTGTGTCCAGTTAGCAAGGCAAATTTAAATAAATTGCACTACCTTCAGTAGCTAGCTAGCTACCAGCGAGAGTGTGCAGTTTTCTCCGCCAGAATGGTAGAATGGCCAACGCTGCCGAAAATGTTGTGGTCTTTTTGTAGAATAACCCCTTTAATTCTCTGGGGTACACAGAAAAGGTGCACATTTAAAGCGAGGGTCGACCTCTGCTTGAGATCAGTTTCATGAAGAAGGATGAAAAGGTGAGGGTGTTCAATACCTACTGGTATCAAAAGTATAACGTTAGCTGGTTAACAGGGAGCCTTTCATCAATCCGCCTGTATTGCTGGCCTTGCCTGCTTTATGGAAAGTCTGAGCCTTGGTTGAAAGGTGGGTACAGTGACCTGAAGAACATCGATCGTTCAGCTAAACGGCAAAACAAAAGCAGGCAGCATATAAATGCCCACATCAGATTCAAGCATCGATTATGACTAAGGTCTGCGTATTCAAACTGTGCAACACAACGAGAAAGTAAGAAGAAGAAACAAGGGTGTTCTCAAGCGGCTTACGCTTCGAACACACCGACTGCGTCATTGCGTTTTGGTACACCAGAAGTACATTCATTTCCAATGGAACGCTGCGTTTGCCTTGCAGATTTGCTTTGCAGAGGCAGTTGCAGTGCGTTCTGTGTGGTGCATACATTGGATTTATCGAACGTATGCATAAATGGGTTGACAGAAATGGTAGCAGAAGGTGAATGTTGAACTTTTGTTGCACACATATCTAGATGATGCTGCATACTATTTTGCGCAAAAACACAGCTAACGTTATACTGCATAGGCCTGCATGATGCAAACATAATAATAATAATAATAATATAATAATATGCCATTTAGCAGACGCTTTTATCCAAAGCGACTTACAGTCATGTATGCATACATTTTTTTGTGTATGGGTGGTCCCGGGGATCGAACCCACTACCTTGGCGTTACAAGCGCCGTGCTCTACCAGCTGAGCTACAGAGGAACATGCAAACATGCATAAACCAAGCTCAGCCCTGTGAGTTCTATTGTCTATCAGTTGTTGTCTATGTGTCTGGGTAGAGAAAATCCCCCTCCTAATCTAGTCTAAATATAATTTATATGAACAAATATAAGGTAGCTGCAGTTGGACAGGGTTTTCATCCCCCCAGGGCCAGGAGTTTTTTTAAACCATGTGACCTGATTAGGAAAAACTGGTCCCATCATAGCCCATATAAAACCTTTTTACAACTGATTAATCACTGTCATACCTTATAGGGTCCAGAGTTTTCCTAGTTAGGTTACCATATAAGGAATAACTCAATGGCCCAGGGGGTAAAAATTGCCCCACCGCTCTGGGACCTACAGTGCCTTGCAAAGGTTTTTCCTATTTTGTTGCATTACAACCTGTAATTTAAATGGATTTTTATTTGGATTTCATGTAATGGACATACACAAAATAGTCCAAATTGGTGAAGTGAAATGAAAAAAATAACTTGTTTCAAAAAATTCGAAAAAATAAATAATGGAAAAGTGGTGCGTGCATATGTATTCACCCCCTTTGCTATGAAGCCCCTAAATAAGATCTGGTGCAACCAATTACCTTCAGAAGTCACATAATTAGTTAAATAAAGTCCGCCTCTGTGTAATCTAAGTGTCACATGATCTGTCACATGATCTCAGTATATATACACCTGTTCTGAAAGGCCCCAGAGTCTGCAACACCACTAAGCAAGGGGCACCACCAAGCAAGCGGCACCATGAAGACCAAGGAGCTCTCCAAACAGGTCAGGGACAAAGAAGTGGAGAAGTAGAGATCAGGATTGGGTTATAAAAAAATATCAGAAACTTTGAACATCCCACGGAGCACCATTTTAAATCCATTATTAAAAAATGGAAAGAATATTGCACCACAACAAACCTGCCAAGAGAGGGCCGCACACCAAAACTCACGGACCAGGCAAGGAGGGCATTAATCAGAGAGGCAACAAAAAGACCAAAGATAACCCTGAAGGAGCTGCAAAGCTCCACAGCGGAGAATGGAGTATCTGTCCATAGGACCACTTTAAGTCGTACACTCCACAGAGCTGGGCTTTACGGAAGAGTGGCCAGAGAAAAAGCCATTGCTTCAAGAATAAAATAAGCAAACACGTTTGGTGTTCGCCAAAAGGCATGTGGGATACTCCCCAAGCATATGGAAGAAGGTACGCTTTTTGGAAAAGCGCTATGTCTGGCGCAAACCCAACACCTCTCATCACGCCAGGAACACCATCCCCACAGTTAAGCATGGTGGTGGCAGCATCATTATATTTTAAAAGTGCTTTCCTCTCAATCTTAAATAAGCATACCCCATTCAAAAAATTCAGAACTAAGAACAGATATAGCCCCTGGTTCTCCTCAGACTTGTCTGCCCTTGACCAGCACAAAAACATCCTGTGGCGTACTGCATTAGCATTGAACAGCCCCCGCGATATGCAACTTTTCAGGGAAGTCAGGAACCAATATACACAATCAGTTAGGAAAGCAAAGGCTAGCTTTTTCAAACAGAAATTTGCATCCTGTAGCACTAACTCCAAAAAGTTTTGGGACACTGTAAAGTCCATGGAGAATAAGAGCACCTCCTCCCAACTGCCCACTGCACTGAGGCTAGGAAACACTGTCACCACCGATGAATCTACAATAATTGAGAATTTCAACAAGCATTTTCCAACGGCTGGCCATGCTTTCCACCTGGCTACCACTACCCCGGCCACCAGCTCTGCACCCTCCGCTGCAACTTGCCCATGCCCTCCCCGCTTCTCCTTTACACAAATTCAGACATCTGATGTTCTGAAAAATCTGGACCCCTACAAATCAGCTGGGCTAGACAATCTGGACACTTTCTTTCTAAAATTAGCCACCGAAATTGTCGCAACCACTATTACTAGCCTGTTCAACCTCTCTTTCATAACGTCTGAGATCCCCAGAGATTGGAAAGCTGCCGCGGTCATCCCCCTCTTCAAAGGGGGTGACACTCTAGATCCAAACTGTTACAGATCTATATCCATCCTGCCCTGCCTTTCGAAAGTTTTTGAAAGCCAAGTTAACAAACTGATCACCGACCATTTCGAATCCCACCGTACCTTCTCCGTTATGCAATCCGGTTTCCCGAGCTGGTCATGGGTGCACCTCAGCCACGCTCAAGGTCTTAAACGATATTATAACCGTGATCGATAAAAGACAGTACTGCGCAGCCGTCTTCATCGACATGGCCAAGGCTTTCGACTCTGTCAACCACTGCATTCTTATTGGCAGACTAAATAGCCTTGGTTTCTCACATGACTGCCTCGCCTGGTTCACCAACTACTTCTCAGATAGAGTTCAATGTGTCAAATCGGAGGGCCTGTTGTCTGGACCTCTGGCAGTCTCTATGGGGGTGCCACAGGGTTCAATTCTCGGGCCGACTCTATTCTCTGTGTATATCAATGATGTCGCTCTTGCTGCTGGTGATGCTCGGATCCACCTCTATGCGGACGACACCATTTTGTATACAAACCTCAAAACGAGCTTCAACGCCATACAACACTCCTTCCGTAGCCTCCAACTGCTCTTAAACACTAGTAAAACTAAATGCATGCTCTTCAACCGAACGCTGCTTGCACCCGCCCACCCGACTAGAATCACTACTCTCGGCGGGACTGACCTAGAGTATGTGGACAACTACAAATACCTAGGTGTCTGGTTAGACTGTAAACTCTCCTTCCAGACTCACATTAAGCATCTCCAATCAAAAGTTAGATCTAGAATCTGCTTCCTATTTCGCAACAAAGCCTCCTTCACTCATGCTGCCAAACATGCCCTTGTAAAATTGATTATCCTACCGATCCTTGACTTCGGCGATGTCATTTACAAAATAGCCTCCAATACTCTACTCAGCAAATATGATGTAGTCTATCACAGTACCATCCGTTTTGTCACCAAAGCCCCATATACTACCCACCATTGTGACCTGTACGCTCTTGTTGGCTGGCCCTCACTACATATTCGTCGTCAAACCCACTGGCTCCAGGTCATCTATAAATCACTGCTAGGCAAATCCCTGTCTTATCTTAGCTCACTGGTCACCATAGCAACATCCACCCATAGTCTGCGCTCCAGCAGGTATATCTAACTGGTCATCCCCAAAGCGAACACCTCCATTCCTTCCAGTACTCTGCTGCAAATGACTGGAATGAACTGCAAACATCTCTGAAGCTGGAGACTCTTATCTCCCTCACTAACTTTAAGCGTCAGTTGTCAGAGCAGCTTACAGATCACTGCACCTGCACACAGCCATTCTGAAATTAGCCCATCCAACTTCCTAATCCCCATATTGTTATTTATTTTGCTAATTTGCACCCCAGTATCTCTATTTGCACATCATCTTTTGCACATCTCTCATTCCAGTGTTAATACAAAATTGTAACTATTTTACACTATGGCCTATTTATTGCCTTACCTCCATAATTTACTACATTCGCACACACTGTACATATATTTTCTGTTTTATTTTTGACTTTATGTTTTGTTTACCCCATATGTAACTCTGTGTTGTTGTTTTTATTGCACTGCTTTGCTTTATCTTGGCCAGGTCGCAGTTGTAAATGAGAACTTGTTTTCAACTGGCTTACCTTGTTATATAAAGGTAAAAAAATAAATGCTGCGGGGATGTTTTTCATCAGCAGGGACTGGGAAACTGGTCAGAATTGAAGGAATGATGGATGGCGCTAAATACAGGGAAATTCTTGAGGGAAACCTGTTTCAGTGTTCCAGAGATTTGAGACTGGGACGGAGGTTCACCTTCCAGCAGGACAATGACCCTAAGCATACTGCTAAAGCAACAGTCGAGTGGTTTAAGGGGAAACATTTAAATGTCTTGGAATGGCCTAGTCAAAGCCCAGACCTCAATCCAATTGAGAATCTGTTGTATGACTTAAAGATTGCTGTACACCAGCGGAACCCATCCAACTTGAAGGAGCTGGAGCAGTTTTGCCTTGAAGAATGGACAAAAATCCCAGTGGCTTGATGTGCCAAGCTTATAGAGACATACCCCTAGAGACTTGCAGCTGTAATTGCTACAAAAAGTTGCTCTACAAAGTATTGACTTTGGGGGGTGAATAGTTATGTTTTTTTGTCTTATTGTAAATATTTTGCATCTTCAAAGTGATAGGCATGTTGTGTAAATCAAATTATACAAACCCCTAAAAAATCTATTTTAATTCCAGGTTGTAAGGCAACAAAATAGGAAAAATGCCAAGGGGGGTGAATACTTTCACAAGCCACTGTATGGTGCCACCAGTCTGCTTACAGTTGTCAGTTATCGTCAGGTATGTGGATGATCAGGCCTTTATTCAGGAATGTTTCTTGGGCAACTTTGATGTGTCAAGTGGGCGAGATGCGCAGTCTGGGTTTGATTTTATGAATTTTGAGATGTCTGAGTTTAACTTCATAGAGAAACTCGTTGTCCAAACCTATGATGGCGCAGCTGTAATGGAATGTATCTGCTATTTGTATTTACAGCTAAGTCCCCTCCTGTTCCCTGATTAAGAGGTGATGACTACTCCACTCCACTACCATTGTCAACTTTCTCCTGACATGAACTGAAGCCACGTCTCATGTGCCCGCTCATCCACTGGCACATTGAATGTTTCCCCTCCAAGCACTGTGAGTACCCCTATCAATTTTCTCTCATGTGAGTCAATCACATACACAATTACATTATTACACATCAATGATTTTACTCCTTGCTTGGACTAACTCATTCTTAGCTCTTTTGTCTAACTGTGTAGTGTGTTGCGTATTGTTATTTTGTCCTCCCAGTCAAATTCTGTCCTGCACTGGTCAAGCCTCTGAACACCTCAACTCATGCCTCATACCTTCATTCAATCACTGCTGTGATCCCTTTCCAACACTGTGTAAGTAGCCCTCTTATTCCCATTCCCCATAATATTGTATCATAAATGTCTTTCTTAAATGCTTTAGGTTAAAATAATTAGTCTTTGAAGATTTTTTGAAAAACACTTTTTAATCTCTGTGCGTTCCACGCCTATACCGTGGGGGAATCAAATATATGTCATCTATGCACTTAAATAGCGAAAGGAGGATGCTTTTCCTGTGGTTCATTTTCCTTCCAGACAGGTAGGCTATCCTCCTGTTGTAAAGGTAAGCAATGTGCTTAATATTAGGAAAGTAGAGAAATAAATATAGTAGGCCTAGCCTATAGAAAGCTGATGGGATCCTTTTTAATAGAGGCCATCACTGTGTTTTCTCACACAGTTGCATAGCTTATAGAAATGTTGCGCAACAGAGCTCATGGGCTCTCATTAAGTGTTTGATTAGATTTTAGATTACATTTGCATTGATATCAGAGTGATTAGAGGGACAATAGAGTGCTGAGTACCAGGCAGTTAGCAAGTTTGGTAGGCTACTAATGACATCAGCAGCATCAGAGCTTGGAGAAGCCTAATTACTGTGACTAAACGGTCACGGGGAATTTGACTGCCTTCATGACTCGCTAATACGGTCACTGCAGCAGCCCTACTTGTAGGAAGCAATCACTCCCCTATTGCTGACTACAAATGATCTATCACTGGGCTAATAACTCACTAACTAGCAAAGGATATGAACAAAATGTGCACACGTGGCTACATGCAGGCCTCGCTTTGATCTCAAAACAAACGCATCTACTCACGACCGCTCATGCTGTAAACACAGTCCAGTTCAAAGTAAATGGCACAGATCCATATATGGCAATGTTCTATTTGCATATAGGCCTACTGCAGCTCTGATTGTTTATGCCACACCGGTCTGTGTAGAGTATGGGCTGAGTAGTGCGTGTCAATGCAATAGAATCCTACTCCGATGCGTTCTGCCTACAACAAAATCTCTTGCATACTTCGTTTTGTTTCGATATGTTGCATTGAAAGTGGCTAATATTGTGTAGATTCGATCACAATTGCCACAGTAAAGGGAAACATTGATAGTGTTAACAGGGAAAACTCTAGAACAGTGGTCACCAACCTTTTCTGAGTCAAGATCACTTTGAGTCAAAATGCAACGTCTCAGATTTTTTTTGGACATGACTTAAAAAACGTAAGCCTATGCCACATTAACCAATTTAAAACAGTACTGTAGCAATGAGGTTTGTGCAGTAAGCTATAGGCCCAATACATTATCACTGCATATTGGCTTTGCTTTAATTGTCCTGCCAATGCATTGTTGTCCGGGACATTTTTTACAAATCTATTTCAAAATGTGGCTATATGATCACACCAATAATAGATCCGTTGTTGTATTACTTGTGAAGCACAGCTGAGTGAGCATACATTTAAATAATTTGCTTTTTATTTTTATTTCACTGGCCTGCATCTCATGGTCAGTCTCAGCGGAGGTAGAGAGCATACTGCGGGTCCACCTCTCAACATCCCTCCGCTCTACCATTCCTCCACTGACACTGACCAAAAAGGGACACTGTCTTCCAGCTGATGCGAAACTCGAGTCGCACTGCATTATTTCTGCCTCATGCACAAATTCATGTTGTTACTCCTATGAACAGAGAAAGTGAAATATTCCTCGATATTAAAAAAGACCCAAGCTGCTAATAATAACAACGCATGCCTATAGATACACTTTCCTACTCATTCATTACTGCTGCAGTGCTTGTTGTAGCGCTGAGTGGAAATTGGAAAAACACGCATTTTATGGCTTATAAAAGTGTTGAATACAAAGTGTTGACAGTGCTGAGTAAGAACTTAAATATGAACTCACTCATAAAAACAGCATCTCTTTTCTGTATTTGTTGACAGTTTTTTGAAATCTCACAGTATCAACTTTGCTGTAGCTTTCTTTTATGCCTGCTACATTACTGCAGACACGGTCATCTGAGCCATCCGATTGGCCAGCGGTAGGCCTATAGTGCACTTGATTTGCTCTCTGGGCCTGCCGGGAAAGCCGAGTTTGTACCTTCAGACACATTAAATAGTTTAAAATGGCAACAGTTTGCCTACCCGGCGCGCAGGGTAGCTGAATCGGGTGCACCTACCGCCAACAGCCCAAGACTAATGAAAATAAAATAGGAACACAAGGCTTTATCATTAGGTTTTTTACAGAAATGTTTGGCGATCGACTAGGAATGCCTTGGAGATCGACCAGTCGATCCCTATTCACCGGTTGGTGACCACTGCTCAAGAAAGTTGAGTGAAGTTCAATCTCCTGCTTCTCTCTGTGGGCTGATATTTCTCTGCGGCTGCGCAGCAGTCTCGGGCTACTGCGCACACAGAGGGAACATTGCTAAGGAGTATTTCTGTCTGTAATAAAGCCCTTTTGTGGGGAAAAACTCATTCTGATTGGATGGGCCTGGCTCCCAAGTGGGTAGGCCTATGCCTTCCCAGGCCCACCCATGGCTGCGCCCCTGCCCAGTCATATGAAATCCATAGATTAGGGACTAATGAATTTATTTCAATTGACTGATTTCCTTATATGAACTGTAACTCAGTAAAATCGTTGAAATTGTTGCATGTTGTGTTTTTATATTTTGGTTCAGTATAAGTGACCAGTTAGAGATGAGGAACTGCAGAAACATCAACACCATCTGTCCTCACTGCTAGCGGTAAATGTAAATGGGTAAATATAAAGCAGATTTTATTCGATGAACCCTAATACATCACTATAATCCACGATGTTGAACAGTTTGAGGTTGAAATGTAGCTATACAATAGTCTCAATGGGGTTTAGGCTTAGGTGTCTAAAACAGGCACATTTCATAAACCACCTCAAATGGTTCATTGATTTTTGGTTTATCAGTTAATTGCATGTTGTTGAGATATAAAAAGTAATTACATGTTACTTAATTGCACACATTTTAATTAAATGCTCTCTTAAGTACCTACTGAGGAGAATCCCATTTTTCATTCCAAATTGAACACCCAACATTTGGGCAATTCCAGCATTAATTACATTTGTACGCAAAATCACAATGTTAATGTCTCACTGAATGGACAAACAAAATAGAAATGATACTTTTGATGTGTGTGTGTGTGTCTATAGTACCATTTGGGTAGAAAGTAGACTTCTAAATATTGGCATGTTGGAGAAATAAAGCAAATAATAAGTGTTATGGATGTTACATGAAATTGACAAGTTTTTTGGGGAGAACATATTAACAAAAGTCTGTGTTTGTAAGTCTTCGGTCAAAACATGGATAGCCATTTTGAAGGAAAGGCTTCACCCTCCGTTATGAATGTTACAGAGTCTGAAATAGACATCTTAAAGATTTAATGATCAAAATCTATCATAACATATTTAAAAACATTCCAAATTACAACAAAAGGTCAGCAGAAGGCATAGTACTTTAGGATTGCATAATTACAGATAGCTTGAATAGTATACAATGAGTCTGATTTGAGTATACATTTTTTAAAATCCCCCCAATTGATATATATCAAAATTAACCTTTACCAGTTTAATGTAGACAAAAAAAAAAGTTTTTATATTACAACTTTTCTGGAATATTGTAACAAAATATGCAAATGAGACAATATATAGTACATGTGCCTATATTCCCAATCCACTTTTCTGGACACTGGATGAAGTCGGTATATTTTGGGGGCTTTTATTTTCATTCTATCTAAAAAACAGTACTACATTTCAGCATATATTTTCCAAGACAATCTTAGCTAAAACACATCACATTTCAATTGCTTCTGTAAAAGTCTGAAGAATACATCTCAGAACAAGCACACAAAATGTGCACTGTGTGGAAAGGGTCAATATCAGCGGATATCTTTATCCATCTACAGTACCAGTCAATAGTTTGGACACACCTACTCATTCAAGGGTTTTTCTTTATTTTAACTATTTTTTACATTGTAGAATAATAGTGAAGATCTCAAAACTACTTTATATTTGAGATTCTTCAAATAGCCACCCTTTGCCTTGATGACAGCTTTGCACACTCTTGGCATTCTCTCAACCAACTTCATGAGGTAGTCACCTGGAATGCATTTCAATTAACAAGTGTGCCTTCTTAAAAGTTAATTTGTGGAATTAGTTCCTTCTTAGTGTGTTTGAGCCAATCAGTTGTGTTGTTACAAGGTGTGTGTGTGTGGGGGGGGTTATACAGAAGATAGCCCTATTTGGTAAAGGACCAATGCCATATTATGTCAAGAACAGCTCAAATAAGCAAAGAGAAACGACAGTCCATCATTACTTTAAAACATGAAGGTCAGTCAATACGTAACATTTCAAGAACTTTGAAAGTTTCTTCAAGTGCAGTTGCAAAAACCATCAAGCGCTATGAAACTGGCTCTCATGAGGACCGCCACAGGAATGGAAGACCCAGAGTTACCTCTGCTGCAGAGGATAAGTTCATTAGAGTTACCAGCCTCAGAAATTGCAGCCCAAATAAATGCTTCACAGAGTTCAAGTCACAGACACTTCTCAACATCAACTGTTCAGAGGGGACTGTGTGAATCAGGCCTTCATGGTCGAATTGCTGCAAAGAAACCACTACTAAAGGACACCAATAAGAAGAAGAGACCTGCTTAGGCCTAGAAACTTGAGCAATTTGGTCTGGAGTCCAGATTGGAGATTTTTGGTTCCAACCGTCGTGTCTTTGTGAGACGCATGAGTAGTTCCCACCGTAAAGCATGGAGGAGGAGGTGTTATGGTGTGGGGGTGCTTTGCTGGTGACACAGTCTGTGATTTATTTAGAATTGAAGGCACACTTAACCAGCATGGCTACCACAGCATTCTGCAGCGATACGTCATCCCATCTGGTTTGAGCCAATCAGTTGCTCCATATTCAGTAGTTGGCTATAAAAGGCACGGAAAGGCAAACATTGTCAAATTTAATCCAAGTTGCTATTTCCAAAGCACATCTCTGCTATTTCTGTTTGAAAAATGCAGCATAGAAAATCCAAAGCTCCAATCGCAACCCCATTTCTGTAAAGATGCAAACGTAGGCCAAACTTTGCTAAAAATGTATTTTATTTATTTAACAGAAAATAAAAGTACTCCTGTCTGCCTTGTTATAATGGACGATGCGATGTGTGCAGATTGTGTCGTCAGTGCCGGTCCCTCGCAGTCCAGACCCAACGTGGTGGTAGTGTTGATCTGTGATCCACTCCAAACTGTCAATGCATAAATCATTAATCCAAATTAAGTCGATATTGCAAGAAACATTTGTCATTTCACATAACCATACCACAAGGTAGCTACTCTACCTGCTTCATTCATGAGAAAACTGACTGGAACAAGCTCGCTAGCAGCCAAGTTGCTAGTTAGCTAGCTAAGTTAGTTAGCTATCTTATATTAACCAGTAATACAAAATACGCCTGAACGTTTTAAAACGTTAGCTGTCACCTTGAGGCTTGATAGGGGGTAAAGGCAATTCCGTTATTTGTTAGCTAGCTAGGCTACCAGTTAGCTTTTAACATTACCCCCTATCAAACCTAGAAAATATGTGATTCTTGTTGCTAGGCTACCAGTTACAGTGCCTTTTAGCTTGTAGTTTGCGCGCGCCTTTATCCAGAGGGAATACAACAAATTATAGCTAGTGTCTGAAAGAATTATATGGATTTAATATTTGTCAAATTATTGAGAATGTCCTCAACTCAAATAAGCATCAGAAATTGTCCTTATTTAGCATATCAAAATGCATATCAAGATCCTGATATGGACCTCAGTCAAGAGCATATGCATTGTATGTGCTGAGAAAATGTACAATGTAGGCCTACTGTCAGTATTTGTCATCATATAGAGAAAATAAGATGTCCACATAGGCCTATGTCAGGATATCTAATGAGTCAATATCCGGCCATACCATTTATGATGTCCGGAGGGAATCTAAAAATGATTTGTGCATGAAAGAAAAATATGAATTTCATATTTGTCAAATTATTGATAATGTGCTGAAAACTCACAAATGCATCAGAAATCATCCTTATTTTCAGCATATCAAAAAGCATATCAAGATCCGGATATGTAGCTCAGCCAAGAGAAGCATATCTGGAATCAATATAGTTTCATATCTTGAATGTGCTGAGAAAACACAGATATACAATGTATACAGTCAGTATTTGTCAACATGAAGAGAGAAAATAGGATGTCATATATCTCAAGATATTGAATGAGTCCATATCCGGACATAGGAAATGTCTATGTGTGATATTCAGAGTGATCCCAATATCATATATGTCTAAAAGACACATCTCGATGATTCAGAATTTGTCAGGATATGGTGCATATCCACAAAACTCAAAATATGCATTGGAAATGGTTTGTATTCTCTAGAATATCAAAACGTGTCATGTAAAGATATGCCCTGATATGGACCCTTTTCGCCCAGTGGTGGTGAATGCACAAGCTTCTGAAGCTAAGATATGATGCATCAATATCCATCACATCCACAATTGTTATGGATGTTACGAATATCATAACGCTGAAAAAGGATACTGACAATAAAAATAGAAACCAATTATAGACCATATAAAATCTTGATGAAAGTTAGATTTACAGAGAAAGTTTCAAGATTATCCGATGTAAGGTGCATGTTTTACAATAACGTTACCTAAAAAAACCATTATGGATGTTACATTGCCTGTTGCAGTCACCCCCCTATCTTTACAAGACTGAAGAACACACACGGGTCATTACACGAAATGGGTGCCTTTTGCGTCCCTTTGATATATAGAAATTGTGCACCAATATTGCATTTTAAAAGCCTGTTATATTAAATATCAGTGCCCTTTAATAGAGACCACATCCATAAATCAGATTTTTTTAATGAATAAAGACTTGCTAAAGTGCCAAAATTCTGCATTTTGACATGTACCTCCGTCAACCCTGTGTCACCTCTAGGAAGATTTTGACCCACTTAACCCCCACATTTCTCCAAGTTGCACCATCATTGTAAAACCCTAGTTATTTTCTTGCTTTGACAGTCATGTCTGAGGTAATTTATTTAATGTGATTATTGATTAATTAACGTCTGTCCCTCATTTTAAGATTAAACCTGTTACGTGAACTGAATTCTCGTTTAAATATGGTGAAACTATTCTTACAAATATATCTTTTGGCAATTTTCTGGTGTTTTGTGGTGGAAAACTAAGCGGGTCGAGCATAACACGTCAACCCTGTTACCCATAGATAGACAGGCTGGAAATGTTGTAACTTTTTGTTATTGTTGTGAAGCTTGCATTTAATTGCCACTCCCTTTTGCACACGACAAGCTTCCATTCCCACTGTCACAAGGGGATTTATGGCTGATTTAGCCTGTTACGGTCAACCCTGTTACTTTATTTGGCACTTAATAGGCACTTACTATAGTCATTATTTTATTTGAACATGTGCTCTTAATGACAGAATGTTAAAATTAGATGAAATCAGAAGTTTGTTTTGATGAAGTTACACTTCTTAAAAGGCACCGAATTGGTGTAATGACCTGCACACAAAACTCAACACTTCAATTTGGTCTGTATTGCTTCATTAACATATCCTCTTCATAACTAACACTGGGGGACAGCTGTGAGTGGAGAAACAAGCACTGTGATCTCTTTCAAAAAGCCATGAAATATGATTGACTAAAAAACATTTTTTGAGACTTGCCCTCCTACTCTGAAATGGCCAAAATTCATGCAATTTACTACTTAAACTGAACACCAACATATAGACCTTAGGGACAATTATGAACGTATTTTAATTTGGAAATGACTAACTTTATTTGGGCATGCTCAGGTTGACTTTTCCACGGAATCGCCCATTTATTGATTTATTTACACATATAGTAATGTTTGGGACAGAGATGCACATTTCAAACAAAATTGTCAGACTTACAAGAACATTTAAAGTCTGATGCTCTACCGCCTGCGCTATCGAGCTCTGGAAGTACAGATGGTTTGATTTTTCTGATGTTTCTAGGTAGTAAAACAATCAACACATTCAAGTCACATACATTCTCTAGTCACTTTCCACAGCCATTGTAATGGCCCTTGTTGTGCAAAGGGTTATTTCAATCAATCAACAGGTTTCCTTACATTGCATCTACCACGTCTTTGTCTAAACAGGGAAAGCCTGTGAAGAGCTGTAAGGAAACCAATAAGTGCCCTTAGAAATTTTGCATCAGATTGTGAAAAGCAATTTAATTAGTCGGGGAAAAGGCTGCTATGGAATTACACCGTTGTGTGTCTAATCTTGCTAAGGCAATTCTTTACATGTCAAAAAGAGTGACAGCGTGGAGAAGGCCTGCTAGGGGCCTGAGTTGAACAGATAAGAGAGGAATGCTTCACAAACACACTGAGCAGCAGAGGGAGGGAGGGAGGGAGGGAGGGAGGGAGGGAGGGAGGGAGGGTGTGAATCTCCTCATAGCTACTCCTTTAAAGTCCTCCTCCAGTCTCCTTTTCACCTCATTTAACACCTGATTTACTTAACAAAAGCCACATCTCAATAGGTGGTCCAGGTCAGACATGACATGGGACAAGGGGGGGGCTTTCCTCTTTTGTGCTCTATTGCTCCTCAATTGTTCCTCTATTGTTCCTCAAGCAAGGGGGAGGCTGATGACAAATCATCAAATTGTATTGGTCATATACACATATTTATCAGACGTTATTGCGGGTGTAGCGAAATGCTTGTGTTCCTAGCTCCAACAGTGCAGTAGTATCTAACAATTCACAACAATACATACAAATCTAAAAGTAAAAGAATGGAATTAAGAAATACACCATCAGTCAAAAGTTTGGACACACATACTCATTCCAGGGTTTTTCTTTATTTTAACAATTTCTTACATTGTAGAATAATAGTGAAGACATCAAAACTATGAAATAACACATATGGAATCATGTAGTAACCAAAGAAGTGTTAAACAAATCAAAATATATTTTATATTTGAGATTCTTCAAATAGCCACCCTTTGCCTTGATGACAGCTTTGCACACTCTTGGCATTCTCTCAACCAGCTTCATGAGGTAGTCACCTGGAATGCATTTCAATTAACAGGTGTGCCTTCTTAAAAGTTAATTTGTGGAATTTCTTTCCTTCTTAATGTGTTTGAGCCAATCAGTTGTGCTGTGACAAGGTAGGGAGGGGTATAAAGAAGATAGCCCTATTTGGTTAACGACCAAGTCCATATTATGGCAAGAACAGCTCAAATAAGCAAAGAGAAATGACAGTCCATCATTATTTTAAGACATGAAGGTCAGTCAATACGTAACATTTCAAGAACTTTGAACGTTTTGTTGAGTGCAATCGCAAAAACCATCAAGCGCTATGATGAAACTAGCTCTCATGAAGACCGCCACAGGAATGGAAGACCCAGAGTTACCTCTGCTGCAGAGGATAAGTTCATTAGAGTTACCAGCCTCAGAAATTGTAGCACAAATAAATGCTTCACAGAGTTCAAGTAACAGACACATGTCAACATCAACTTTTCAGAGGTGACTGTGTGAATCAGGCCTTCATGGTCGAATTGCTGCAAAGAAACCACTACTAAAGGACACCAATAAGAAGTAGAGACCTGCTTGGGCCAAGAAACACGAGCAATGAACATTAGACTGGTGGAAATTTGTCCTTTGGTCTGGAGTCCAAATTTGACATTTTCGGTTCAAACCGCGGTATCTTTGTGAGACGCGGTGTGGGTGAACGGATGATCTGTCACGGTTTCGGCCGAGGCTGCTGCTCCTCCTGGTTCGGGCAGGCTTCGGCGGTCGTCGTCCCCGGAGTACTAGCTGCCACCGATCTATGTTTCATGTTCGTTTGGTTTTGTCTTGATGTTGTACACCTGTGTCTTGTTAGTCCTCGTTAGTGTCCTATTTAGTTCTCGTTGTGTGTGTTTGTCTTTGTGTGTGATTGCTCTTCTGTTTTGTGTTGGAGCTACGTACTTCCCTCCAGTGTTTTGGAGAGGTTTTTCGCACATGTTAGTGCGCCGTTTGTTTGACGCCTGTGTGCGCCGTTATTTCGCCTTCGGGCTTATTGTGCTTATTTTCTACGTGAATATTGCACTAAAGTCTTTTGGACTGAGCTTCTGCGTCCTGCGCTTGATTCATGCACCACACCCACCTTCAGCACCCCTTGACAGAATCACACACCAAAATGGAATTAGCAGGATCTGCAGTTATGCCTGAGTCGCTCGAGGAGCATGTTCGCGGCCAAGATGACCAGATACGACAACTGGGGACCGCTCTACAGGACGTCATCAACACCCTGCACCGATGGGAGGCCAGCGGGGTACCCACACCTCCACCTACCCTGCCAACCCCATCGGCCGGTCCACCAGTCCCAGGTCCGGAACCCAGGGGGATTCGGCTCTCGCTCCCGAGGGCGTATGACGGAACAGCTGCCGGGTGTCAGGGGTTCCTCTTGCAGGTGGAGCTCTACCTGGCCACTGTACACCCGGTGCCCTCGGGACACGAGAGCGTTTCCGCCCTCATCTCCTGTCTCACGGGCAAGGCGTTGGAGTGGGCTAACGCCGAGTGGAGGAAGATGGACGCCAACACCATCTCCTACGCCGAGTTCTCCTGCCGCTTCAAGGCCGTGTTCGACCATCCACCTGAGGGCAAAGCGGCGGGGCGCGTCTAGTCCACCTGAGACAGGGGAGGAGGAGCGCACAGGCGTTGCTCTAGAGTTCCGGACTCTAGCGGCGGACGCAGGGTGGAATGAACGGGCCCTCATCGACCATTTTCGGTGTAGCCTACGGGAGGACGTTCAACGTGAGTTGGCCTGCAGGGATACCCATCTCACCTTCGACCAGTTGGTCGATATGTCCATCCGTCTGGACACCCTGCTGGCCACCCGTGGACGTCCCGAGGGGGTCCGTCCATTCCGCCCTCCGGCACCTCCGAGCCGAGCCCTATGGAGCTCGGGGGTGCCGGCGCTAGAGAAAGGAGGAGGAGGAGCCCGAGGGGGGCCTGTCTCCTGCACCAAGTGCGGTCGTGGAGGGCACACTGCGGCCAGGTGCTGGGGAGGGTTCTCCGGGGAGAAGACAACAGGCCACGCACTGGGGGCCTCCCAGGTGAGTAGACGTCCCACTTACCCAGAGCTTTCTGTTGCGCACTTTTGTATACCTGTGTGTTTTCCACAGGTTGCACCTAATTCCCAGCATAAGGCGCTAGTAGATTCAGGCGCAGCTGGGAATTTTGTTGATCGGAAGTTTTGTTTAGATTTAGGGATCCCTCTCCTACCTGTTGACAAACCTTTTCCCGTTCATGCCTTAGATAGCCGCCCGTTGGGGTCGGAGTTGATTAGGGAGATCACAGCACCACTTAGGATGTGTGCGCAGGGGGGTCATGAAGAGACTATACAGCTGTATCTGATCGACTCTCCTGCGTACCCAGTGGTGCTGGGAATTCCCTGGTTAAGCACCCATAACCCTGCTATTTCGTGGCAACAGAGGGCTCTCGATGGGTGGTCTGCTCAGTGCGAGGGGCGATGTCTGGGTGTTTCCGTGGGGGCGACTTCGGTGGAAAGTCCAAACCAAGTGCCCGCACTGCACCTTCCGCCTGAATATGGGGATTTAGCTCTCGTGTTTAGTAAAACTAGGGCGACGCAGTTGCCTCCTCATAGACAGGGGATTGTGCGATTGATCTCCAGGCAGGAGCAGCGCTCCCACGGAGCCACGTGTATCCTTTGTCTCAAGAGGAGAGAAAAGCTATGGAGACTTACATAGCCGAATCTTTGAGACAGGGATACATTCGGCCCTCCACTTCTCCCGCCTCCTCGAGTTTCTTTTTTGTGAAGAAGAAAGATGGAGGGTTGCGCCCTTGCATTGATTACCGTGGTCTCAATCAGATTACTGTGAAATACAGTTATCCACTCCCTCTGATTGCGACCATGACAGAGTCATTGCATGGAGCGCGGTTATTCACAAAATGGGATCTCAGGAGCGCGTATAACTTGGTGCGCATTAGGGAGGGCGACGAATGGAAGACAGCGTTTAGTACCACGTCAGGTCATTTCGAATATCTCGTCATGCCATATGGGTTGATGAATGCTCCATCAGTCTTCCAATCCTTCGTAGATTACATTTTCCGGGATATGCAGGGACAAGGGGTGGTCGTGTACATTGATGACATTCTGGTGTACTCGTCGACCCGAGCCGAGCATATAACCCTGGTGCGTCGTGTATTGAGGAGGCTGTTGGAGCACGACCTATATGTCAAGGCAGAGAAATGTCTGTTCTTCCAGGAGTCGGTCTCCTTTTTGGGTTATCGGTTGTCCGCGTCAGGGGTGAGAATGGAGGTGGATCGTGTGTCCGCTGTGCGTAATTGGCAAACTCCAACCACTGTAAAAGAGGTGCAGCAGTTCTTGGGCTTTGCGAATTACTACCGGAGGTTTATCTGGGGTTTTGGACAGGTGGCAGCTCCCATCACGTCCCTTCTGAAAGGGGGTCCGGTGCACCTGCAGTGGTCAGCTGATGCGGACAGGGCCTTTGGGAGACTGAAGGACCTGTTTACGTCGGCTCCGGTGCTGGCGCATCCGGATCCCGCATTACCCTTTCAGGTTGAGGTAGACGCGTCTGAGGCTGGTATAGGGGCCGTTCTCTCTCAACGGTCCGGCACGCCACCTAAACTCCGCCCCTGTGCTTTTTACTCAAAAAAGCTCAGCCCGGCGGAGTGTAACTATGACGTTGGGGACAGGGAGCTGTTAGCTGTAGTTCAAGCCCTTAAGGTGTGGAGGCATTGGCTTGAGGGGGCTCAACACCCTTTCCAGCATTTTGACTGACCATCGGAACCTGGAGTACATCCGGGCAGCGAGGAGACTGAACCCTCGCCAGGCTCGATGGAGTATGTTTCTCACCAGGTTCGTATTTAAAATCACGTACATCCCTGGGTCCCAGAATGGTAAGGCAGATGCGCTGTCCCGGCGGTATGACACGGAGGAGAGGTCCGTTGAGCCTACTCCCATACTACCGGAGTCTTGCCTTGTGGCACTGGTGGTGTGGGAGGTCGATGCCGAAATCGAGCGGCGTTGCGTGCACCGACCCCAGCCCTCCACAGTGTCCTGAGGGTCGGAAGTACGTTCCGCTCGAGATTCGGGATCGACTCATTTACTGGGCTCACACGTCACCCTCCTCTGGACATCCGGGTATTGGCCGGACAGTGCATTGCCTTAGCACTAAATACTGGTGGCCCACTTTGGCTAGGGATGTGAGGGTTTATGTCTCCTCCTGCTCGGTGTGCGCCCAGTGTAAGGCGCCCCGACATCTGCCCAGGGGTAAGTTACAACCCCTGCCCGTTCCACAATGGCCATGGTCCCACCTCTCGGTGGATTTTGTGACAGACCTTCCCCTCTCTCAGGGGAATACCACCATCCTGGTCGTTGTGGACCGGTTCTCTAAGGCCTGTCGTCTTCTCCCTATGTCGGGTCTTCCTACTGCCCTACAGACCGCTGAGGCCCTATTTACCCACGTCTTCCGGCATTACGGGGTACCCGAGGATATAGTGTCTGATCGAGGGCCCCCAGTTTACCTCCCGTGTTTGGAGAGCGTTCATGGAGCGTTTGGGGGTCTCGGTTAGCCTTACCTCAGGGTACCACCCGGAGAGTAACGGGCAGGTAGAACGTGTCAACCAGGATGTGGGTAGGTTTCTGAGGTCGTATTGCCAGGGCCGGCCGGAGGAGTGGGCACGGTACATTCCCTGGGCCGAGATGGCCCAGAACTCTCTCCGCCACTCCTCTACCAACCTAACCCCCCTTCCAATGTGTGTTAGGTTACCAGCCGGTTCTGGCACCTTGGCAGCAGAGCCAGATCGAGGCCCCTGCGGTGGATGATTGGATGAGGCGCTCGGAAGAGACGTGGAACGCTGCCCACGTCCACCTGCAGCGGGCCGTCCTTCGTCACAAGGCGAGCGCCGATCTCCACCGCAGTGAGGGGCCGGTGTACGCACCCGGAGATCGAGTCTGGCTCTCTACCAGAAACCTACCCCTCCGCCTGCCCTGCCGGAAGCTGGGTCGGCGGTTTGTGGGGCCCTTTAAAGTCCTGAGAAGATTGAACGAGGTGTGTTATAGGTTACATCTACCTGTTGAGTATAAGAATATTAACCCCTCGTTCCATGTGTCTCTTCTCAGGCCGGTGGTAGCTGGTCCACTCCAGGACAATGAGATAGGGGAGACTCCTCCGCCCCCACTGGACATCGAGGGGGCTCCGGCGTACACCGTTCGGTCCATCTTGGACTCAAGACGCCGGATGGGGGGTCTCCAGTATCTCGTGGAGTGGGAGGGGTACGGCCCGGAGGAGCGGTGCTGGGTGCCGCGGAGGGACATCCTAGACCCATCTCTCCTGTCGGAGTTCCACCGGGACCATCCCGCGCGCCCTGCTCCGCGTCCTCCTGGTCGTCCCCGAGGCCGGGGTCGGCGCACGGCTCAAGGGGGGGGTACTGTCACGGTTTCGGCCGAGGCTGCTCCTCCTCCTTGTTCGGGCAGGCTTCGGCGGTCGTCGTCCCCGGAGTACTAGCTGCCACCGATCTATGTTTCATGTTCGTTTGGTTTTGTCTTGATGTTGTACACCTGTGTCTTGTTAGTCCTCGTTAGTGTCCTATTTAGTTCTCGTTGTGTGTGTTTGTCTTTGTGTGTGATTGCTCTTCTGTTTTGTGTTGGAGCTACGTACTTCCCTCCAGTGTTTTGGAGAGGTTTTTCGTTTTCCGTTTGTTTGACGCCTGTGTGCGCCGTTATTTCGCCTTCGGGCTTATTGTGATTATTTTCTACGTGAATATTGCACTAAAGTCTTTTGGACTGAGCTTCTGCGTCCTGCGCTTGATTCATGCACCACACCCACCTTCAGCACCCCTTGACATGATCTCTGCATGTGTAGTTCCCACCGTAATGCATGGGGGTGGAGGTGTGGGGGTGCTTTGCTGGTGACACTGTCTGTGATTTATTTAGAATTGAAGGCACACTTAACCATCATGGCTACCACAGCATTCTGCAGCGATACACCATCCCATCTGGTTTGGGCTTAGTGGGACTATCATTTGTTTTTCAACAGGACAATGACCCAACACACCTCCAGGCTGTGTAAGGGCTATTTTACCAAGAAGATTGCTGCATCAGATGACCTGGCCTCCACAATCCCCCGACCTCAACCCATTTGAGATGGTTTGGGATGAGTCGGACCGCAGAGTGAAGGAAAAGCAGCCAACAAGTGCTCAGCATATGTTGGAACTCCTTCAAGACTGTTGGAAAAGCATTCCAGGTGAAGCTGGTTTCGAGAATGTCAAGAGTGTGAAAAGCTGTCATCAAGGGAAACGGTAGCTATTTGAAGAATCTCAAATATAAAATAAATTTTTATATTTTTATATATATATTTGTTTAACACTTTTTTGGTTACTACATGATTCCATATGTATTATTTCATAGTTTTGATGTCTTCACTATTATTCTACAATGTAAAAAAATAGTAAAAATTAAGAAAAACCCTTGAATGAGTAGGTGTGTTCAAACTTTTGACTGGTACTTTATATAAATATTAGTACGAGCAATGTCGGAGTGGCATTGCTAAAAAACTGTAGAATAGAATACAGTATATACAGTTGAAGTCGGAAGTTTACATACACTTAAGTTGGAGTCATTAAAACTCGTTTTTCAAAGTTTTGGCAAGTCGGTTAGGACATCTACTTTGTGCATGACACAAGTAATTTTTCCAACAATTGTTTACAGACAGATTATTTCACTTATAATTCACTGTTTCACAATTCCAGTGGGTCAGAAGTTTACATACACTAAGTTGACTGTGCCTTTAAACAGCTTGGAAAATTCCAGAAAATGATGTCATGGCTTTAGAAGCTTCTGATAGGCTAATTGACATAATTTGAGTCAATTGGAGGTGTACCTGTGGATGTATTTCAAGGCCTACCTTCAAACTCAGTGCCTCTTTGCTTGACATCATGGGAAAATCAAAAGAAATCAGCCAAGACAGGTTCATCCTTGGGAGAAATTTCCAAATGCCTGAAGGTACCACGTTCATCTGTACAAACAATGGTACGCAAGTAAAAACACCATGGGACCACGCAGCCGTCATACCGCTCAGGAAGGAGACGCGTTCTGTCTCCTAGAGATGAACGTACTTTGGTGTCTGAAAAGTGCAAATCAATCCCAGAACAACAGCAAAGGACCTTGTGAAGATGCTGGAGGAAACCGGTACAAAAGTATCTATATCCACAGTAAAACGAGTCCTATATCGACATAACCTGAAAGGCCGCTCAGCAAGGAAGAAGCCATTGCTCCAAAACCGCCATAAAAAAGCCACACTACGGTTTGCAACTGCACATGGGGACAAAGATCGTACTTTTTGGAGAAATGTCCTCTGGTCTGATAAAACAAAAATAGAACTGTTTGGCCATAATGACCATCGTTATGTTTGGAGGAAAAAGGGGGTCGCTTGCAAGCCGAAGAACACCATCCCAACCGTGAAGCACGGGGGTGGCAGCATCATGCTGTGGGGGTGCTTTGCTGCAGGAGGGACTGGTGCACTTCACAAAATAGATGGCATCATGAGTAAGGAAATGTATGTGGATATATTGAAGCAACATCTCAAGACATCAGTCAGTTAAAGCTTGGTCGCAAATGGATCTTCCAAATGGACAATGACCCCAAGCATACTTCCAAAGTTGTGGCAAAATGGCTTAAGAACAACAAAGTAAATGTATTGGAGTGGCCATCTCAAAGCCCTGACCTCAAGCCTATAGACAATGTTTGGGCAGAACTGAAAAAGTGTGTGCGAGCAAGGAGGCCTACAAACCTGACTCAGTTACACCAGCTCTGTGAGGAGGAATGGGCCAAAATTCACCCAACTTATTGTGGGAAGCTTGTGGAAGGCTACCCGAAACGTTTGACCCAAGTTAAACAATTTAAAGGCGATGCTACCAAATACTAATTGAGTGTATGTAAACTTCTGACCCACTGGGAATGAGATGAAATACAGTGAGGGAAAAAAGTATTTGATCCCCTGCTGATTTTGTACGTTTGCCCACTGACAAAGAAATGATCAGACTATATTTACATTACATTTACGTCATTTAGCAGACGCTCTTATCCAGAGCGACTTACAAATTGGTGCATTCACCCTATAGCCAGTCGGATAACCACTTTACAATTTTAATTTTTTTAATTTTTAATTTTAATTTTTAATTTTATTTTTTTGGGGGGGTAGAAGGATTACTTTATCCTATCCCAGGTATTCCTTAAAGAGGTGGGATTTCAAATGTCTCCGGAAGGTGGTGAGTGACTCCGCTGTCCTGGCGTCGTGAGGGAGCTTGTTCCACCATTGGGGTGCCAGAGCAGCGAACAGTTTTGACTGGGCTGAGCGGGAACTATGCTTCCGCAGAGGAAGGGGAGCCAGCAGGCCAGAGGTGGATGAACGCAATGCCCTCGTTTGGGTGTAGGGACTGATCAGAGCCTGAAGGTACGGAGGTGCCGTTCCCCTCACAGCTCCATAGGCAAGCACCATGGTCTTGTAACAGATGCGAGCTTCAACTGGAAGCCAGTGGAGTGTGCGGAGGAGCGGGGTGACGTGAGAGAACTTGGGAAGGTTGAACACCAGACGGGCTGCGGCATTCTGGATGAGTTGTAGGGGTTTAATGGCACAGGCAGGGAGCACAGCCAACAGCGAGTTGCAGTAATCCAGACGGGAGATGACAAGTGCCTGGATTAGGACCTGTGCCGCTTCCTGTGTAAGGCAGGGTCGTACTCTCCGAATGTTGTAGAGCATGAACCTACAGGATCGGGTCACCGCCTTGATGTTAGCGGAGAACGACAGGGTGTTGTCCAGGGTCACACCAAGGCTCTTCGCACTCTGGGAGGAGGACACAACGGAGTTGTCAACCGTGATGGCGAGATCATGGAACGGGCAGTCCTTCCCCGGGAGGAAGAGCAGCTCCGTCTTGCCAAGGTTCAGCTTGAGGTGATGATCCGTCATCCATACTATAATTTTAATGGTAGGTTTATTTGAACAGTGAGAGACAGAATAACACCAAAAAAATCAAGAAGAACGCATTGCAAATGTTATAAATTGATTTGCATTTTAATGAGGGAAATAAGTATTTGACCCCCTCTCAATCAGAAAGATTTCTGGCTCCCAGGTGTCTTTTATACAGGTAACGAGCTGAGATTAGGAGCACACTCTTAAAGGGAGTGCTCCTAATCTCATCTTGTTACCTCTATAAAAGACACCTGTCCACAGAAGCAATCAATCAATCAGATTCCAAACTCTCCACCATGGCCAAGACCAAAGAGCTCTCCAAGGATGTCAGGGACAAGATTGTAGACATACACAAGGCTGGAATGGGCTACAAGACCATCGCCAGCAGCTTGGTGAGAAGGTGACAACAGTTGGTGCGATTATTGGCAAATGGAAGAAACACAAAATAACTGTCAATCTCCCTCGGCCTGTGGCTCTATGCAAGATCTCACCTCGTGGAGTTGCAATGATCATGAGAACGGTGAGGAATCAGCCCAGAACTACACGGGAGGATCTTGTCAATGATCTCAAGGCAGCTGGGACCATAGTCACCAAGAAAACAATTGGTAACACTACGCCGTGAATGACTGAAATCCTGCAGCGCCCGCAAGGTCCCCCTGCTCAAGAAAGCACATATACATGCCTGTCTGAAGTTTGCCAATGAACATCTGAATGATTCAGAGGAGAACTGGGTGAAAGTGTTTTGGTCAGATGAGACCAAAATCAAGCTCTTTGGCATCATCTCAACTCGCCGTGTTTGGAGGAGGAGGAATGCTGCCTATGACCCCAAGAACACCATCCCCACCGTCAAACATGGAGGTGGAAACATTATGCTTTGGGGGTGCTTTTCTGCTAAGGGGACAGGACAACTTCACCGCATCAAAGGGACGATGTACCGTAAAATCTTGGGTGAGAACCTCCTTCCCTCAGTCAGGGCATTAAAAATGGGTCGTGGATGGGTATTCCAGCATGACAATAACCCAAAACACACGGCCAAGGCAACAAAGGAGTGGCTCAAGAAGAAGCACATTAAGGTCCTGGAGTGGCCTGGCCAGTCTCCAGACCTTAATCCCATAGAAAATTTGTGGAGGGAGCTGAAGGTTCGAGTTGCCAAACGTCAGCCTCGAAACCTTAATGACTTGGGGAAGATCTGCAAAGAGGAGTGGGACAAAATCCCTCCTGAGATGTGTGCAAACCTGGTGGCCAACTACAAGAAACATCTGACCTCTGTGATTGCCAACAAGGGTTTTGCCACCAAGTACTAAGTCATGTTTTGCAGAGGGGTCAAATACTTATTCCCTCATTAAAATGCAAATCAATTTATAAAATTTTTTACATGCGTTTTTCTGGATTTTTTTTGTTATTCTGTCTCTCACAGTTCAAATAAACCTACCATTAAAATTATAGACTGATCATGTCTTTGTCAGTGGGCAAACATACAAAATCAGCAGCGGATCAAATACTTTTTTCCCTCACTGTAAATAAAATCTGAAATAAATCATTCTCTCTATTATTATTCTGACATTTCTTAAAATAAAGTGGTTATCCTAACAGACCTAAGACAGGGTATTTTAACTAGGATTAAATGTCAGGAATTGTAAAAAACTGAGTTTAAATGTATTTGGCTAAGGTGTATGTAAACTTCCGACTTCAACTGTACATATGAGATGAGTAAAGCAGTATGTAAACATTATTAAAGTGGCCAGTGATTCCATGTCTATGTCTATAGGGCAGCAGCCTCTAAGGTGCAGGGTTGAGTAACCGGGTGGTAGCCGGCTAGTGATGGCTATTTAACAGTCTGATGGCCTTGAAATAGAAGCAGTTTTTCAGTCTCTCGGTCCCAGCTTTAATGCACCTGTACTGACCTCACCTTTTGGATGATAGTGGGGTGAACAGGCCGTGGCTCGTTTGGTTGATGTCCTTGATGATCTTTTTGGCCTTCCTGTGACATCGGGTGGTGTAGGTGTCCTGGAGGGCAGGCAGTGTGCCCCTGGTGATGTGTTTGGCAGACCGCACCACCCTCTGGAGAGCCCTGCGGTTGCGGGCGGTGCAGTTGCCGTACCAGGTGGTGATACAGCCTGACAGGATGCTCTCAATTGTGCATCTGTTAAAGTTTGTGAGGGTCTTAGGGGCCAAGACGATATTCTTCAGCCTCCTGGGTGGGTGGACCATTTCAGATTGTCAGTGATGTGTACGGCAAGGAACTTTAAGCTTTCCACCTTCTCCACTGCGGTCCCGTCGATGTGGATAGGGGCGTGCTCCCTCTGCTGTTTCCTGAAGTCCACGATCAGCTCTGTTGTTTTGTTGACGTTGAGGGAGAGGTTATTTTCCTGGCACCACTCCGCCAGGGCCCTCACCTCCTCCCTGTAGGCTGTCTCATCATTGTTGGTAATCAGGCCTACTGCTGTTGTGTCGTCTACAAACTTGATGATTGAGTTGGAGGCGTGCGTGGTCACGCATTCATGGGTGAACAGGCTGAGCACACACCCTTGTGGAACCCCTGTGCTACAGGGCGATAGTCATTTAGTTCAGTTACCTTTGCTTTCTTGGGTACAGGAACAATGGTGGACATCTTGAAGCAAGTGGGGACAGCAGACTGGGATAGGGAGAGATTGAATATGTCCGTAAACACTCCAGCCAGCTGGTCTGCGCATGCTCTGGGGACGTGGCTAGGGATGCCGTCTGGGCCGGCAGCCTTGCGAGGGTTAACACGCTTAAATGTCTTACTCACGTCGGCCACAGATGACGAGAGCCCACAGTCCTTGGGAGCGGGCCGCTTCGGTGGCTCTGTGTTATCCTCAAAGTGGGCGAAGAAGGTGTTTAGCTTGTTCATGAGCAAGATGTCGGTGTCCACGAAGTGGCTGGTTTTCCCTTTGTAATCCGTGATTGTCTGTAGACCCTGCCACATACGTCTTGTGTCTGAGCCGTTTAATTGATACTCCACTTTGACTCTGTACTGACTTTTTGCCTGTTTGATTGCCTTACGGAGGGAATAACTACACTGTTTTTATTCAACCATATTCCCAGTCACCTTGCCATGGTTAAATGCGGTGGTTCGCGCTTTCAGTTTTGCGCTTCATGCTGCCATCTATCAACGGTTTCTGGTTTGGGTAGGTTTTAATAGTCATAGTGGGAACAACATCCCCTATACACTTCCTGATGAACTCCGTCACCATGTCCGTGTATAAGTCAATGTTATTCTCAGAGGCTACCCAGAACATATCCGAGTCCACGTGATCAAAACAATCTTGAAGCATGGATTCCGACTGGTCAGACCAGCATTGAGTAGATCTTAGCACGGGTACTTCCTGTTCTGAGTTTCTGCCTATAGGAAGGGAGGAGCAAAATGGAGTTGTGATCTGATTTGCCGAAGGGAGGGCGGGGGAGGGCCTTGTAGGCATCTCGAAAGGGGGATTAGCAGTGGTCCAGTGTTTTTCCAGAGCTAGTACTACATCTTGGAGCAGCCTCTGGGATAAGTTAAATTGCACTGGGGGGTACGAACAAAGGAACGAATTCGGGAAAGTTATATTCCTGGTCGTAATGCTGTTGAGTTAACGCTGCGCTGATATACCAAAGTTATTTCCGGCTGTATGTAATAACACAAACGTTCTGGGCTAATAGTGCCGTGTAGCTCAGTTGGTAGAGCATGGCGCTTGCAACGCCAGGGTTGTGGGTTCGATTCCCACAGGGGACCAGTATGAAAATGTATGTACTCACTAACTGTAAGTCGCTCTGGATAAGAGCATCTGCTAAATGACTAAAATGTAAATAATGTAAGAAAGAACACAAAAAAATTATAATACTGCAAAGTTGCTTAGGAGCTAGAAGCAGAGCTACCATGTCTGTCGGCGCCATCAGACCAAGTCTTTGAAGTTGTCTAAAAATACTATTTTGGTCAAAACATATTTTGACCCTTTAGTGTGTGTACTTTACTGTATTTATACTTGGGATATCAACAGGAAAACATATAAACATTGCTGGAGGACATTCAAGGTCCAATGCAGTTGTTTTTTGTTTTTGTTTTTTTATCAAATAATTTCTGGGTAAACAATTGAAGTACCTTACTATGATTGTTTTCAATTGAAATGGTCAAAAAGAAACAAAAATAAATAGCTTCTTATCAAAGGGACATTTGTCAAGCAAGAATTTAGCTAGGACTGTCTGGGAGTGGTTCAAGTGGGGAGGGGAAAACTGACAATTAGCTGTTATTGGCAGAGAGGTTTGGAACTCTTTTTGATTTGATTTATTAGGATCCCTATTAGCCAACGACAATGGCGACAGCTAGTCTTACTGGGGTCCGACACATAACGAAAAAGACATTACAGACAAAATACTTTACAATTTATATACATTTAAAAACATGAACATGTGGTGTGTGTGTGTGTGCAGCTATCAATTACACATAAATTACATGTCAGTACATACACACAAGTAGGTCACATGGGGGAGAGGCATTGCTTTATTCGTTTTTTGAAACCAGGTTTGCTGTTCACTTACGCTATATAAGATGGAAGGGAGTTCCATGTACTCATGGCTCTGTATAATACTGTATGTTTCCTTGAATTTGTTCTGGACCTGTCTGATCACTTCCTGTATGCATTTTGTAACTTCCTGTTGAATGCTGAACGAGGGAGAGCTCGGTTTGTTGTTTTGAAAGTCTATTGAAAAGTTTGTTAGTAGCTATATACATTTCTGAGTTTGGATCCAGCGACGTGGTTGGCATCAGTTGCTGGGACTGCTACTATCTGCCCAGTCGTCCTGCCGACCAAGGCCAGGTCTGAGGAGCTGTTTGGCGTAGCAGCTAGCCTATCTGCTATCTAGCTGTCTATCAAGCTAGCAGGGTTTTCTTGAGGGCTTGAATGCAGCCCGCGACTTGGTTAGCCATTGTGGCTGGGAATGCGTATTGGCCCGGGCTTGTGGCTGTCTAGATCCCTGCTGTTTGTTGTTTTCAATCTTCCCTGCGACCTGCCTGTCTGGAACTGCGAGGAGTAACAGCGTAACCTACGTTGCTACCATGACAAAGACCAAAGCCGGGCGGGAGTACCGTTGAGGACAGTGGTGTCTCTTTATCACAGGTGAATGATCTTTTTAAACGAACAAAAATACAAGCAGTTGTTACAACAACAAGAAAATAGATTCAAGTGTTTTGTCCAAATACTTGTGGAGTCCACTAATAAAAGAATGGACAACCTGACCAGAGGTCCAGGACCTGAAGAACAGTTTGCAGTTCTCCCAGGGTCAGATCGATGAGTTTAAACCGGAGAATGGCAAGATGACAGCAATCTGTTATGTCATTGAGAGAGAACATCTGTTCTTTTTTATTTCTTTATTTTTGTACCCCTTTTTCTCCCTAATTTCGTGATATCCAATTGGTAGTTAGTCTTGTCCCATCGCTGCAACTCCTGTACGGACTCGGGAGAGGCGAAGGTCGAGAGCCAGCCGTCCTCCAAAACACGACCTGCCAAGCCGTACTGCTTCTTGACACACTGCTCGCTTAACCCGGAAGCCAGCCGCACCAATCTGTCGGAGGAAACACTGTACAACTGGCGAGCGTGTCAGCGTGTATGCGCCCGGCCCGCCACAGGAGTCACTAGAGCGCGATGGGACAAGGACATCCCGGCCGGCCAAACCCTCCCCTAACCCGGACGACGCTGGGCCAATTGTGCGTCGCCTCATGAATCTCCCGGCCGCGGCCGGCTGCGACACAGCCCGGGATTGTTCACGGATCTGTAGTGATGCCTCAAGGACATCAGTTCTGTATGAATGAATGAATGAATTAACATTTATTTTCGTGTCAAATCGCCATTTGGCAACCCATCACTTATGGGATTAATTTACACATAAGCAAACATTACAATAATTCACTGTGGTAATTAAATGATAATTATTCCGGTGTTGTCTGCATTGCGCATCGCATAAAGAGTGAACACAATGGTAAAAAGGTACAAATCAATACATGATAGTAAATAAGGTTATCCAAACAATAATTATATCCCTAGAGCAGTAAAATAATATACCTACATATATACGTACATACATACACACTGTATATATACAGTTGAAGTCGTAAGTTTACATACACCTTAGCAAAATACATTTAAACTCAGTTTTTCACAATTCCTGACATTGAATTGTGAGTGGTTGAAAAACGAGTGACTCCAACCTAAGTGTATGTAAACTTCTGACTTCAACTGTATACACATACATACATACATACATACATAACATACATACATAACATATACAGATAAATAAATACAGAAAAATAAATACATGTATGTGAATCCATGATAACAATGACAGATAAATCAGATTATCTCGAGGGACAATCAAGGCGGAACAACATGGTTGTGGACGGAATTGCAGAATCTCCACATGAGACCTGGATGGAGTCTGATGACAAAGTGAAGGAAATGATATCGGAGAAACTGAAGACGGACCACAGGAACATTGAGGTGGACTGGAAAACCCACCACCGGCCCAGGTGACAGGCCCAGGCCAATAGTGGTCAAATTCCTGAGGTTCAAGGACAAGGTAGCTGTTCGGGAAAGAGCCAAGAACTTGAGAGGAACGTACATCTTCCTCAACGAGGACTATCCGGAAGCTGTGCGTCAGAAGAGGAAAGCACTTATCCCAGCCATGAAAGCTGCCAGAGCGCGTGGGGACATTACTTACAGTGGGGGAAAAAAGTATTTAGTCAGCCACCAATTGTGCAAGTTCTCCTACTTAAAAAGATGAGAGAGGCCTGTAATTTTCATCATAGGTACACGTCAACTATGACAGACGAAATGAGAATTTTTTTCCCAGAAAATCACATTGTAGGATTTTTTATGAATTTATTTGCAAATTATGGTGGAAAATAAGTATTTGGTCAATAACAAAAGTTTCTCAATACTTTGTTATATACCCTTTGTTGGCAATGACACAGGTCAAACGTTTTCTGTAAGTGTTCACAAGGTTTTCACACACTGTTGCTGGTATTTTGGCCCATTCCTCCATGCAGATCTCCTCTAGAGCAGTGATGTTTTGGGGCTGTCGCTGGGCAACACAGACTTTCAACTCCCTCCAAAGATTTTCTATGGGGTTGAGATCTGGAGACTGGCTAGGCCACTCCAGGACCTTAAAATGCTTCTTACGAAGCCACTCCTTCGTTGCCCGGGCGGTGTGTTTGGGATCATTGTCATGCTGAAAGACCCAGCCACGTTTCATCTTCAATGCCCTTGCTGATGGAAGGAGGTTTTCACTCAAAATCTCACGATACATGGCCCCATTCATTCTTTCCTTTACATGGATCAGTCGTCCTGGTCCCTTTGCAGAAAAACAGCCCCAAAGCATGATGTTTCCACCCCCATGCTTCACAGTAGGTATGGTGTTCTTTGGATGCAACTCAGCATTCTTTGTCCTCCAAACACGACGAGTTGATTTTTTACCAAAAGTTCTATTTTGGTTTCATCTGACCATATGACATTCTCCCAATCCTCTTCTGGATCATCCAAATGCACTCTAGCAAACTTCATACGGGCCTGGCTTAAGCAGGGGGACACGTCTGGCACTGCAGGATTTGAGTCCCTGGCGGAGTAGTGTGTTACTGATGGTAGGCTTTGTTACTTTGGTCCCAGCTCTCTGCAGGTCATTCACTAGGTCCCCCCGTGTGGTTCTGGGATTTTTCTCACCATTCTTGTGATCATTTTGACCCCACGGGGTGAGATCTTGCGTGGAGCCCCAGATCGAGGGAGATTATCAGTGGTCTTGTATGTCTTCCATTTCCTAATAATTGCTCCCACAGTTGATTTCTTCAAACCAAGCTGCTTACCTATTGCAGATTCAGTCTTCCCAGCCTGGTGCAGGTCTACAATTTTTTTCTGGTGTCCTTTGACAGCTCTTTGGTCTTGGCCATAGTGGAGTTTGGAGTGTGACTGTTTGAGGTTGTGAACAGGTGTCTTTTATACTGATAACAAGTTCAAACAGGTACCATTAATACAGGTAATGAGTGGAGGACAGAGGAGCCTCTTAAAGAAGAAGTTACAGGTCTGTGAGAGCCAGAAATCTTGCTTGTTTGTAGGTGACCAAATACTTATCTTCCACCATAATTTGCAAATAAATTCATTAAAAATCCTACAATGTGATTTTCTGGATTTTTTTTTCTCAATTTGTCTGTCATAGTTGACGTGTACCTATGATGAAAATTACAGGCCTCTCTCATCTTTTTAAGTGGGAGAACTTGAACAATTGGTGGCTGACTAAATACTTTTTTCCCCCTCTGTACATCCGCTATGACAGGCTCATTGTCCATCCTCCCTCCCAAAAGCTTGGAAGGGATGAGAGAGCCAAGCCTATGGGTTCATAGCTTCAACCCCGCACACACACACACCAACTGATTAATGGACTAGTGAATGTATTTTCTTTTTCTCTTGCTTTGTTTGCTCTTTTCCATATTATGTCTATCTCTGATAAGCTACCCAGGAAAGGGCTGAAAATAGCCCATATTAATATATGTAGCCTTAGAAATAAGGCAGCTCCTCAGACCCGGCCTTCGTCGGCAGGATCACTGGACAGATAGTAGCGGTCCCAGCAACTGAGCCAACCGCATCGCGGGATCCAAGCTCAAAAGGTAGCTAGCTAGTAACCAAACTTTTTAAATAGACTATCAACATTTTTTAAAAACAACAAACTTTCCAAAACAACTAACTGAGCTCTTCCCTCGTTCCACGTTCAAGAGGAAGTTACGTGTTGTGCAGTCGAGCAGTGAATTTCAAACACTATATTGGTTAATATTGGTCTATTAACCTTTTTGACGCGTACGTTCTAAATAGTAATAACGGTCCTTACAGAGTGAGTTATTTTTGCATGCGGTACCAGAATTCTATGCTGCTGATCTAGAATTTGATTGTTGCATTTTCCCACTATTCTCCGCGCCCCTCACTGCATCAAGACCGCATTGTCTGCTTCATATGATATTTTTAACCACTCAATATCTTAACCTTTCTTCCTATAGTAGTAGTAGTAGTAGCAGCAGCAGCGAGTATCTAGAGTATTATTAATAATTATATAATTATTATCATCTATATTAGATGTATTATTATCTGAAAGAGGCTTTGGTATTGCCTGTCTGAGGGGCTGCACGTGTAAGTCAGGGTGGGAAACCTGAGGTGCTAAGTCTGGTGTATTTGATACAATAGTGGTGAACAAATAAAGGTGAGAGCGGGGTATGAGCATATTACATATGTCGACCATGGCTAAGGGAAAAGTTGGCATCCTAAATACTTTTTGTTCATTTTTGAAATTCATGTAATTTATTCTCCCCTGGAAAAAGTAGGCTACAGCAGTGGCTACATTTCATCATGTCAACGTATTATCACCACTGGACATGTAGCCTACAGACAGCCAG
Source organism: Coregonus clupeaformis (assembly GCF_020615455.1). Lineage (NCBI taxonomy): Eukaryota > Metazoa > Chordata > Actinopteri > Salmoniformes > Salmonidae > Coregonus > Coregonus clupeaformis. The sequence continues at coordinate 27,777,135 of NC_059210.1, forward strand.
ATGCCTGCCTCGTCACCAAGCGAGGAAGATATTTCGCAGTCATCAAGTGCGGTGAGTATTATGGCTTGTATAGGTTTTAGCCTGGTCTGGGCGGAGGAGAGTAAGAACAGGCTGAATCAAGTAACGTAAGCAACCAAGTGAGGTAGTTTGTGTGGCTGATCAGATTGAATGGTGTGTGTTACTCACCAAAGCAAGGGACTACACACAAGGCTGTGTTACAAGGCTCACATGTACGTGGTCATCTTCCTTTGTTTTGGTCACCGGGTAGATGATAGACAGACCTTGCAATGCCTCTTTGTGCTTTTCGCTTGCAGGGTGGTCTGAGGGACATCTCAGCAGACAAGGAAGTGGTCCTGAGAGAAAAGGGTTGGAAAAAAAGGGGTCTGCAGCATGGGGTCAGCGGTCCAGTAGTAACTCACAGAGCCCTTCTTCACTAGCCCCATCAGAAGCACCGTGACTAGGAAGGTATACATTTCACTGATGGTAGTGTTCACCCATTTTGAGAGCTTCCCTTTTATGCCAAGGGCAGTCTTCTCTTTCAGTTCATGAGCATACCAGCAAACAAATATGCATATTTGGTAGGCTAAAGGCATTCTGAATTTTGATAAATTTGAAGACTCACTCTCATACACAGATTCTTCATCAGAATTACGAAATATTTTTAATCAGTGAGGCGTTTCCTTTTGAAACTGTACATTATCTCTATACTCAATGGCTATCAGTGTCTGTCAAGAGTTAAGTTTTTCTGTCAGAACTGACTTAGATTGTAACTATGGTTACTCAGGGTTGCAAGCTCAGACCTCCCTTTCAAGGGGTTTTATTCTTATTAATTTTGTAAACTTCTCCTGTGTTTGCCTCCCATTTATTGATAAATCCCCCATCATAGTAATATTTCCTCTGTAGCTCAGCTGGTAGAGCACGGCGCTTGTAACGCCAAGGTAGTGGGTTCGATCCCCGGGACCACCCATACACAAAAAAAAATGTATGCACGCATGATTGTAAGTCGCTTTGGATAAAAGCGTCTGCTAAATGGCATATTATTATTATTATTATATCCCCCCACAAATGAAATGAATCCCACCCCCTCCAACCCACAAACCCCCATTATGGTTTCACCCAAATCTGTCAACCCTGGTTAGCTTTCGCACTACGGCTAGGCTAGGCAGCAGGTTTGTATGTGAGGTGATAATCTGTGAGGTGATAACCTTTTATTTGCTTTGTGATTTGTCAAAAACTGTAAACAACTTGTCAAATCGTGCTCTGGTTCTTTTATAAAATGTAACAAGCACATCGAAGATTTGTAATATGCTGAAAAGTGGCCAAACTAAGTTGATCTTATTCGGGCGATGGGAGCAGCCGTATTTGCTTATTTGCGTCTTATAGTGAATGGAATTCTGGGATTAGGGAGTTTTCGCTTGTCAAACATAGACAAACATCCCAGCAAACCAAAATTGGTTCTGTGAAGGTTCCCAGAACATTCGTTAGGTTGCGGCAAATGTTCTGATAACACAAAAACTGTCCAGTCGTGGTGATGATTATAGAATATTTGTATAAAACATTTGCCTGATGTTGCAAGAATATTCCTAGAACACATTTCACCTGTTCTTTAAAGGTTCCCAGAATGTTTCATTAGGTTGTGGGAACAGTCTGGTGAGAACATTGTTCCCAAAACACAAAAACTGACCAGTTGTGCGGATGATTATACAATGTTCCTTTTAGGGAGGAAAAAATATTGACCTGATATTACAAGAACGTTTCCAGAACACATTTAGTGTGTTCTTTAAAGGTTACCAGAATGTTTCATTAGGTTGTGGTAACATTGTGTGGATATGATGAGATGTTCCCAAAACACAGAATCTGTCCAGCTGTGCTGACATTCAGATAATGTTTGTATCAGGGTTCACAAAACATGCCTTTGATGTTGCAAGAATGTTGACAGAACAGCCTTTCTGAGTTATTTAAAGGTTCCCAAATCTCGTAATTAGGTTGTAGGAACAGTGTGTGTACATTACAAGAGAGGTAACCAAAACACAAAAATGCTCAGTTGTGATGACATTCATACTAGGGGTGTGAACGTTTAAATCTTAAAATGTTTCAACGAAGTTGGCATCCTTAACATTAAGAAAAATCCCTAACCGAAAAACAATGTTTTTTTTCCCCCCACGTAATTAAAATCACATTGCAGTTATCACAAAACATTATTTTCCATGTTATAGCCTAACTAGATGATATGGCTATAAAGGCTTGGGGAAAGTTGTGTAATTTAAATAAAAACCAGAGAGGTAGAGGCAAACATTAGGCTACTTTGGTGAATTTGCAAGGCATGCAAGAAAATTAAGACATTTCAAAATGCAGATTACCAAAACATATGCGCATGGTTCCGCCTGCCCCCCTCCCCTCTCTCCATCTCTTTCTCTTTGGTAATGACACTCTTCAAGTGTGTGTTCAGTCTTCGGTCTGTGGGACCGATGTCGCAGGGATGTAGTATCTTCAGGCCAGTCTTGCGAGCACGGGGTAGGCTACTCTTCATTGCTGAGTGGGTGGGGGTATTTTTGTCTCTGATGTAGCCTGTATCAATTACCCTTTTCAGATATAATCAGTACTTGACTTGGGATGAAAGAAGAGCAGGAGCTGTCTTTTTCCAAGTAAGTCCATTAGACTATGTTCACCGAAATTCACAGATGACATTATGCTAAAGAGACCTCCTGATTATTCATTATTAAGTGTTTAGACACATTTTCCATGACTTCTCCATTACCTTTAACCACATTTTCATGACTATTATTATACCGTACATGAAAAAGTAAAGCATTATTGGCACCGGAAGGCTGCTGTGTCTGATCCCATGTACTGTAGGCCTACCATCTCCTGCCATTGTGTCATTGATCAAGGCACTTAACCCCACACAAAGTAGAACTGAACTGTTAGTCACATGTTGTCAATATGTGGTCAACCCTCCATCTGGAGAGCTCCTGGGTGTGCAGGCTTGGCTTTTGATCCAGCCCTGAAACACCCAAGTCTGCTTATCAAGGTCCTGTTGAGCAGCTCATTTTAAGGCTACAATGTGGTTAGACCTTGAACAAAAGCCTGCACACCCAGTAGCTATCCTGGAGGATGGTTGCCACCCTTGATATAAAATATAAATATATTATATATAAATAAATCACAATAAAAATCCAGCTCCACCGCTACCTCTTGATCCCACTGCACACACCTGCAGTGGAACCAGTGCTGGCAGAAGTCACAGCACACCCATGGCACCTCGGATTTACACTCCTGGGGGGAGCTTGCAGGCGGATCATGCTCCCCGCAGCGAGCACAGCAGGTGGTGTCTTCTTTTATAAAAAATAAAATAATAATAAAAATGTATTAATATGGTTTTGCAAAATGTAGAAGTTCTTCAACAACAATAGTAATTGATATACAGTGGGGGGAAAAAGTATTTAGTCAGCCACCAATTGTGCAAGTTCTCCCACTTAAAAAGATGAGAGAGGCCTGTAATTTTCATCATAGGTACACGTCAACTATGACAGACAAATTGAGAAAAAGAATTCCAGAAAATCACATTGTAGGATTTTTTATGAATTTATTTGCAAATTATGGTGGAAAATAAGTATTTGGTCACCTACAAACAAGCAAGATTTCTGGCTCTCACAGACCTGTAACTTCTTCTTTAAGAGGCTCCTCTGTCCTCCACTCGTTACCTGTATTAATGGTACCTGTTTGAACTTGTTATCAGTATAAAAGACACCTGTCCACAACCTCAAACAGTCACACTCCAAACTCCACTATGGCCAAGACCAAAGAGCTGTCAAAGGACACCAGAAACAAAATTGTAGACCTACACCAGGCTGGGAAGACTGAATCTGCAATAGGTAAGCAGCTTGGTTTGAAGAAATCAACTGTGGGAGCAATTATTAGGAAATGGAAGACATACAAGACCACTGATAATCTACCTCGATCTGGGGCTCCACGCAAGATCTCACCCCGTGGGGTCAAAATGATCACAAGAACGGTGAGCAAAAATCCCAGAACCACACGGGGGGACCTAGTGAATGACCTGCAGAGAGCTGGGACCAAAGTAACAAAGCCTACCATCAGTAACACACTACACCGCCGTGAATGACTGAAATCCTGCAGCGCCCGCAAGGTCCCCCTGCTCAAGAAAGCACATATACATGCCTGTCTGAAGTTTGCCAATGAACATCTGAATGATTCAGAGGAGAACTGGGTGAAAGTGTTTTGGTCAGATGAGACCAAAATCAAGCTCTTTGGCATCAACTCAACTCGCCGTGTTTGGAGGAGGAGGAATGCTGCCTATGACCCCAAGAACACCATCCCCACCGTCAAACATGGAGGTGGCCATGTACCGTCAAATCTTGGGTGAGAACCTCCTTCCCTCAGCCAGGGCATTGAAAATGGGTCTTGGATGGGTATTCCAGCATGACAATGACCCAAAACACACGGCCAAGGCAACAAAGGAGTGGCTCAAGAAGAAGCACATTAAGGTCCTGGAGTGGCCTAGCCATTCTCCAGACCTTAATCCCATAGAAAATCTGTGGAGGAGCTGAATGTTCGAGTTGCCAAATGTCAGCCTCGAAACCGTAATGACTTGAAGAAGATCTGCAAAGAGGAGTTGGACAAAATCCCTCCTGAGATGTGTGCAAACCTGGTGGTCAACTACAAGAAACGTCTGACCTCTGTGATTGCCAACAAGGGTTTGCCACCAAGTACTAAGTCATGTTTTGCATTAAAATGCAAATCAATTTATAACATTTTTGAAATGCGTTTTTCTGGATTTTGTTGTTGTTATTCTGTCTCTCACTGTTCAAATAAACCTACCATTAAAATTATAGACTGATAATTTCTTTGTCAGTGGGCAAACGTACAAAATCAGCAAGGGATCAAATACTTTTGTCCCACTGTATGTGGACATCTTATTTTCTCTATATGATGACAAATACTGATAGTAGGGCTATATTTTCTCCATACATAAAATGCATATGCTCTTGACTGAGGTCCATATCAGGATCATGATATGTATTTTGATATGCTAAATAAGGAACATTTCTAATGCTTATTTGAATTTTGAGGACATGTTCAATAATTTGACAAATATTAAAGGGATACTTTGGGATTCTATCTACTTCCCAAGAGTCAGATGAACTTGTGGAAACCGTTTTTATCTCTCTGTGTCCAGTATGAAGGATGTTGGCGGTAGTTTCAGCGGAGCCGATGCTAAGACTTCCAGTCATTGCGCTAACGCCAATTAGCAATTGACCTAGCGGTAGTTAGCAACCTCCATAAAACAGCAGGCAGAGACATAGAAATGGTATCCACGAGTTCGTCTCACTCTGGAGAAGTGGATAAAGGGCATTTCCAAAATCCTGAAGTATCCCTTTAAATCCATATCATTATTTCAGACACTAGCTATAATTGTTGTATTCCCTCTGGATAAAGATGCGCGCCAACCGCAAGCTCCAACTGTCATTTTTGAAATTGTGGGCCACAAATGAGTGTGTAAAATAAAACAAATAAAAATAAACGGTGTATGGTCGAACTGACAACTGGAAAAACAAAGAAGTGAGAAGCTGTTCAGAAAATACCTCAAAGAAGTAAATGCTCAAGTGAGTAGCTCATTTGAGATGTTTTATTTATCTTAGTAACTAGAATCAAGAACTGTAGCTAATTTGGCGAGCAGACAGTAGGGCTAGCTAGCTAGGCTTGATAGGGGGTAAAAGCTAACTGGTAGCCTAGCTAGTTAACAAATATTGAAATTGCCTTCCCATTAGCGAAAAACATTTTGACCCTCTATCAATCCTCAAGGTTAAAGCACACTTGGCAGCGATTTCAGTCTGAAGTCTTCTTGGGTATGACGCTATAAACTTGGCACACCTGTATTCGGGTAGTTTCTCCCATTCTTCTCTGCAGATCCTCTCAAGCTCTGTCAGGTTGGATGGGGAGCATCGCTGCACAGCTATTTTCAAGTCTCTCCAGAGATGTTAGATTGGGTTCAAGTCCGGGCTCTGGCTGGGCCACGCAAGGACATTCAGAGACTTGTCCCGAAGCCACTCCTGCGTTGTCTTGGCTGTGCGCTTAGGGTCGTTGTCGCCCCAGTCTGAGGTCCATAGCACTCTGGCGCAGGTTTTCATCAAGGATCTCTCTGTACTTTGCTCCGTTCATCTTTCCCTCGATCCCGACTAGTCTCCCAGTCCCTGCCACTGAACAACATCCCCACAGCATGATGCTGCAACTACCATGCTTCACCGTAGGGATGGTATTGGCCAGGAGATGAGCAGTGCCAGGTTTCCTCCAGACGTGACCCTTGGTATTCAGGCCAAAGAGTTCAATCTTGGTTTCATCAGACCAGAGAATGTTTATCATGGTCTGAGAGTCCTTTAGGTGCCTTTTGGTAAACTCCAAGCGGGCTGCCATATGCCTTTTACTGAGGAGTGGCTTCCGTCTCACCACTCTCCCATAAAGGCCTGATTGGTGGAGTGCTGCAGAGATGGTTGTCCTTCTGGAAGGTTCTCCCATCTCCACAGAGGAACTCTGGTCACCTCCCTGACCAAGGCCTGAGGGAGATTTTTTAGTGGACTATGAAATAAAACTGGGTTAATCATGGACATAGAGTTAGAATTATTTGTTGCTAGGTAAATAACTTAATTGGGTCATTTCACTGTGTGTGTGTGGGTGAAGTGGGAATCTGACCTAGAGTCAAATTGCTCGCTCTTACTTAAATCCATTGCTATCCTACCTTATCAGAGACTGAAACCAGATTGTGGCCTTTTGCCCCTCTCCTCAAACAAAGTGGAGGGAGAGCCGGGGTTGAACAGAGTTTAAACTAAACATGAGTGTTTTTGCAAGATAAGGGATTGATTGATTGTATTACTATTGATTCTGAACTGAATGAAAGTTGAATTTAGCCTCCATCATAGACAAATGAAGTGGGCGGCACGATAAAGAGCGGGAAACTGAAGAAATAGGGATTTTGAGCTAGAAGAGATGTGAATGGGACTATATAGCTGGGGGAGAGAGAGAGAGAAAATGGGGCTACTCTGCAGACCAGCACGGGCTTTGTTGAATTGGAATAAAGTCAAATCTTGATTCTACAAAAACTCTGGAAGAACTTTGATTTTTAATAAAGTATAGTGATTAATTGGCGACCACGAAGGGACCTGTTAAAAGAGATCTTTGAGTGCTTGGCCGTCGGAGGAAGTTTGAGCGAGTCACACAGATACAGTGACCACTGTTAAATAAAGGTAAGCGACGTACTTACTGTTAGCATAGAACTGTGTGATTCGAGCAAGCTGAATCTGAGGGTGGGGTACGGAAGTGTTCTCTCCAGCATCAAGGACCAAATTTAGGAAAAGTACAGAGTGTTTGTTGGAATGAGAAATAAGCATGCGTGTAAATAAGTTAAATCCTGTGGTACCGCTGTGGAGAGCTAGGGTTAGCACTCCAGAGGGCTGAATGGGCAGGTGGCTAGCCAAGAGTTGTACATAAGATTGAGAGGGCCTACGATACCACTCTAACATGGAGTTCATTTTTAGAGGACTGCTCGGGTAGGTGTGCATCAACCTGGGTGTGGTGATGCACAAATTAGACAGCTAATCGGGTAAAAAAGTAGGTCATCCAGAGTAGGTGACACCATAAATTGGAAGTCGCGCCATTCATCTCAGGTAGATGAACGGTTGTGAACAGCCACCAGGGCTTCAAAGTATAGAGAAATAATTAGATAGAGTAGGTCTGCTCATCTCGTACGGGTGAATGGTTAGCTTGAGCGGCTGTGAGTCATTCAGTGATTCATTCTGTCTGATTAATTTAAGCACGAGTGGCTGCTTATCTGTGTTGGACAATAAATGTGATCGGACAATAAATAGAAATCATGCAAATAATAGCCTTTTCTTTGTGGAGGAAGTGACAGGAAAGGGATAATATTTTAGGTCGTTTGAAGCTTCTAAGGCTGGTGGAGAAAGGGCAAGCCCAATCTTGCATTAGGAAGAGGATATTTAATAGTATGTGGGTATTCATTTACTAACGGAGTGTGGAAAATTCACGTTACTGGGAGAAGGAGATCAGAAGGGGTGTGTGTATTTTCCCTGAGGGGTATGAGAAATCTTGTTGGAGGAACAGGTCACGTGTACGGGGGTGATCATATGACGTCAACACATTGTATTTTGGCCACTCTTGTAGGGGCTTATTACATTTGGGAAATTTAGAAGTAATGTAGGATTATGGTAAAATTTACCATAGTGAAATGTCAAACGTGCTAGGGTTAACATTCCAAATCTGGGCACTTTTATAGAATAAAATATTCCTGTAGGTTATACAAATAGTGATTAAGCGTGTTTGAGAACAAAATTGTGTGAATGTGATATGAGAATGGTGTAAATGTGGAAAATGAGTCGCACGCTGAGGTTTGGATGATGAGATAAAGAGGTGTGTATGATAATGTTATATAGGTTTGAATAATAAGCTTTTTATATAATGATACCACTGCCTGGCATAGAATTGTGTAAGAGCAGTGAATAGTGACCAGTCTATAGGATTCTGGGAGTATTCTATGACTGAGGGGAGGGGTCTAAGGTAGGTAAAGTTGATGGTCCGCTGGGACTAGATTAGGGTAAACTAACTTGTGGCAATAAAGAATCATTAGAAATACGAATGGTTTGGTTGATATGAATATATTAAAATATGATAAATGTTATGTGCGGGTAATTCATTATTAGACAATGGATAAAAGTGGAATAAGATATAAGTGCTGGCTTGCGCGCCCAAACACGTAGACGTACATGGGGGGTGGGAGACAGTATATAGATCATGTGATAGAAATAAGATTAAGCATTATAATAACTATCTATCATTTTGGAGCAGAGGTGATATAGTAAAGGAATTTCTGTATATTAGGGGGAAAGAACATAATCCATTTGATTAAATTCATTAGATCTGTTTCCAAATTAATGAATGTAGATTTGACTCGTTGACTGCTAAGTCATTCCCTTCGAGCTTGTGAGATCTTTGTTCGGTAAAGCTATTTTCTGAGTGTGGTATGTGCCAGATACTAAAACTACAGACCATTATAATTGTAATAAAGGAGGATTTAGTAGTTTGCGGGGTTCGAATTGAACGACTCAGTTATTCAACAGGAATAGTGGAGTAGAAGATAGTTCTTTTGTGTTGCTGAATGAGTTGATAGTTTAAAAAATATTGAGAAGAGAGATGGAATGTGGACTATTGAATTGAATATGGATATGAATTGAATGTATGCTTGTCAACTATAGCAAGTATTTGTTTTAATAATTAGAGCCTAATCAGAAAGGACAGTTACATAGATTTAATAGCGGACTGGAAATTGCAATAGAGCGTTGGCAATGATTTGAATTGATAACAAAGGAAAATAATTTAAGGTTCTAGTTCGCGGGTAAAAGAGAGACAGTCCAGCGAGTACGAATCGAGCTGTAAGTGTCAGGCATCAGTGTGCAGCGGTAGGACGGAGTCAGGCGCAGGACACAGAGCTAGTAGACAACGTACTTTACTCGTAAATATCAAATGAACATAACCTCCACGCAGGGAGGACAATCCCGCTCACCAGTAGATAACACCAAACATAGAACAAACACGCACACAACACAGTGGGAGCCAGAGGGTTAAATAGGGAGCCAATCATAGACATAATGGGAACCAGGTGTGTACAATGAAGACAAAATAAGTAGAACACATAAACATAGATCGGTAGCAGCTAGTACTCCGGTGACGACGAATGCCAAAGCCTGCCTGAGCAAGGAGGAGGAGCAGCCTCGGCTGAATCCGTGACAGTAAGAGACATTTGAAGCAGATGTCTGAATAGTTGAATGGAAAACATTTATTTGACAAATTCTAATTGTTATTACTTTATTCTATAGTTTGTATAACACCAGTGACGTATGCAAATTATTAATGAATTCTAAAACGATAATTTGTTTTCGTTAAGTGGACCAGTGGATTGCAAGTAGCTTTAACTAATATGCTGATGGGATAGCACCACCTTATTGTGGGTTCTAGATTTGTTAAACAACACATTTATATTTTAACTAAAGTAATCCAATAAGCTACAATTATAACATTATCAGGAAAAGGCATAAGCTAATGGGAAACAGCTATTACCTATGTCATTGATTCAGTAATAGGACCAGGATAATAGTAATAATAGAAATCTAGGTAGGAGAATTTAGGATAGGGACTAGCTGTCTAGATATAGACAAGTAAAAGAGAAAGGCAAAAGAGGATGGGTTAGGGAATAAATGCCAAGACGAAGATTAGAACGAGAACCAGACGCATTTATGTATAGGATAAGTGGAGATAGAATAGTGGATTACACAGTGACTGGAAACATAAAAATAATAACATATGATATAGATATACTGAAAGAAAGGAAAATAAGAGTATAGTACGAAAGCACAGGGGAGCAAGTGTCTTATCTTAATGGGGGATGAGATAAGGGAACAAAGGATAAGAAGATTATTAAAAGAAAGGCAAGGGATAAAATCTCATTTTTTGGAAAGAAGAAGAGACAGAAAGAGAGAAATCTTGAAAATATTCTGTGAGGAAGGAAAGAGTTGGAGGGACAGCATAGCCAAGGCTAGAATGATAATAATGGAGAGGGAGAGTGAACCGGAAAAGGCTGGCTTAACTACACCACCACCATACACCAAAGGGGTGCAGTATTCTCAGGTCACAGGTCTAGTCTCAATAACAGGGAATGTAGAGATAGAAGGAGAAAAAAGGAAGAAGCAGGTTTCCACACCAAGAAGAGGAGAACAATCACATTTAGATATAAACTGTTATGGAGGACTGAGGGGTATGTTAACAAAACTGGAAAATTATGGGCTAGATGAACAAGAGTATGATGGGCAAAAAGATGGGGGGAATACAAGTGATGAGGAAGGTGAAGAGCTTAGACAGTATGCTGACTCTGATCAAGAACAGAGTGAGACAGAGGGACGACTATCAGAGCAAGGAGCCACGGGAGGCAAAACTATAGTAACAGAATTAGGTAAGGCACTATACGCTCATCTGGGAAAATCCAATTTAAGAAACAGAAGGACAATAAAAAAGCCAGAAAAATATGGAGCTCAATATCCCATTTTGGTAAAGGGGACACAGGTTCACTATGTGCCCTGGGGATCGCAGGACGTGGAAGGCCTGGTGACTAGACTGCCTAACCTGCATGAAGGAGCAGGGAAATGGATTAGAACATTTGAAGAACAAACGATGGGGAAGCTACTGGCGGTGGGAGACTTGAATGCAGTGCTGGCCAGGGTGGTGGGAGTGGCAAAAATTGAGGACCTGTTGCAGGCGGGTGGCCTGGTACAGGCGGGGCGGAGGACGTTACTGGACGGAGTGACCTTTGACAGTTATAGGCCAGGACTATGGCACACTCTGAGAATGGAGTATCCAGCCAAAATAGACCCTAAAGCACTGAGGGGGGAGCCATTGGGGGATAAAGAAAACACGGCATGTGACCTGGAGGATCAGCTCAAGAGGTGGCGACAAGAAACAGGGGGATCCATTGATGACAACACTTTTCAGGACATCACTGATGGAGGCAATGCCAACACCTATCAGAAGCAGACTGGAAGATGTGGTGGGACTAACGTCAGAATCACGCAAGGAATTCTGCGACCATATTATCCACACAATGGAGAAATACAGGAGGGATAAACAGAAATTGGTGAAGCAGTGGAGAGAGATTCTGAGAAAACTGGGACAGTTGCAGTTGGAAGAGCTGACAAGAAAGGACAAAAAGAAAACACAAGCGCCAGTGATTACTCTGACACCGCCAGAAAAGGGCGCAATGGCACCTGTTCTCCAAGGAGGTCAACAGATACCACCTCAGCAGCAAGGCCAAAGAGCTCCTGCCTTACCAGTAGTGAACGTGTACACACAACAATCCCCTGAACAGTGGCAAAACAGAGGAAATGGAAACAGACCAGGAAAAAGCTACACGTATACCTATATTAGTATCAAAACAAACTCCAGGTAATCTATTAGGAAGAGATGCATTGTGTAGAATGGGGGTCCAAATTAAATGCATATCAGAGGGACTAATAATAGTTCAGGAAGGGGTATGTCCACAGAAGATGATGGACCAGACCATCATCACATTAGTAAACTGGTTTGGTGGAGGGGGGCAACAGGGCATGTGGGAAAGTGCAACCACCGAGGCAAGAGAGAGCATATTTGGGGATTTAAGTTTACGAAGTCACGGAAAAGCCAAGGGTTTAAATCTCATGAGACTTTATTTTGTTTTATGTGCACTGGATTGTGAAATTCACTGGGGAAGGGAGCAGTAGCGGGTGATGTTCTTGAGGGTTTTCTGAGTGGGGGGATCAGGAGATGTGAACTGGTATATTCAATAGAGAGGGAAAATTTCGAATTTAGATTGTTTGGACTGGGTAAGAGGTATCAAAATGGAAACTAACTAAATGTGTACCTTTTCTTCCAGGAAAAAGGGGGGAGTGATTTTCTATTTTCTTAGAAATATTTTCAGAGACTATAAATAAGGCCTGGACATTTTTTGTTTGTTTTACTATATGGTTTTCAAATAACCACAAACAACCCACTTAGTATGAAATGTTAGCTGTATAGGATTTTGATTTATGTTAGGGTTCTTTTCACGGGATAGAAGTGATATATCTTAAAGGGGCAAACACATGTAATTTGAGGTTTTATGTACTGAGTGAGTTTTAAGTATATACATGTGATTTATTTTGAAAGGAGCTGTACTAAGGGCTTACTGTACACTTGGGATACAAAATGTATGAAATGCTTTGACGGTTATTAATGATTAGACCACTATAGGGTTTGAACGACCTCTGACCTTTGTCCTGACTTTCTAGTGTGATTTGATCACCCACACTGGAAAACCGAGTGACACAGGATGATGAGTTTAAGGTAATTTATTATACCAAGTTAAGGGTCATTTATAATACTTATAATTATGAAAAAGTTTATAATTTGGCAATAATCCTATATATCATTCCAAACAGGACAAGGATGAAGTGAGAGTGTTAGTCCTGAATGAGGGGTATTCCTTGAATAATGTTATGGGATACAATTAAGTAAAGATATGCTCAAAGGTTGTCATTTTAATTTCATTTATTATTTTGGTTTAACAGGCAATGTTGTTTTGTTTTTGAACGCATGAATCACAATGTGAATCATGTGTCCAAAGGGGGGAATAGTACTGGTCGGAATTACTGGTCGCTGGGTTTTGTTGGGGAAATATGCAAGTTGTATTAAGGATATGAGCAGTATAATGTGTTACTGAGTGGCGCAGTGGTCTAAGGCACTGGCAGTGCTAGCTGTGCCACTAGAGATCCTGGTTCGAATCCAGGCTCTGTCGTAGCTGGTCGCGACCGGGGGACCTATGGGGCGGCGCGCAATTGGCCCAGCGTCGTCCAGGGTAGGGGAGGGAATGGCCGGCAGGGATGTAGCTCAGTTGATAGAGCATGGTGTTTGCAACGCCAGGGTTGTGGGTTCGCTTCCCACAGGGGGTATGAAAAAAATAATGTATGCACTAACTGTAAGTCGCTCTGGATAAGAGCGTCCGCTAAATGACTAAAATGTAAATGTAAATGTTATGGGTTAGGTTAAATGTTTTTTGTTTTTTGTTTTTTGTGATAGGAGGCAGGGTGTAGAGGGGGTCTGTCTATGAAACGAGTGGACTGCAACAAGCTGCAAGCAGGTGCGCTTCATAATCTCAAGGCTTCTCCTGACGGATGAGAGGACATAAGTAGCATACTGTGTCTCACCTAACCTAACAATGTTCTTAAGACTTTCTTCCCATGGGTGAAGGTAACTCTGCCCAACTGAGCAGGAGAATCTGAGCATTTTCTGCGCCCTGGAGATTATGTGACGGTAAAAGACTACAGAAGAAAGAGCTGGAAAGACCCTATATGGAGGGGCCCGTACCAGGTGTTGTTGGCTACCTCAATGATGGTAGAAGTGGCAGAGACAGATACTTAGATCCATGTTTCCCACTATAGGAGTGTTCCAACCCCAGGAGAGGAAGATGGCCCCGCCATTGGGTAGCATAGTTTTCTGTTGTGTCTGTCTGTGTTTGTGTGTCTTTGCAGCAGTAACTCCGAGCTTCCCTATGGGTAGGCTGGTAGAAGGACCCTCTTCGCAGACCGATGTCGATGGATTGAGAGGGACTCTGGCGGATCCGGAGACCCTAGTGACGGAAGAAGGTTAACAGCTAAAGTGACCATACATCGTCATCCAGGTTACACCAATGGCTGTACGGATAGAGGGGAGCGCGACCTGGTATCATTTAAACCATTGTACCAGAGTATCACGAGGGAACCGATGACTTAGAGATGAGGGAGCAGAGGATGCTGGAGCTGGCGAGAATCAGGAGATGGGGGAGGATGGCAATTACTGATGAGCTATGTGTTCTTGCTGACTCCCTCGGCGGAGGGGCAGACCTTCGAGACCTTCTAGATCTTCAAGATATTTCAGACATCCAAGATGCACCAGATATCCCCATCATTGATTTCTCTGCCCTTGACTAGTTCCCTAAGAATAAGGGGAATGGTATACTGACAATAGTAAAGAGCAAAAATAACAAAACAGAGAAGAGAAACAGACAGGATTAAAATGAATATTCCTGCACAAGCAGGAACCATAACTAGAATACAGGAAAGGATTACTATTAGAGTACAAGGGTTAAATGGTTATTGGTGTGGGAGGAACCAGCACAAGGATTATGGGGAAGTCACATGGGGTAGTGTGACCTTAAGATAATGAAAGAATAAGACAGGTGGATCATAGACATAAGGATAACAGCCCAAGACTTAGATAAACAATTTGATGTAGTCCTTATTGCTACATTTCCAGGGGGAAGTGTTGTTGAAGTAGTTATTCCTTGGGAAAGTGCACTAAACCCTGTATATGTTAGAGCCATACCAAATGCAGAAGAAAGGGAATGGAAGGAGCCGTTAAACAATGACTAGTATAGATGAGTACAATATATTACATTAAAATTAAATAAAGAAAATAGTCTAATATGCACCACATCTCCGTTAAAAGAATTAACAGTAGTTCCAAATCCCCACAGTTACCAGGACTGTGCTATGATTCAACCACAACTTCTGTCATCTAAGGAATTAGGAAAGACCATATTGCCCAGTAGAATGTTTGTCATATTTAGGAAATCCTAAATATATACAATTTTATAATCAACCAGGATGGGGAGAGAAGTGTAAGCAATTAGATGTTAGAATAGGAACAAGAAAAAGGGAAACGCCAGAGTAATATCAAATAGACTATGAGCAATTATAGGAGTGTTATATAATTTGGGAGAATTCAAGGGAGAATGTGAAACTATATGGCATTTATACAGATAGCCTTTGGAATGCAGACATCCCTCAAATAAAAATATATCAGGCAGCAGGATCAAGTATTAGAAATTGGTATTAAGAATGATTAGTGAAACATAATAATTTGTCATATACTCAATGCTTATAGGGATTTTTTGGATTGGAAATGAACTCAACTAAACTGTTATGATCTGTCCTTTCTCGAGGTTACTACGGATGGTGTCTTGATGCATAGCAGAGATAATTCGGTCCAGAACAGTGTGAACCTCAATAAAAACCAAAAACCCTCTACCCGGCTGAAGAGGAGCAACAAAGGCGTTGAAGACGTTCCTGTCCAGCACTACCTCTACCAGGAGACCTGAATCAGAACCAGCATCCAATCAAAGCAATCAACTGCTTTTTCTCTTATGCCTTTTCGTTCAAGAATGTGACAGGAGTCCATGTGAAGTGGGCAGGAAGAGAGATCTATTCAAATACAACATTTCTCATAGTTTGGGTATACTGGTTGGCAAAATGGACAAAACAGAATGGAGGTAGAGGTGGGGCGGCTCAGGTGTAACATTGGAATTGGGACATTGCCATGGGCAATCCAAGATGAACTATGAAGCTATCTGAAGAACATAATGAAGACACGCCAGAAGATTGTGTGCCCTGGGAGGAAGGGATTGTTATTTGAGGTAGTAAGTTGATTAAGGAGGTATTATACACTGCTAGATTTATAGTAATTTAGACTAGGAATGCACTGATCTGTTGTTATTATCTTTATGAGGAAGCTAATGCTAGAATTATGGATAATATAAATGTACATTCTGCCAGTGTCAGTATGTGCTAAGGTGAGAGTTTAACTTTGAATGATGGAACCAAGGTGACTAACAAAAATGTGTTTTGGGTAATTAATTTGATTATGATTATAAATTGTAAGCTGACTGATTGATCTGAATGAAGTTATGTGAGTTGAAGATGTTGACACTATTCTTAACCATGTCCTAGGTAGTATGGTTAAAACAACGCTATGTTAGTTTTAATGTGTTAGGATACTAACACTTATATAAGAATTGTTTTGAGTAGAAATATTGATATAGTGGTCCTCTGTAGCTCAGCTGGTAGAGCACGGCGCTTGTAACGCCAAGGTAGTGGGTTCGATCCCCGGGACCACCCATACACAAACATGTATGCACGCATGACTGTAAGTCGCTTTGGATAAAAGTGTCTACTAAATGGCATATTATTATTATTATTATATAGTTCATTATGAGTATAACCTTGAATGCAAAGATTGTGATTGATAGCATAAACGTAATATACTTTTGTAAATTTATGGGATGAGTAATCCCATATGGGGGGATATGAGGGAGATGTTTTAGTGGACTATGAGATAAAACTGGGTTAATCACGAACATAGAGTTAGAATTCTTTGTTGCTAGGCAAATAACTTAATTGGGTAATTTCACTGTGTGTGTGTGGGTGAAGTGGGAATCTGACCTAGGGTCGAATTGCTCGCTCTTACTTAAATCCATGGCTGTCCTACCTTATCAGAGACTGAAACCAGATTGTGGCCTTTTGCCCCTCTCCTCAAACAAAGTGGAGGGAGAGCCGGGGTTGAACAGAGTTTAAACTAAACATTAGTGTTTTTTGCAAGATAAGGGATTGATTGATTGTATTACTATTGATTCTGAACTGAATGAAAGTCGAATTTAGCCTCCATCATAGACAAAGGAAGTGGGCGGGGCGATAAAGAGCGGGAAACTGAAGAAGGAGGGATTTTGAGCTAGAAGAGATGTGAATGGGACTATATAGCTGGGGGAGAGAGTGAGAAAATGGGGCTACTCTGCAGACCAGCACGGGCTTTGTTGAATTGAAATAAAGTCAAATCTTGATTCTACAAAAACTCTGGAAGAACTTTGATTTTTAATAAAGTATGATGATTAATTTCCACAACAGTTCCTTCTCCCCCGATTGCTCAGTTTGGCCGGGCGGCCAGCTCTATGACGAGTCTTGGTGGTTCCAAACTTCTTCCATTTAATAATGATGGAGGCCACTGTGTTCTTGGGGACCTTCAATGCTGCAGAACATTTTTGGTACCCTTCCCCAGATCTGTGCCCTCTACACAACCCTTTCTTGCAGCTCTACGGACAATTCACGGACAGTGAAGACATGAAAACTATGAAATAACACACATGGAATCATGTAGTAACCAAAAAAATGTTAAACAAATCAAAAGGTATTTTATATTTGAGATTCTTCAAAGTAGCCACCCATTGCCTTGATGACAGCTTTGCACACTCTTGGCATTCTCTCAACCAGCTTCATGAGGTAGTCACCTGGAATGCATTTCAATTAACAGGTGTGCCTTGTTAAAAGTTAATTTGTGGAATTTCTCTTAATGCGTTTGAGCTAATCAGTTGTGTTGTGACAAGGTAGGGTTGGTATACAGAAGATAGCCCTATTTGGTAAATTACCAAGTCCATATTATGGCAAGAACAGCTCAAATAAGAAAAGAGAAATGACAGTCCATCATTACTTTAAGACATGAAGGTCAGTCAATCCGGAAAATTTCAAGAACTTTGAACGTTTCTTCAAGTGCATTCGCAAAAACCATCAAGCGCTATGATGAAACTGGCTCTCATGAGGACCGCCACAGGAAATAAGACCCAGAGTTAAGTTCATTAGAGTTACCAGCCCCCAAATAATTGCTTAACAGAGTTCAAGTAACAGACACATCTCAACATCAACTGTTCAGAGGAGACTGCGTGAATCAGGCCTTCATGGTCGAATTGCTGCAAAGAAACCACTACTAAAGGACACCAATAAGAAGAAGAGACTTGCTTGAGCCAAGAAACTCGAGCAATGGACATTAGACCGGTGGAAATCTGTCCTTTAGTCTGATGAGTCCAAATGTGAGATTTTTGGTTCCAACCACTGTTTCTTTGTGAGACACAGAGTAGGTGAACGGATGATCTCCGCATGTGTGGTTCCCACCATGAAGCATGGAGGAGGAGGGGTGATGGTGTGGGGGTGCTTTGCTGGTGACACTGTGATTTATTAAGAATTCAAGTTACACTTAACCATCATGGCTACCACAGCATTCTGCAGCAATACGCCATCCCATCTGGTTTGCGCTTAATGGGACTATCATTTGTTTTTCAACAGGACAATGACCCAACACACCTCCAGGCTGTGTAAGGGCTATCTGACCAAGAAGGAGAGTGATGGAGTGCTGCATCAGATGACCTGACCTCCATAATCACCTGACCTCAACCCTATTGAGATGGTTTGGGATGAGGGACCGCAGAGTGAAGGAAAAGCAGCCAACAAGTGCTCAGCATATGTGAAAACTCCTTCAAGACTGTTGGAAAAGCATTCCAGGTGAAGCTGGTTGCGAGAATGCCAAGACTGTGCAAAGCTGTCATCAAGGCAAAGGTTGGCTATTTGAATATAAAATACATTTTGATTTGTTTAACACTTTTTTGGTTAGTACGTGATTCCATATGTGTTATTTCATAGTTTTCATGTCTTCACTATTATTCTACAATGTAGAAAATAGGCACCTCCTCACTCACAGTCGGGACTAATTATCTGCCTATTGGTGTCACCTGTGGCTATCTGATTCACTTGTGTATTTATGCCCTCACTTCCTTGTGTTCTCTTGCTCAGTTTTCTCTGCTAGTTCCTTGATGTCAAGCAGTACGAATCAGTGTCG
This sequence comes from Coregonus clupeaformis, assembly GCF_020615455.1. NCBI lineage: Eukaryota > Metazoa > Chordata > Actinopteri > Salmoniformes > Salmonidae > Coregonus > Coregonus clupeaformis. The sequence goes on from NC_059210.1 coordinate 27,796,200, forward strand.
GATCACGTGACAGAGTTACAGGTACTCGAGAAGTGTTCTCCCTGGGTCATTGGGTTTTTCCAGTCAGAGTTAGTATTTCGTATTGTTTGTTGTCAGCCTGTTTTTTGGAGACCTATGTGCTCCTCATTTGTTTTCATGTATAGTCCGTTGTTTTGTATCCTGGCTTTTGGACCACCAGTAAATATCCTTGTTTCACCATCCTTGCCTACTGCCTACTGTCTATCCTGCACCGCACCTGGGTCACACCTCACACCAAACCTTACACAACCATAACTAGAATATATTAGGAATCCAGGCTAATATTCTGGGATTGTTCCCAGTTTGCTTGAATGGCTGTGATCATAAAGAATTTAGCTGTTGTTAGCGTAGCTGACGCATACCACTTTTCTGGACAATATTACATTTCTCCGATGTGCTCTCCAGAGATGTGGAACATTGTCAACAAGTCTAGCTGTTAGAAAGATATGGCATATAGAAGCAAACCGGATGGACATCATGAAAATGATCGGAGAGGTTGAGAGTAGAAGAAGTTCAGGAGCAAAAATATATATATATGATATATATATATATATATATATATATATATATATATATATATATATAATAGAATTAATGTAAAATTAACTCTGTCCATAAGGTGTAGATAGTAAGTATAGACCGGAAGTAGAGGCCTGGGCATTGTTGTTCACTAATTTACTCCAAGTAGGGAAAGGATGGCGGGGTTGAAAAGTAATTTTAAAAAAACAAGTCTAGCTGTTAGGTCGTTAACTTACGTTTTGTTTTCTGTCAGCGCAACCTGTAATTACATTTTGCATTTACATTTTAGTCATTTAGCAGATACTCTTATCCAGAGCGACTTATAGGAGTAATTAGGGTTAAGTGCCTTGCTCAATTTAGACTGGTTTATGGAATGAGTTAGGCTGTGGATGTGTTCCATGTGATGCTTGGATGATGAAGTTTGCATTTATCTTTTACAATAAAAGGTGAAATTGAGGAATAAAGTTATGAAAACCGTTTTATTTTCCATCAAAACATTGTTTAGATGCTTTTCAGACAACAATGATATTTAGACACATATGTTGCATCATATGTAGACGTTCTGTTGCTACTGTTCCAATCAAATATTTCTGGATAAAGATATCCATTTAATATTACTGTTGTGGATGCAGTAGTAGACAGTAGTTGCTAAGAGACCGTGTGGAAGTGTAGATGTCTGCCAGTTTAATTATACAGTCATTGGTGAATAATTTACCCAAGCAATGTGTGATGGAGGGAGGGGAGCATCCCCAATGTCACATCCACATACTGTCTGTGTCACAGCCCAAAATAAAACACTGGTAGGCCAGCTGCCAATGAATGGAGCCACCCCAGGCAGCAGAGCCGCTGTTGAGAGATGAGAAGCCGCTGTTGTCTAACTCTCTGTGTTTAATACAAACAAGGATCGGTCCGTCTTAAATGACCTGCCGCTTATAAAGGCTTCATAAAGCCTAAATAAGGCCTTCATAGGCGTACAGAGGCCCATTATCAGCAACCATCAGTCCTGTGTTCCAATGGCACGTTGTGTTTGCTAATCCAAGTTTATCATTTTAAAAGGCTAATTGATCATTAGAAAACCCTTTTGCAATTATGTTAGCACATCTGAAAACTGTTGTGCTGATTTAAAGAAGCAATAAAACTGGGCTTATTGAGACTAGTTTAGTATCTGGAGCATCAGCAATTGTGGGTTCGATTACAGGCTCAAAATGGCCAGAAACAAATAACTTTCTTCTGAAACTCGTCAGTCTATTCTTGTTCTGAGAAATGAAGGCTATTCCATGCGAGAAATTGCCAAGAAACTGAAGATCTCGTACAACGCTGTGTACTACTCCCTTCACAGAACAGCGCAAACTGGCTCTAACCAAAATAGAAAGAGGAGTGGGAGGCCCCGGTGCGCAACTGAGCAAGAGGACAAATACATTAGAGTGTCTAGTTTGAGAAACAGGCGCCTCACTGGCAGCTTCATTAAATAGTACCCGCAAAACACCAGTCTCAACGTCAACAGTGAAGAGGCGACTCAGGGATGCTGACCTTCTAGGCAGAGTTGCAAAGAAAAAGCCATATCTCAGACTGGCCAATAAAAGAAAAGATTAAGCTGGGCAAAAGAACACAGACACTGGACTTTGCAACTCTGCCTAGGTCAGCATCCCGGAGTCGCCTATTCACTGTTGACGTTGAGACTGGTGTTTTGCGGGTACTATTTAATGAAGCTGCCAGTTGAGGACCTGTGAGGCTTCTGTTTCTCAAACTAGACACTATAATGTATTTGTCCTCTTGCTCAGTTGTGCACCGGGGCCTCCCACTCCTCTTTCTATTCTGGTTAACTACAATAGCCATTTACAACATGAACAATGTCTACACTGTATTTCTGATTAATATTATGTTATTTTAATGGACAAAAACAATTATTTTCTTTAGAAAACAAGACAATTTCTAAGTGACCCCAAACTTTTGAACGGTAGTGTATGTAAAAATGTATGCATGCATGACTGTAAGTCGCTTTGGATAGAAGCGTCTGCTAAATTGGATATATTATATTACTCTCGAACATTTCTAGGATGGCCCAACCTCTTTCCCTCTTGGGTGCATAGCCAATATTGGACCTGACCTCAACTTTCCCAAAATGCTGTGCTGCAGGATGACACACACTCTAAAGTGCAGTCATGCACTTTAGGTTTTCCCAGTTTTTTCAACATAAAAAAAAATAATTGAAAAACAGCTGAATTAGATTTTCTGTTTTCACAACAATGCTTAAGCCACATCAGGGGACGTCTTTTGAGGTCTGGGAAAAATCTAAGAAACTTAGATTTTGGAGTGTAGTTGCCCTTTAATTCAGTGCACATTACCTGCACTGTTGTTAGGTTAGCGGTGATTCTGTAGTGAATGAGTTCACAAATCAAATGCCCACTTGTGGTGCCACTGGACAGCGAAAAACTAGTAAGTTAATATTTTATTTATTGTAATTTAAACAAGTGTTGAGTTATTCAAATAATTTCAAATAATTTCAAATAATTTTGGTGACTTCACAGCAATTGCTAGTTAGCTAATGAAATGAAGGTAGCTAACAGGCTAAGTTAAATAAAAATCCCCTAGAAACAGCCACGTCTCATAGTCATGTCATGAGATTTGTAAATGAAAGAGGAATATAATAATATGAGTCGAATGGAGTTTCCATCTCCCCATTTCCTAACAGACCTGCTAACTTTCTTTGTTGTTACTTTTAAGGTTTAACCAACATTCAGTACCTCCAGCAGGCAGAGAGGCAAGAATCATTCCTCCACCAGCTCAGGGAGAAGCTACACTATTCACAAACCTGCGTAATTTTCAATGTAATTAATTGTATTGCTGTACTTTTTGAAACGTATTGTTTTAAAAATATAAAAATAAAAGGAAATGTATGGTTTAAACTTGTCTTTAATGTTTATTTGTTTTAGCTGTAAGTGATCATTCCCTAAGTGTTAATACATTTGTGTTTACATCAATAAGTCTTTATGTATGTGTTATAAATTACCAAATTGGTCTGACTTTAAAGTAAGTACAGCGTCATGCGATATAGAGTCTTTATGAATGTATTATGAATGACCGAAGGTGTCTCACTTCAAACAAAGTATTACAGGGTACTACATAAAGTGTCAATAAATAGGGTTATTAAGGTTCTGCTGATTTATGTAGGACAGCCACAGAGTCATAATTATGGCTAATCCCTGCACATTTCCACAATTTATCTTCTTAACATTTGATTTTAAACCTAACCCTAACTAATAAAGGCCAAGTTTGATGCGTTGGTCCACCAGACACATTTGGGCGGAAGTGTCTGAGAACGAGATTAGGTATAATGTGACTGATGTTTACTTTACTTTAGAGCATGTACCCTCTTTCAGCACAACATGTCACCCTTTATAAAGCACATGATTATATAATATTTGACCTAAAAGGGTTATGTCACATTTGACATTGGGGATTATGTCACACATTTATGCCACATGTATGAACCCTTTATAAAGCATGACATACAGTTATAGATGCTTTATAACACTTATGTACTGGGGTAAAACAAAACATAAAGTCAAAAATACAACAGAAAATATATATACAGTGTGTGCAAATGTAGCAAGTTATGGAGGTAAGGCAATAAATAGGCTATAGTGCAAAATAATTACAATGAGTATTAACACTGGAATGATAGATGTGCAAGAGATGATGTGCAAATAGAGATACTGGGGTGCAAATGAGCAAAATAAATAACAATATGGGGATGAGGTAGTTGGGTGGGCTAATTTCAGGAATAAATGCAAATTGGGCCATAACTCTACCTACACAACAGCACAGGCCTAGGACTATACATAGGTTTATTCTACATGTAAGATTTATGCGAAAATTGTTCCATTTAAATATATCTACTTTCATATTGTTGAGTAATGGGATAAAGTTTTCTTTTATACAGTATATTTGTTGTTGTCACTTATTAAAAAACATGTGTGTGGGGGGGTTCTACTAAGCTAACATATAAATTAAATTGTTTTAAGATGTTCATACCAAGGATCATTTAGCTATTCGTTTTTTAAAGTATCACAAACAAAAAAAAAAGATTTGATTTAAACATTTAATTTGGCCGTATAAGTATGTATTGAATAACAGACTCACTACATAGAACAACAGACTTGTGAAGTGTCTGTCCTATATCTGAGAGACATAAGCAAGATCAGGAAACTATTATTATTTTAAAAAATGTACACCTATTGAACCCCTTATTTTAGGCACTAAACTACTTCCATAAATACTTCCACAAGTCTTGTGAGGCTTATTATGCTAATATAAATTCCGCAGGCCATGGAAATCGACTAGTTTTCTTTTAAGCAGGGTTCATACAGACATTGGTAAGTCAAATTCAAGGCCTTTCATGGACTTTTTCAAGCACTTAATTGTAATTTTCAAGGACTTCAATGTTATAGAATTTTATAATGTATATAATTGTACATATAGGGCCTAATATAGAACCCCCCCCCAAAAAAAAGCATGTAAAGTGTCAAAAAAGAAGGCCATTACCACTTTAAGAATAAATAAAATAAAAAAGCCTTGTCAATGCATTGATATTCAAATTATTATTACATTTAAAAATCTGTGGTGATTTTTCTGTAGCCTACGTGGCCAACGCAGGCACACATAATAAAGCCATGAATAGCTGTAGCATTAATCTCATTATTTGAATCTCACAATCACTGTTTTTATAATGAGAAAGTGACCAAAAACCAGGTTCCTTTTGTGATGGAAGGATTTGTATGGAAAGCCAAGTTGAAGCCAGCATTAGATGTTGTAACCGCACAGGGATTTAATGCAACAGAGTAGCGCAACACCCTTCAATTGAAGCGGCAGGAAACAAACGAAGTTGCCACATCCTCACAAAAAATTATCACAAAATGAAATAAGGGAGCAGGATAACGTATAAATTGGCTACAATAATTACACAGACTTTTCAAGCACCAAATTGAGGAAATGTCTGATTTTCAAAGTAGGTCTATACCAGTACTTGAATTTCTGAGCTCCAAATTTAAGTTAAATTAGGCTACTTGTATTGTATCAAATTGCAGGTGTAACATGGAAACCAAAATGTATTTGTTATGTTATTTCATTACCAGATCATTTTGTGAAGAAGCCCATTTTGTGTAGACGCACAAATATCATACCCCCCCAAAAATGCTAACCTCATCTGTTATTGTAATGATGAGAGGTTAGCATGTCTTGGGGGTATGATATTTGTGCGTTTGTAACTTTCTCACTCATCATTATTCACGATTCATTCAGGATGATCCATAATCATGGTAGCGTCCACATTAATGGAGAAGTGTTTAAAAACATATCCTATTCTTATTTACAATAAAAGTGACTCCAAAATGACACAATACATTATTTACCATTAATTTCTATTGGGCACAAAATAATCTGAAACACATCCAAAACAAACCACTGTAATAAGCTATTATTTGACCCTGCTGGTCATCTATGAGCGTTTTAATATCTTGAAGAACGATCTGGCCTTAATGGCCATGTACTCTTATAATCTCCACCCGGCTCAGTCAGAAGAGGACTGGCCACTCCTCAGAGCCTGGTTCGTCTCTAGGTTTCTTCCTAGGTTCCTACCTTTCTAGGAAGTTTTTCCTAGCCACCGTGCTTCTGCTGTGGTAGCCATGCAGGTTAAGTATGCCTTGAATTCTAAATAAATCACAGACAGTGTCACATGCAAAGCACCCCCACACCATCACACCTCCTCCTCCATGCTTCACGGTGGGAACCACACATGCGGAGATCATCCGTTCACCTACTATGTGTCTCACAAAGACATGGTGGTTGGAACCAAAAATCTAAAATTTGGACTCATCAGACCCATGGACAGATTTCCACCAAGCTAATGTCCATTGGTCGTGTTTCTTGGCCCAGGCAAGTCTCTTCTTATTATTATTGGTGACCTTTAGTAGTGGTTTCTTTGCAGCAATTCAACCATGGCCTGATTCACGCAGTCTCCTCTGAACAGTTGATGTTGAGATGTGTCTGTTACTTGAACTCTGTGAAGCATTTATTTGGGCTGCAATCTGAGGTGCAGTTAACTCTAATGAACGTATCCTCTGCAGCAGAGGTAACTCTGGGTCTTCCTTTCCTGTGACGGTCCTCATGAGAGCCAGCTTCATCGTAGCGCTAGATGGTTTTTGCGACTGCACTTGAAGAAACTTTCAAAGTTCTTGAAATGTTCCGTATTGACTGACCTTCATGTCTTAAAGTAATGATGGACTGTCGTTTCTCTTTGCTTATTTGAGCTGTTCTTGCAATAATATGGACTTTTACCAAATAGGGCTATCTTCTGTATACCATCCCTACCTTGTCACAACACAACTGATTGGCTCAAACGCATTAAGAAGGAAAGAAATTCCACAAATTAACTTTTAACAAGGCACACTTGTTATTTGAAATGCATTCCAGGTGACTACCTCATGACTATCTCATGAGAAAGCATCAAGTTAATGAGTTCAGGTTTTCATGGTTTTGTGCCTCGGATTGGACAGAGTCTACTGTGCGCAATTGTGTAGCACAGGAGGCTGCTGAGGGGAGGACGGCTCATAATAATGGCTGGAATGGAGTAAATGGAATGGAAACCATGTGTGTGATGTGTTGGATGCCATTCAATCTATTCCGTTCCAGCCATTACTATTAAGGTGCCACCGGCCACCTGTGTTGTATAGGATAGACTATTGCACAACACCCAACACTATTCCTATGGATTATTTTGGATATAATGACAACAAATTACATAGTCTAGTTGGCTTCTTCACAATATGATCTGGTAATGAAATAACATGACAAATACATTTTGCCCCAAGGGACTCGTCTGAAGTCGGTAACGCTGATGTGGCAACTTCTATCTGTAGCTGCCGAACCGTACTACAAACTAATATTGACCTGATGAACACGATGGTGTTCTCCGTTTTGCTCTATGACCCCCACAAGTGTCACGGGACTCGTCTAAAGGTAACCCATACAAATGAATTGAAGTATGGAGGTAGTTTTGTGCCAAAGAATAAGGGGTTAAATATTTGTTGGATTTTTTTTTTTATATATCTCCTAGATATAGGACAGAGATTTCAAAACCTTATTCCTTATGATATATTTTTGGACTGTCTTTTTTGCCATTTATGAATGTGTTATTCAATGCGTTTCTATGGGCTATAGTAGTAAAGGCCAAATTCAATATTTTATCAAATAAAACAAATGTATATACCTAAAGGGGTCCTAAAATTCCAAATCAAATAGCTAAATGATCCATGGTATGACCATCTTAAAACAATTCCATATTTTAGCTTAGAACAGTGGTCACCAACCGGTCGATCGCGATCCACTGGTCGATCTCCAAGGCATTCCTAGCCAAACATTTCTGTAAAAACCCAACGATAAAGCCTTGCGTTCCTATTTTAATTTTTTGGTTTCGCACTATTTGAGGTAGGTGGACCCGATTCAGCTGCCCTGCATGCCAGGTAGGCGAAGTGTTCCCATTTTGAACCATTTCATGTGTCTGAAGGTACAAACTCTGCCTTCCCGGAGGGCCAATCAAGTGCACCATAGGCCTACCGCTGGCCAATCGGATGGCTCAGATTACCATGTTTGCAGTAACGTACAGTGCCTTGCAAAAGTATTCAACCCCCCTGGCATTCTTCCTATTTTGTTGCATTACAACCTGTAATTTAAATTGATTTTTATTTGGATTTCATGCAATGGACATACACAAAATAGTCCAAATTGGTGAAGTGGAATGAAAAAAAGAATTTGTTTAAAAGAATTCAAAAAAAATAAAATAACGGAAAAGTGGTGCGTGCATATGTATTCACCCCCTTTGCTATGAAGCCCCTAAATAAGATCTGGTGCAACCAATTATCTTCAGAAGCCACATAATTAGTTAAATAAAGTCCACCTGTGTACAATCTAAGTGTCACATGATCTGTCACATGATCTCAGTATATATACACCTGTTCTGAAAGGCCCCAGAGTCTGCAACACCACTAAGCAAGGGGCACCACCAAGCAAGCGGCACCATGAAGACCAAGGAGCTCTCCAAACAGGTCAGGGACAAAGTGGTGGACAAGTACAGATCAAGGTTGGGTTATAAAAAAATATCCTAAACTTTGAGCATCCCACTGAGCACCATTGAATCCATTATTAAAAAATTGAAAGAATATGGCACCACAACAAACCTGCCAAGAGAGGGCCGCCCACCAAAACTCACCGACCAGGCAAGGAGGGCATTCATCAGAGAGGCAGCAAAGAGACCAAAGATAACCCTGAAGGAGCTGCAAAGCTCCACAGCGGAGATTGGAGTATCTGTCCATAGGACCACTTTAAGCCGTACACTCCACAGAGCTGGGCTTTACGGAAGAGTGGCCAGAAAAAAGCCATTGCTTAAAGAAAAAATAAGCAAACGTTTGGTGTTCGCCAAAAGGCATGTGGGAGACTCCCCAAACATATGGAAGAAGGTACTCTGGTCAGATGAGACTAAAATTGAGCTTTTTAGTTATATAGTTATACACGCTCAAGTTTTCAGTTTGTTTCTTATTATTTCTTGTTTGTTTCACCCCAAAAAATATTTTGCATCTTCAAAGTGGTAGGCATGTTGTGTAAATCAAATGATACAAACCCCCCCAAAATCAATTTTAATTCCAGGTTGTAAGGCAACAAAATAGGAAAAATGCCAAGGGGGGTGAATACTTTCGCATGCCACTGTAGCAGGCGTAAAGCAAAGCTACAGCAAAGTTGATACTGTGAGATTTGAAAACGTTTAAAACCGTGACTAGAGACAGACTGTCAACGAATATAGCAAAGAGCTTATTTTTTTATGAGTGAGTTCATGTTGTTTTATGAGTGAGTTCATGAGTTCACATGAACTCCCTTTATGAGTGAGTTCATGTGGTCCTCTGTAGCTCAGCTGGTAGAGCACGGCGCTTGTAACGCCAAGGTAGTGGGTTCGATCCCCGGGACCACCCATACACAAAAAATGTATGCACGCACGACTGTAAGTCGCTTTGGATAAAAGCGTCTGCTAAATGGCATATTATTATTATTATTATGTTTAAGTTCTTACTCAGCACTGTGAACACTTTTTATTCAACGCTTTTATAAGCCATAAAATGCGTGTTCTTCCTATTTCCACTCACGCTACAACCAGCACTGCAGCTGTAATGAATGAGTAGGAAAGTGTATCGATAGTCTTACGTTGTTATTATTAGCGGCTTGTGTCTTTTTTAATATCGAGGAATTTGACTTTCTATGTTCATAGGACTAACAACAAGAATTTGTGCTTGAGGCAGAAATAATGCGGTGCGACTTGAGTTTCACCAACAGCTGGAAGACGGTGTCCCTTTTTGGTCAGTGTCAGCAGAGGAAAGGGAGAGCGACGGGATGTTGAGAGGCAGACCGTCAGTCTGCTGCTCTCTCCATCCACTGAGACTGACCATCAGATGCAGGCACCATCAGCCCAGTAAAATAAAAATAAAAAGCAAATGATTTAAATGTATGCTCACTCAGCTGTGATTCACAAGTAATACAACTGATCTATTACCGGTGTGATCATATAGCCTACCTCAATGGTTAAAATATATACAGTACCAGTCAAAAGTTTGGACACACCTACTCATTCAAGGGTTTTTCTTTATTTTTACTATGTTCTACATTGTAGAATAATAGTGAAGACACCAAAACGATGAAACAACACTTAAGTAATCATGTAGTAACCACACCCAACCCCCACCAGTCTAGTACATAACTCAAATCTCCCAACACAATTTCCTTCCCACTTTTTTTTTTTTTTTTTTAAATTTATGGGAAAGGTTCGGAAACAAATATACAAACACATGAGGAAAACCCAAAAGAAATGGAGACACTTATTCAAGAAAGATCAAGTGTAATATATTATAAAAGTAAAGCAAACTGGACGGAATTTGGGGAAAAATGCATCAAATTATTTTTTAATCTTCAACATAGGAATACTACTGAAAATAATTTACTGAAACTGGTTACAAATGACAGAGTCACCCATGATTCACCAAATTATATTTTGAAGGAGGAAGCAAAGTGCTTTAAGCATATGTTTTCATTTCAGTCGCCTCCATCTCCTCTAACTGAAGCTAATTGTAGAGATGTTTTTCTATTTATAATGTAAAATTAACAGCCATACAGAAAGACTCATGTGAAGGTGAAATTACAGAGGAGGAACTTCTGGATGCAATTAAAGACTTTAAGTCTGGGAAAACTCCAGGATTGGATGGCATACCAGTCGAGGTATACCAAACCTTTTTAATATACTCAGAGGACCGTTATTAGCATGTTTTAACCACTCCTATGTAAATGGTAGATTATCAGACACTCAAGAAGAAAGTCTGATTTCATTATTACAGAAACAGGATACAAGTGGAAAATATAAAATCAAATCAAATCAAATTTTATTGGCCACATGCGCCGAATACAACAGTGAAATGCTTACTTACAGCCCTTAACCAACAGTGCATTTCTTTTTAACAAAAAAATATAAATAAATAAAAATAAAACAACAACAAAAAAAGTGTTGAGAAAAAAAGAGCAGAAGTAAAATAAAATAACAGTAGGGAGGCTATATATACAGGGGGGTACCGGTGCAGAGTCAATGTGCGGGGGCACCGGCTAGTTGAGGTAGTTGAAGTAATATGTACATGTGGGTAGAGTTAAAGTGACTATGCATAAATAATTAACAGAGTAGCAGCAGCGTAAAAGGGTAGGGTGGGGGGCAGTGCAAATAGTCCGGGTAGCCATGATTAGCTGTTCAGGAGTCTTATGGCTTGGGGGTAGAAGCTGTTGAGAAGTCTTTTGGACCTAGACTTGGCACTCCGGTACCGCTTGCCGTGCGGTAGCAGAGAGAACAGTCTATGACTAGGGTGGCTGGAGTCTTTGACAATTTTGAGGGCCTTCCTCTGACACCGCCTGGTATAGAGGTCCTGGATGGCAGGGTGCTTGGCCCCAGTGATGTACTGGGCCGTACGCACTACCCTCTGTAGTGCCTTGCGGTCGGAGGCCAAGCAGTTGCCATACCAGGCGGTGATGCAACCAGTCAGGATGCTCTCGATGGTGCAGCTGTAGAATTTTTTGAGGATCTGAGGACCCATGCCAAATCTTTTCAGTCTCCTGAGGGGGAATAGGCTTTGTCGTGCCCTCTTCATGACTGTCTTGGTGTGTTTGGACCATGATAGTTCGTTGGTGATGTGGACACCAAGGAACTTGAAGCTCTCAACCTGTTCCACTACAGCCCCGTCGATGAGAATGGGGGCGTGCTCAGTCCTCTTTTTTTTCCTGTAATCCACAATCATCTCCTTTGTCTTGGTCACGTTGAGGGAGAGGTTGTTGTCCTGGCACCACACGGCCAGGTCTCTGACCTCCTCCCTAAAGATCCAGTCTATTTAAAAAATTGGAGGCCCGTTACACTTTCTAGCAAAAAATTATAGCAAAATGTATAGCGCATAGAATTAAAAGGTATTGTCGGACATTATTCATTCTAATCAGACAGGTTTTTTACATGGACGATACATTAGAGATAATATAACCAAGTACTGGAAACAATAGAACACTATGAAAAATCTGGGAAACCAGGCCTGCTATTCATAGCAGAATTTGAAAAAGCATTTGATAAAGTACGATTGGGGTTTATATATAAATGCCTGGAGCATTTCAATTTTGGAGAATCTCTTATAAAATGGGTTAAAATCATGTATAGTAACCCTAAGTGTAAAATAGTAAATAATGGCTATTTCTCAGAAAGTTTTAAACTGTCAAGAGGAGTGAAACAAGGTTGTCCAATATTGGCATATCTATTTATTATGGCCATCGAAATGTTAGCTATTAAAATCAGATCCAACAGTAATATCAAGGGATTAGAAATCCAGGGCTTAAAAACATTGTACGCTGATGATTCATATTTTATTTTAAATCCACAACTTGAATCCCTCCACAGCCTCATAGAGGATCTAGATACATGTTCTAACCTCTCTGGATTACAACCAAATTATGATAAATGTACTATATTACGTATTAGATCACTAAAAAATAAAATTTTTACATTACCATGTAGTTTACCAATAAAATGGTCTGATGGTGATGTGGATAATTTTATTTTATTTAACCAGGTAAGCCAGTTGAGAACAAGTTCTCATTTACAACTGCGACCTTGCCAAGATAAAGCAAAGAACAACACAGAGTTACATATGAGATAAACAAAACGTACAGTCAATAACACAATAGAAAATCTATATACAGTGTGTGCAAATGTAGTAAGTTATGGAGGTAAGGCAATAAATAGGCCATAGTGCAAAATAATTACAATTTAGTATTAACACTGGAGTGATAGATGTGCAGAAGATGATGTGCAAATAGAGATACTGGGGTGCAAATGAGCAAAATAAATAACAATATGGGGATGAGGTAGTTGGGTGGACTAATTACAGATGGGCTGTGTACAGGTGCAGTGATCGGTAAGCTGCTCTGACAACTGATGCTTAAAGTTAGTGAGGGAGATAAGAGTCTCCAGCTTCAGAGATTTTTGCAGTTCGTTCCAGTCATTGGCAGCAGAGAACTGGAAGGAATGGCGACCAAAGGAGGTGTTGGCTTTGGGGATGACCAGTGAGATATATCTGCTGGAGTGCATACTATGGGTGGGTGTTGCTAGGGTGACCAATGAGCTAAGATAAGGCAGGGATTTGCCTAGCAGTGATTTATAGATGACCTGGAGCCAGTGGGTTTGGCGACGAATATGTAGTGAGGGCCAGCCAACGAGAGCGTACAGGTCATAATGGTGGGTAGTATATGGGGCTTTGGTGACAAAATGGATGGCACTGTGATTGACTACATCCAATTTGCTGAGTAGAGTGTTTGAGGCTATTTTGTAAATGACATTGCCAAGGATCGGTAGGATAGTCAGTTTTACGAGGGCATGTTTGGCAGCATGAGTGAAGGAGGCTTTGTTGCGAAATAGGAAGCCGATTCTAGATTTAACTTTGGATTGAAGATGCTTAATGTGAGTCTGGAAGGAGAGTTTACGGTCTAACCAGACACCTAGGTACTTGTAGTTGTCCACATATTCTAAGTCAGACCCGCCGAGAGTAGTGATTCTTGTCGGGCGGGCGGGTGCAAACAGCGTTCGATTGAAGAGCATGCATTTCGTTTTACTAGCGTTTAAGAGCAGTTGGAGGCTACGGAAGGAGTGTTGTATGACATTGAAGCTCGTTTGGAGGTTTGTTAACACAGTGTCCAATGAAGGGCCAGATGTATGCAAAATAGTGTCGTCTGCGTAGAGGTAGATCTGAGAGTCACCAGCAGCAAGAGCGACATCATTGATATACACAGAGAATAGAGTCGTCCCAAGAATTTAACCCTGTGGCACCCCCATAGAGACTGCCAGAGGTCCAGACAACAGGCCCTCCGATTTGACACATTGAACTCTATCTGAGAAGTAGTTGGTGAACCAGGCGAGGCAGTCATGTGAGAAACCAAGACTATTTAGTCTGCCAATAAGAATGCGGTGATTGACAGTTTCGAAAGCCTTGGCCAGGTCGATGAAGACGACTGCACAGTACTGTCTTTTATCGATCGCGGTTATTATATCCTTTAGGACCTTGAGCGTGGCTGAGGTGCACCCATGACCAGCTCGGAAACCAGATTGCATAGCGGAGAAGGTACGGTGGGATTCGAAATGGTCGGTGATCTGTTTGTTAACTTGGCTTTCAAATATTTTCGAAAGGCAGGGCAGGATGGATATAGGTCTGTAACAGTTTGAATCTAGAGTGTCACCCCCTTTGAAGAGGGAGATGACCGCGGCAACTTTCCAATCTCTGGGGATCTCAGACGATACAAAAGAGAGGTTGAACAGGCTAGTAATAGGGGTTGCGACAATTTCGGTGGCTAATTTTAGAAAAAAGGGTCCAGATTGTCTAGCCCAGCTGATTTGTAGGGGTCCAGATTTTGCAGCTCTTTCAGAACATCAGCTGTCTGAATTTGGGTGAAGGAGAAGCGGGGGGGGCATGGGCAAGTTGTAGCGGAGGGTGCAGAGCTGGTGGCCGGGGTAGGGGTAGACACTGCTAGAATATCAGGGTTGGCGGAGTGTGCTAACGCAGTGAATAACTTAAACTTATGGAGGAGGCTTCTGATGTTAACATGCAAGAAACCAAGTATTTTATGGTTACAGAAATCAACAAATGATAGCACCTTGGAGTAGGAGTGATACTGGGGGCTACAGGGCCTGGGTTAACCTCTACATCACCAGAGGAACAGAGGAGGAATAGAATAAGGAAACGGCTAAAGGCTTTAAGAACTGGTCTTCTAGTGCGTTGGGTACAGAGAATAAAAGGGGCAGATTTCCGGGCGTTGTAGAGTAGATTCAGGGCATTATGTACAGACAAGGATATGGAAGGATATGAGTACAGTGGAGGTAAACCTAAGCGTTGGGTAACGATGAAAGAGATAGCATCACTGGAGGCACTGATTGAGCCGGTCTCCGTGTGTATGGGGGTGGGACAAAGGAGCTATCTGAGGCAGGTTGAGCGGGACTGGGGGCTCTACAGTGAAATAGTACCATAAGAACTAACCGAAACAGCAATAAGCAAGGCATATTGACATGGGAGAGAGGCATAAAGCAATCACAGGTGTTATTCGAGAGAGCTAAGACAACAGCTGGTAATGGCGATGAAAGTTTGGGCTGAGGCTAAACAGATAAACAGGATGGGGGTACCGTATAAAGGAACAGTCCAGCAGGCATCAGCTGTGTAGCTGAGTGATCATAAGGTCCAGTGAACAGCAATAGGTGAGTCCGGGAGCAGTTTGGTGGCTGCTACGGCACAGGCGAGCAGGAGGCACGGCTGTTGATTGCGTGTGCTAGCGGGTTGGGGCTAGCAGATGGATCTTCGTGGTCGTCGCAACGGGAAGCCTGTTGAAACCACATCAGACGGTTACGTCCACAGACCAGTCGTGATGGATCGGCGGGGCTCCGTGTCAACAAGAGGAGGTCCCGTCCGGTTGACAGAGAGGTAGATAGCCGGGAGATGGGCCTGGCTCGAGGCTAGCTCAAGGCTAACTGGTGCTTGGTTCGGGACAGTGGTGATTAGCCAACAACAACAACAACAGCCATTTGGTTGCAGCTAGCTAGTTGCGATGATCCGGTGTTAAGGTCCAGTGATTCAGTGATTCCGGCAGAAAATCTGATATGCTCTGGTTCGATAGCACGCTGTGCAGACTGTGCAGACTGGCCGATAATTGTCCAGGCTAGAGCTGGCTGGTAGGTAGTGCAGGCCACGGACAATGGTGAAGACCGCTAACGGTGGCTAATAGCAAGTAGCTAGTTAGCTGGCTAGCTGGCTAGTTTCAGCCGGAGGTTCTAGTTAAAAAGGTATAAAGAAATAATAGAATCCGTTCCACATTGGGTGAGGCGGGTTGCAGGAAAGTATATTTAGTTAAAGGATGGAAAGTGAGATTGAGAAATATTTACGAAAAAGACAAAAAAACAAAAGAAACAGGATATTTACACGAGGGCACTACAGAATACACGACCGCACTGCTACGCCATCTTGGTAAGATATACTCGGAATACATATCCCAAATGAAATAAATGATCTCACTCCAATACATTTTTATAGAAAGTTAGCAAAAATAGATAAGATCTTGCTACCATGGAAAGGTAAATACCTGTCAATTTGTGGAAAAATCACCCTGATTAACTCTTTAGTATTATCCCAGTTTACCTATTTGCTTATGGTCTTGCCTACAACCAGCGAACAGTTTTTTAAATTATATGAGAAAAAAAATCAATTTTATTTGAAACGGCAAGCCAGACAAAATTAAACGTGCCTATTTATATAATTAATATGAATTCGGAGGACAGAAATGATTAAATATTAAAGCATTAGACCTATCACTAAAAACTTCAGTCATACAAAAGTCATACTTAAATCCGAACTGGTTCTCTAGAAAATTAGTAAGATTGTCTCACCCAATGTTCAAGAATGGCCTTTTCCCCTTTATTCAGATTACAACCTCTCACTTACAGTTATTTGAAAAGGAAATCATCTCCCAAATATCACTATTTCTAAAACAAGCCGTAGAAAGTTGGTTGCAATTTCAATTTAATCCTCCAGAAACGACAGAACAAATAATACAACAAATATTGTGGTTAAACTCAAATATACTAATTGATTAAAAAAAACATAATTTTTTGAATAAAAAAAAAAAAAGGTAAAATCTTCGTAAATTATATCATAGGTAGGACTGGTGGAGTTACAGTGGGGAAAAAAAGTATTTAGTCAGCCACCAATTGTGCAAGTTCTCCCACTTAAAAAGATGAGAGAGGCCTGTAATTTTCATCATAGGTACACGTCAACTATGACAGACAAATTGAGATTTTTTTCTCCAGAAAATCACATTGTAGGATTTTTTATGAATTTATTTGCAAATTATGGTGGAAAATAAGTATTTGGTCACCTACAAACAAGCAAGATTTCTGGCTCTCACAGACCTGTAACTTCTTCTTTAAGAGGCTCCTCTGTCCTCCACTCGTTACCTGTATTAATGGTACCTGTTTGAACTTGTTATCAGTATAAAAGACACCTGTTCACAACCTCAAACAGTCACACTCCAAACTCCACAATGGCCAAGACCAAAGAGCTGTCAAAGGACACCAGAAACAAAATTGTAGACCTACACCAGGCTGGGAAGACTGAATCTGCAATAGGTAAGCAGCTTGGTTTGAAGAAATCAACTGTGGGAGCAATTATTAGGAAATGGAAGACATACAAGACCACTGATAATCTACCTCGATCTGGGGCTCCACGCAAGATCTCACCCCGTGGGGTCAAAATGATCACAAGAACGGTGAGCAAAAATCCCAGAACCACACGGGGGGACCTAGTGAATGACCTGCAGAGAGCTGGGACCAAAGTAACAAAGCCTACCATCAGTAACACACTACGCCGCCAGGGACTCAAATCCTGCAGTGCCAGATGTGTCCCTCTGCTTAAGCCAGTAAATGTCCAGGCCCGTCTGAAGTTTGCTAGAGTGCATTTGGATGATCCAGAAGAGGATTGGGAGAATGACATATGGTCAGATGAAACCAAAATATAAATTTTTGGTAAAAACTCAACTCGTCGTGTTTGGAGGACAAAGAATGCTGAGTTGCATCCAAAGAACACCATACCTACTGTGAAGCATGGGGGTGGAAACATCATGCTTTGGGGCTGTTTTTCTGCAAAGGGACCAGGATGACTGATCCGTGTAAAGGAAAGAATGAATGGGGCCATGTATCGTGAGATTTTGAGGGAAAACCTCCTTCCATCAGCAAGGGCATTGAAGATGAAACGTGGCTGGGTCTTTCAGCATGACAATGATCCCAAACACACCGCCCGGGCAACGAAGGAGTGGCTTCGTAAGAAGCATTTCAAGGTCCTGGAGTGGCCTAGCCAGTCTCCAGATCTGAACCCCATAGAAAATCTTTGGAGGGAGTTGAAAGTCCGTGTTGCCCAGCGACAGCCCCAAAACATCACTGCTCTAGAGGAGATCTGCATGGAGGAATGGGCCAAAATACCAGCAACAGTGTGTGAAAACCTTGTGAAGACTTACAGAAAACGTTTGACCTGTGTCATTGCCAACAAAGAGTATATAATAAAGTATTGAGAAACTTTTGTTATTGACCAAATACTTATTTTCCACCAAAATTTGGAAATAAATTCATTAAAAATCCTACAATGTGATTTTCTGGATTTTTTTTCCTCATTTTGTCTGTCATAGTTGACGTGTACCTATGATGAAAATTACAGGCCTCTCTCATCTTTGTAAGTGGGAGAACTTGCACAATTGGTGGCTGACTAAATACTTTTTTTCCCCACTGAATGTCGCACATGCAGCTAACAAAAACATATGGAAATGTCTGCTCTACCCAAAATTCCAACCAAATAATTGCAGCATTACCGCAAAAATGGAAAAGAAAGTGGAAGGGGGAAAAAGTAAGGAACTTGTCTGTCGGCCCTGCATTAAAGAACATAATTGGTTAAAGAAAATTGTGATAAATAAAAAAGTATACCAGTTTCATTTAAGGACCAAAGGATTGACAGCGGTCCCATATAGATTACAAAATAGGTGGGAAGAGATTTTTGACGTACCGATTCCATGAACTGATACGCAAAACGACGCCGGATTCAAAACTTAGAATTTTTCAATTTAAATTATTATACAAAATTCTTGCTACCTATAGAATGTTATTTATATGGGGGATACAATCTTCCCAGCTCTGCAGATTTTGCTGCGAAGAGACAGAATCATTAGATCATTTGTTTTGGTACTGTCCATTTGTAGCTTGTTTTTGGACACAGGTCCAGGAATGGCTAAAGGATTGCAATATTTACCTGGCGCTAACCCTGCAGATAGCACTACTGGGTGATCTGAGAAGTAATAGTCAATCGATCAATAGTATAATAATACTTTTAGAAAAAATATTTATTTTCAATTTACAATCTGTAGAAACAATGAGAATAGAAGGGTTCAGAACTTTTGTAAAACATCACAGTAGAGTTGAAAAATATATGGCAAATAGAAATCCAATATGGATGGTGTTAAGAGATAGATGAGAGGTCTTGAATGGAGTTGAAGGATGGGACTAATAACAACTAACAACAACTCATAACAACAAGATAACTAATGTAAAGCATACTGTGTCCATAATAAGTATATAGGTTATAGGTTGAGAGCTTTTGTGAAAGAGCACAGTTAGAAAGATATGGCATATAGAAGCAAACCGGATGGACATCATGAAAATGATTGGAGAGGTTGAGGGTTGAGGAAGTTCAGGAGAAAAAACAAACAAAATAGAATTATTGTAATATTGAGTGTGTCCATAAAATGTATATAGTATGTATAAGCTGGAAGTAGAGGCCTAAGCATTGTTGTTCACTAGTTTACTCCAATTAGGGAAGGGGTGGTGGGGTTGGAAAGTAATAAAGGGAAATATATTTTTAAAAAGGATATGTATATATATGAATGTATATGTATTTATATGTATGTATGTGTATATGTATGTGCATGTATGTATATGTATGTATATATATACAGTTGAAGTCGGAAGTTTACATACATTTATGTTGGGGTCATTAAAACTAGTTTTTCAACCACTTCACAAATTTCTTGTTAACAAACTATAGTTTTGGCAAGTTGGTTAGGACATCTACTTTGTTTATGACACAAGTAATTTTTCCAACAATTGTTTACAGACAGATTATTTCACTTATAATTCACTGTATCACAATTCCAGTGGGTCAGAAGTTTACATACACTAAGTTGACTGTGCCTTTAAACAGCTTGGAAAATTCCAGAAAATGATGTCATGGCTTTAGAAGCTTCTGATAGGCTAATTGACATCATTTGAGTCAATTGGAGGTGTACCTGTGGATGTATTTCAAGGCCTACCTTTAAACTCAGTGCCTCTTTACTTGACATCATGGGAAAATCAAAAGAAATCAGCCAAGACCTCAGAAAAAAATAGTAGACCTCCCCAAGTCTGGTTCATCCTTGGGGGCAATTTCAAATGCCTGAAGGTACCACGTTCATCTGTACAAACAATAGTATGCAAGTATAAACACCATGGGACCACGCAGCCGTCATACCGCTCAGGAAGGAGACGCGTTCTGTCTCCTAGAGATGAACGTACTTTGGTGCGAAACAGCAGAACAACAGCAGAGGACCTTGTGAAGATGCTGAAGGAAACAGGTACAAAAGTATCTATATCCACGGTAAAACAAGTCCTATATCGACATAACCTGAAAGGCCGCTCAGCAAGGAAAAAGCTACTGCTCCAAAACCGCCATAAAAAAGCCAGACTACGGTTTGCAACTGCACATGGGGACAAAGATCGTACTTTTTGGAGAAATTTCCTCTGGTCTGATGAAACAAAAATAGAACTGTTTGGCCATAATGACCATCGTTATGTTTGGAGGAAAAGGGGGGTGCTTGCAAGCCAAAGAACACCACCCCAACCTTGAAGCACAGGGGTGGCAGCATCATGCTGTGGGGGTGCTTTGCTGCAGGAGGGACTGGTGCACTTCACAAAATAGATGGCATCATGAGGAAGGAAAATTATGTGGATATATTGAAACAACATCTCAAGACATCAGTCAGGAAGTTAAAGCTTGGTCGCAAATGGGTCTTCCAAATGGACAGTGACCCCAAGCATACTTCCAAAGTTGTGGCACAATGGCTTAAGGACAACAAAGTCAAGGTATTGGAGTGGCCATCACAAAGCCCTGACCTCAATCCTATAGAAAATGGAGGCCTACAAACCTGACTCAGTTACACCAGCTCTGTTAGGAAGAATGGGCCAAATTTCACCCAACTTATTGTGGGAAGCTTGTGGAAGGCCACCCGAAACATTTCACCCAAGTTAAACAATTTAAAGGCAATGCTACCAAATATTAATTGAGTGTATGTAAACTTCTGACCCACTGGGAATGTGATGAAAGAAACAAAAGCTGAAATAAATAATTCTCTCTACTATTATTCTGACATTTCACATTCTTAAAATAAAGTGGTGATCCTAACTGACCTAAGACAGGGAATTTTTACTAGGATTAAATGTCAGGAATTGTGAAAAACTGAGTTTAAATGTATTTGGCTAAGGTGTATGTAAACTTCCGACTTCAACTGTATATATATATTTGCGAGAAAAAAAACATATGGGGGATTGGAAGTGATGCAGACAATTACATTGATGGAAGTTACAATCTATCTGCAATATTAAAGCTGATCTACCTCCTAAAAGAGAATAATATATATATATATATATATATATATATATATATATATATATATATATATATATATATATATATATACATTAACACACAGAAACAGAAACAGCAAATCACAATATAATTAATCTCATACGCCTAATAGTACTGTAGAGCTCCTTTTACTTGCACACAATATAGCTGGGTCGTCCCATCCTTTACCTAGGGGTCCACCACCCTGCAGCGCCCCAACACAACACACCGCTCTCAGCTTTAGGATCTTAGAGAAACATACATTATTGGTTTCGGGTGTGTTAGGCCAAGGTCAGAGTGACAACCTTTTGTTGTACTGTATTGCATATAAGGCGTCCAGTATACCCTTAATCTTGTAATATATCAAATTTAGTGATACAGAACTTTATATATCTTCCATCCGTTGTGACAATGTGGGAGGATAGCCAACCTTCCAATTAATGGCAATGCATTTCTTAGCTGCTATAAATGCTTGGTTACACAGTTTCTTGTGATAAGTCTCCAGTATCAACATTTCCAAGCAAACAAAAACAGGGAGAAAGGAGAATCTCTAGACATGCTGAGATAAAGAAAAATGCATACTCTTTGCCAGAAGACCGTAACTGTCACGCCCTGACATATGAAACTCTTGTTTGTGGAGTCAGGGTGTGTGAATCTATTTGTTCTATGTTTAGGATCTAGAGTTGTGTGTCTATGTTTGGCCGGGTGTGATTCCCAATCAGAGACAGCTGTCGCTCGTTGTCTCTGATTGGGGATCATACTTAGGTAGCCCAGTTGCCTACTATGTTTGTGGGATCTTCTTCCGTGTTAGGCTTGTATTGTGTATAGCCTTGGACTTCACGTTACGTTGGTTTGTTGTTTTGGTTTTGTGTTTATATTAAATAAACATGTTCGCATACCACGCTGCACCTTGGTCTGACCCATCTCTCAACGATCGTGACAGAAGATCCCACCAACAATGGACCAAGCAGCGTGCCCAGGAGCAGACATCCTGGACATGGGAGGAGATCCTGGACGGTAAGGGATCTTGGACATGGGAGGAGATCCAGGCTGGGATGGATCACCGTCCCTGGGAGGAGACAGAGGAGGCCCGGGTTAGAGAGGAGCAACGGCAACACAGAAGGTGTCGACCGAGGAGGAAGCCCGAGAGACAGCCCCAAGATAATTTTTTTGGGGGGCTAAAAGGGTGGTCGGGGATCGATAGAGAAGAGCCCCGACCACTGCACTCGTGGGGGCTCAAGGAGGAGTCCTCACTGGAGGAGGACTGGGCGCGGAGAGTAAAGGACTGGTACAGTCGTAGACCTCCAGCGCCGGTTCCCAGTCCGGTAAGCCTCGTGCCTGCTCCCCGCACCAGGCCAGTGGTGCGTGTTCCCAGTCCAGCCCGGCCCGTTCCTGCTCCACGCACCAAGCCAGTGGTGCGTGTTCCCAGTCTGGTACGGCCCGTGCCTGCTCCTCGCACCAAACCAGTGGTGCGTGTATCCAGTCCGGTACGGCCCGTACCTGCTCCTCGCACCAAACCAGTGGTGTGTGTCGCCAGCCCGGTACCTGCTCCCCGCACCAAGCCAGTGGTGCGTGTTCCTAGTCCAGTACGGCCCGTCCCTGCTCCTCGCACCAAACCAGTGGTGCGTGTCGCCAGCCCGGTACGCCTCATACCGGCTCCCCGCACCAAGCCAGTGGTGCGTGTTCCCAGTCCAGTACGGATCGTCCCTGCTCCTCGCACCAAACCAGTGGTGCTTGTCGCCAGTCCAGTTGTAACTAACCTGATTTAGTTTAGCAACCAGCTCTCCACGAACAGGGTTGGAGAGCCCTGTCCTAGGCAATAGATCGCAAAGCAGCATCCCCGCTAAACTTTTTGGAAATGGTAAGTTAACTTTCCCATCCATAGACACAGTCAAGTGCAAATACGGTTCAGCAGCTCAAATCAGCAGGATGGGGGGCATTGTTATTAGGAAGGGCTTCTACCATTGATGGATTGCTAAAATAATGAATATGATCACACTTCACCATTTGAAATACTATGGGGAGAACTATACATTTGGCAGTGGTGTCCATGCGGTCCTAAATCCAGCCGCCTGAGAACAAACAGCTTATCCGACCGCTCTAAGGCGTCCACATGTTCCTAAAGCACACCGCTGCCACTTTTTGTATCACATCGCAATGATAAAACTGGGGGGGGGGACAAAAATGCAATCAGAATGTGGGGGGGACATGACCCCCCGTCCCCGTCCCCAGTGAAAGTTGCGCCCTGACATGCACACACATTTATACTGACTTTACACACACACACATACACTCACATTCAATCATAAGTTACGCTGCTGCTACTCTGTTTATCATATTTCCTGACACCTAGTCACCTTACCCCTATACATATCTACCTCTATCACTCCAGTATCCCTGCACATTGTAAATATGGTATTGGAACTGACCCTGTATATAGGTTCTTTCTTCTTGTGTTCTTATTTTTATTTCTCGTGTGTTTTTGTTCTACCTTGTGTTATTTTTTGTGATACATTTATATTGATTACTGCGTTGTTGGGTTTGGAACTTGCAAGAAAGGCATTTCACTGTACTTGTACATGTGACATTAAAACTTGAACACACACACAAAGGACCAGAGTTACAGAGAGGGAAGATAATCAACCTGAATCACTGCACACAGTGCATCTGTCCTACATTGTACATGACAACCGATGGGGTCCAGGCAGTGTGGAGAACCCCTCTCCTGTCAGCAGTTATCCTGCCAGTGACCCTGTAGCTGTTGTGTGACTGGTGGTGGCACGGCAGAGGGATGGAAAGCCTTTGGTCCCCAGTCTACTTTAAACAGACTCTTCTCAATCACAGGAGAAAAACAGACAGACCTGCCTGTGAGGCTGCAGCTGTGTGCAGCTGTCTGTCTCTCTCTCCATGTATCCAGCTCCACTCAATGAAGTCAACACATCCCCACTGGCCACTGCTCCCTTCTGTTGACTTGTTTACTCCATCTCCTCTTTCTATGTCTTCCCTTGTAGTGTATTTGCCTTCAGACACAAACTATTGTAATTGCAGTGGAGGATCCTAATTGGGATCAAGTGGTAATAAATGTATCTGTTCTTTATGAGGAGTATCAAAGGTGAGAATAAAATAAAATCAGAGATGAAAAATAAATGGATTCTTTATCACCATTAATTTTCTATTGCTTTCTTTTCCGTCCCGTGTATCGATCTGTAAACCGTTTCACCTGTGGCTGTGTTAATTCAGAACACTCACCCTCAGAAATATTTCATTAGATTCCATTGTTTGCTGTTGGTTCGTAATTGGACTGAGAAAGTCCCTGATACCCTGACGATTTCACGTACAGGAGGATGGTAAAATATATATATTTTTCAACTCACATTTGACAGTGGAAGCCCTTGTAGGGAAAGCTATTTTGGGAGCAAGCTACACTCTGAGAGCGTTTTTCTGAGGTAAATGTCATAACAATCTATCGGAAAATAGTTTTCAAAGGGCTTCAAGCCTATCATTGAAGGTTAATAAAGCCCCTATTCCAGTGCTAAGGATACAGATCTTTTAAACATTTCCAAAATACCTTTTCTAGGCACAGGTTAAAGTTCAATTCAAGTGCAACTAGCTGTAGAGATACTGTATTAACCTAATTTAGCAGACCCTCTTATTCAGAGCGACTAACAGTAGGGCCCCCGTGTAGCTCAGTTGGTAGAGCACGGTGCTTGCAACGCCAGGGTTGTGGGTTCGATTCCAACGGGGGGCCAGTATGAAAAAAATAAAATAATGAGTCCTCACTGGAGGAAGACTGGGCGCGGAGAGTAAGTCGCTCTGGGTAAGAGCGTCTGCTAAATGACTAAAATGTAGTGAGTCCATACATTTGAATACTTTTTGTACTGGTCCCCCGTGGGAATTGAACCCACAACCCTGGAATGACAAGCGCAATGTTTTACCAACTGAGCCACACTGAACTGAACACCTTTAATTAAACCACCTGAAATTAGATGGTACAGCATAGCCTGGTAAAAAACAACACATTGTTGTCACAAGTGTAAAGCCAAGCCTTGAGTGATTGAGTAATCTCCTTTAATACTGACAAATGAGGGAGATGACGTCCTCTAGGAGATCGAGGCTGTTTGCTCCACACACAGGGAAATGGCCGCATACAAGGCTCCCTCCTGTCCACACTGGTGATGTCACACATGCTGACGAGCGGCTGAAGGTAAGGCCCTTCATCTCACTCTGCATGGGCCTCAAGAGAGAGCTGTATGTTATGTTCATGGTCAACACTGCACGACACATACAGTAGATAGCCAAGAAAAGGCAGTCATTTAATGCTGCCTCCTCAACTTAAAAAAATAACTGCTGAAAACAGATTGATCTGTGGCTTTAATACCCATAGACAATATATCAGTTCTATATCTGTGGTGATACCATACCAACTCTGACTTTGACCATACAGGAATGGGCAGGCAACAGCAGTTGTTCTGTTACATGACATAAATGCTCAGTGTAGACTGATGGAAATGGCTTATTAAAAAACTCCACACTTGATCATCTCAGGTTCACACTCCAATTATTCCTCTGTGGTTATCCAGCTCCCCTCTGGCGGTTCTCTCTCTCGCAGGGACAGAATCAAGAGGGAGCATTCTAATCCCATTAGAACAAGTCTGGATGCTTCCGGAAGCATCTTTATTTCACACGGTTCTGTCAGCAACTCTTGCATCAGTGTAATTGGAGCATGTGGTAACTTGGGGCACCTCTCTTGCCTCGTGTGTCGCCTCTTGGCGGGTAACAATGACCGAACACTGATCCGACTCAAACTTTTAATTGGTTTAAGGAAACCTCTACCCCAGGAGGATGTTATAGGAAGAGAATATTGCAGATTAAAAAACAATTGTACATGGCTCAAGGATGAAGCTTAGATAGGAGAATTGTAAAATTTTTGAGGCACATACCACACATTGTGTAAGTAAATGGAAAATGTATTAAGAACGATCCTGAGCCAGTGCAACACAATGATAAGCCTCAGTAAAGGTATGTAATCTTTGACACAAAGTGATAGCATGGCAGCTGACTGCTTTGGCACCGGCTTTGTCATTGTTGTTGGAAAGTGGTGTCTTGTTTTTTTAAGCTTTTTGTTGGTTGATCAAGGGGCTATGTTGGACTTACTAAGCCGTTTCATGAGTAGCAAGAGGGAGCGATGCAGTCAGATTGTGGAGTGACAACTGACACATACAAGGTGCAACAGGAAACTTCATCCTGAGAGACACAACAACCAAATCAATTTGAGAAAATAACCCTATGTGAGTTTTACAATGCACCAACAGTATTGCCTTCTTGCTATTCAACCAATCCAAAACAATTCCCTGCTTATATGAGAGAAACCAAAGAAACGATTTAAAACAATTGAAATGTTTGATATTCCTTCTATTTACAAAATGGAAATGAGATTAGGAAAACGTAAAAAACTTCTACCCACAAGTAGGCCTACAACAGGCCAATTACAATAAAGGCAATGATAGTTATAATTTCAACAGCTCCTTAATATTTCAATAATATTACAATTTTAGACATTTCCTTTTGCATTGTCTTTTTAATCCACTCTTTCCCTGTGTGATTTCTAATGGAGGTGACTGAGCTGAGCTTACTATCTAAATGGGGTCTTGAGGAAAACAATAAATACCATTGGTCACTGGAGAGCTTCCAACAGGGGAATCAACTTAACTGAGCCTCTCTCTCTCTCTCTCTCTCTCTCTCTCTCTCTCTCTCTCTCTCTCTCTCTCTCTCTCTCTCTCTCTCTCTCTCTCTCTCTCTCTCTCTCTCTCTCTCTCTCTCTCTCTCTCTCTCTCTCTCTCTCTCTCTCTCTCTCTCTCTCTCTCTCTCTCTCTCTCTCTCTCTCTCTCTCCCTCTCTCTCTCTCTCTCTCTCTCTCTCTCTCTTCTCTCTCTCTCTCTCTCTCTCTCTCTCTCTCTCTCTCTCTCTCTCTCTCTCTCTCTCTCTCTCTCTCTCTCTCTCTCTCTCTCTCACAAGTGGTGTGAGACTTAATGGCCCCTGTCTCCTGTGTGGCATTAGTCACTGATAAAACAACATTTGAATTACAGTTTTTCTCGATTGCTAAGACACATTTCTTGAAAGCTGCTCTCCTTTTCTCTTAACTGTGAACACAAAACCCAATTTTCAAGCTACATTCACAAAACCTCAGACTCTTCTTGCAAAACCAAACTTTCACCTCAAAACAGTTCAATCTGTGCTCAAAACTGAACTATGTTGTCAAATCGTGCCCCGAGTCAATCAAAATAAAAAACACTACTGAACAGTCACTAAACACTACGTAGAAAAATAGAAAACACAATGCTCAGGACATGAAGCTGGAGAAATAAATGTTTATTGTTCACTGTAGGCTAAATGCATGTTGCAAAACAAAAAAAACCTGTGCATTTAGCACTTGTACAAAAAGACAAAACAGAAATATTGTGCATTTACATGTAGCACTTGTAAAAACAAACAGAAATCTTATGCGTTTGCCGCTTGTGTACAGTAAGCCCATGTAAAAATAAAGTACAAAAATATACAAATAAGTGCATTACTCAGCCACAGCATCATGTCTCCGTACTGGGTCAGGCCACAGGACTTCATCCACATCACAGGCCACATTTTGTCTGGCCAGGCAACGGGGAAAAAACCCCTGGCATGCCGTATCCAGGCTTGGCATGCCTCCACACCTATGTCACCACAGGCAAGTCCCATGGCTTGCAGGAGATTTACCCTGGTGTAAGGTTGGCGTTCATATACCTTCCACCGCCATGAGGAGAAGAATTCCTCAATGGGGTTTAGGAAAGGGGGAGTACGGTGGAAGGCAAAGATTGATAAAACCTTGGTTCATATTGTACCACTCTCTAACCTGGAGGGCTCTGTGAAAACTCACATTGTCCCAAACAACAACATAGATGGGATGCTCATCCTGCTGCCCTAACAAAGCATCTCGCATGTGATTGAGGAAAATGAGGAGCTGGTGAGTGTTGTAGGGCCCCAGGTTGGCATGATGGTGGACAACCCCATGATTGCTGATGGCAGCACATAATGTGACATTGCCACCACGCTGCCCAGGAACACCAACAATGGCCCGATGGCCAATCACATTACGGCCTCTCCTTCTCCTTTTGGTGAGATTAAACCCAGCTTCATCCATGTAGATGTATTGATGGGGGTCTTTCCATTGCATCCAGTTGAAAAACCCTCTGTAGAAATAGATATAGTTTTGTAAGTGATACGGAAAAAGTGATTTAGGCCACTACAGTAAATCACTACTTAGAGTAATCAACATTGAATGTGTCTGGATATATGCCAACCTGTACATACTGGAATCTTTGCTCTTTGACTCTGTCTGAGTTGCGATCAAAGGGCACTCTGTATAGCTGTTTCATGCGCAGTCTGTTGCGCTTGAGGACACGATCAACAGTAGAGAGGCTGACACTGTTGATACCCTCAAAATGTAAATGGTCCTCAATGATCTTCTGCTGAATTTCGCTCAGTTTAATGGCATTTTTCTTACGGACCATATCAACAATTAGGGTCTCTTGGTGTGGGGAGAACATACCTGTCCTCCCACCCCCATGTGGCAGTCTTTCAATTCTACAAAAAGAGAACATGGAGTTACAAAAATATACATGGAATACTAGGCCTACAAACAGTTAGACCAACCCTCCATTACAATACTACAGTACATTGGTACAGTGATGTACTGAAACATATATTCACTTACAGTATACTGTGGTACAGTATATAGTATGTCATACAGTAATTGCTGTCAACATTTACATACTGTACTATAATGTCAAAAAAAGGTAATTACCTGTTCTCTTCTCTAAATCTTCGGATTATGGTGGACACAGTGAATCTACTGATGTTTGGTTGTACCCTTTGTCCAGCCTCCCTCATGCTCATACCATGGACAAGAACATGGTCAATCACAGTAGCTCTGATTTCATCAGATATTACTGTTCTTTGTCTTCGCTGACCACCTCGACCACCTCGACCTCCTCTCACACGAACTCTTCCTCTCAGAT
The DNA here is from genome assembly GCF_020615455.1 of Coregonus clupeaformis. NCBI lineage: Eukaryota > Metazoa > Chordata > Actinopteri > Salmoniformes > Salmonidae > Coregonus > Coregonus clupeaformis. Next base: position 27,825,633 of record NC_059210.1, read on the forward strand.
TTCTATCCATTGTAGGGCCTCACAAACCAGTGCTCTCTGAACTGGCTTACTGTATATGTTCCCTCACATCATTAGCCACAAGTGTGATCAATTTTGAGTTGTTGTGTTCAAGTGGTGATACCTGTGCTCTAATTGTGTTTGACTTTTGTCACATGTGCTCACCATTATGCAGCACGGGTGCATCACAATGAAAATGTGTTGGCAAGTTGTGTCTAAACAGGTGAAAAGTGCTTATGGTTTTGCCAAAAGAGTGATTGATTCAATCAGTGGGTTCAGGCAACTGAGCATTTGGTTCAGACAATAGGGTTTAGTGTTTTAGCAATTGAGAAAAACTGTAAAACAGGGAACATTTGGGCCAGTTTAGAGTGGCAACCGTCTTCATGATTGATACCCAGAGAAATACTTTCTGGTTCCATTTACTGAGTTAAAATGTGCACATAGACCAAATATTAGGTTTAATATTTTACATACACTACCAGTCAAAGCCTACTCATTCAAGGGTTCATCTTTATTTTTAGTGAAGAAATCAGAACTATGAAATCACACATATGGAATCATGTAGTAACTGTCACAGATCCCCCCGGTACTGCTGCTCATTCCGTTCACCAGTTTCGGAGGTCTACGTCACTGGCTTTCTAGGCGTCACTGACATGGATCATTACCACCAACCCCGGACTGTCTTGTCTCATTACGCACACCTCGTTCCCATTCCTCCTGATTAGTATGTGTATATATGTGCCCTCTGTTCCCCATTGTCCCATGTCCGTTGGTCTCGTGAGTACCGTGTATTGTGCTCTTGGTATTACGGGTCTCGTCCCATGTATTGTTTAGAGACTGTGCTCTTGCTATTACGGGTCTCGTCCCGTGTATTGTTTAGAGATTGTGCTCTTGGTATTACGGGTCTTGTCCCATGTATTGTTTAGAGGTTTACACCTCGCTCTTTTGTTTGGGTTACATCCCTGTGATATATATGCAGTGAGGGAAAAAAGAATTTGATCCCCTGCTGATTTTGTACGTTTGCCCACTGACAAAGAAATGATCAGTCTATACTTTTAATGGTAGGTTTATTTGAACAGTGAGAGACAGAATAACAACAAAAAAATCCAGAAAAACGCATGTCAAAAATGTTATAAATTGATTTGCATTTTAATGAGGGAAATAAGTATTTGACCCCCTCTCAATCAGAAAGATTTCTGGCTCCCAGGTGTCTTTTATACAGGTAACGAGCTGAGATTAGGAGCACACTCTTAAAGGGAGTGCTCCTAATCTCAGCTTGTTACCTGTATAAAAGACACCTGTCCACAGAAGCAATCAATCAGATTCCAAACTCTCCACCATGGCCAAGACCAAAGAGCTCTCCAAGGATGTCAGGGACAAGATTCTAGACCTACACAAGGCTGGAATGAGCTACAAGACCATCGCCAAGCAGCTTGGTGAGAAGGTGACAACAGTTGGTGCGATTATTCGCAAATGGAAGAAACACAAAATAACTGTCATCTCCCTCGGCCTGGGGCTCCATGCAAGATCTCACCTCGTGGAGTTGCAATGATCATGAGAATGGTGAGGAATCAGCCCAGAACTACACGGGAGGATCTTGTCAATGATCTCAAGGCAGCTGGGACCATAGTCACCAAGAAAACAATTGGTAACACACTACGCCATGAAGGACTGAAATCCTACAGCGCCCACAAGGTCCCCCTGCTCAAGAACGCACATATACAGGGCCGTCTGAAGTTTGCCAATGAACATCTGAATGATTCAGAGGAGAACTGGGTGAAGATTAGTCAGATTTGGTCGGATGAGACCAAAATGGAGCTCTTTGGCATCAACTCAACTCACCGTGTTTGGAGGAGGAGGAATGCTGCCTATGACCCCAAGAACACCATCCCCACCGTCAAACATGGAGGTGGAAGCATTGTGCTTTGGGGGTGTTTTTCTGCTAAGGGGACAGGACAACTTCACCACATCAAAGGGACGATGGACGGGCCATGTACCGTCAAATCTTGGGTGAGAACCTCCCTCCCTCAGCCAGGGCATTGAAAATGGGTCGTGGATGGGTATTCCAGCATGACAATGACCCAAAACACACAGCCAAGGCAACAAAGGAGTGGCTCAAGCAGAAGCACATTAAGGTCCTGGAGTGGCCTAGCCAGTCTCCAGACCTTAATCCCATAGAAAATCTGTGGAGGGAGCTGAAGGTTCGAGTTGCCAAATGTCAGCCTCGAAACTTTAATGACTTGGAGAAGATCTGCAAAGAGGAGTGGGACAAAATCCCTCCTGAGATGTGTGCAAACCTGGTGGCCATCTACAAGAAACGTCTGACCTCTGTGATTGCCAACAATGTTTTGCAGAGGGGTCAAATACTTATTTCCCTCATTAAAATGCAAATCAATTTATAACATTTTTGACATGCGTTTTTCTGGATTTTTTTGTTGTTATTCTGTCTCTCACTGTTCAAATAAACCTACCATTAAAATTATAGACTGATCATGTCTTTGTCAGTGGGCAAACGTACAAAATCAGCAGGGGATCAAATACTTTTTTCCCTCACTGTATATATGTGTTTGTTTTGGTCTTCGTCCCCGTCGTTGTTGGGTGGAGAAAATACGTATTCCTGCGCCTGTCTTCAAATCCTTATACAACATGACAGTAACCAAAAAAGTGTTAAACAAACCAAAATATATTTTATATTTGAGATTCTTCAAATAGCCACCCTTTGCCTTGATGACAGATTTGCACACTCTTGGCATTCTCTCAACCAGCTTCATGAGGTAGTCACCTGGAACGCATTTCAATTAACAGGTGTGCCTTCTTAAAAGTTAATTTATGTAATTTCTTTCCTTCTTAATGTGTTTGAGCCAATCAGTTGTGTTGTGACGGGGGGGGGCTCTCATGTGGACCGCCACAGGAATGGAAGACCCAGAGTTACCTCTGCTGCAGAGGATAAGTTCATTAGAGTTACCAGCCTCAGAAATTGCAGCCCAAATAAAGTTCAAGTCACAGACACATCTCAACATCAACTGTTCAGAGGGGACTGTGTGAATCAGGTCTTCATGGTCGAATTGCTGCAAAGAAACCACTACTAAAGGACACCAATAAGAATAAGTGACCTGCTTGGGCCAAGAAACACGAGCAATGGACATTAGACCGGTGGTAATTTGAGTCCAAATTTGACATTTTTGGTTCCAACCGCCTTGTCTTTGTGAGACGCGGTGTGGGTGAACGGATGATCCCCGCATGTGTAGTTCCCATCATAAAGCATGGAGGAGGAGGTGTTATGGTGTTGTGGTGCTTTGCTGGTGACACTGTCTGTGATTTATTTAGAATTCAAGGCACACTTAACCAGCATGGCTACCACAGCATTCTGCAGCAATACGCCATCCCATCTGGTTTGGGCCTAGTGGGACTATCATTTGTTTTTCAACAGGACAATGACCCATCTCACCTCCAGGCTGTGTAAGGGCTATTTTACCAAGAAGGAGAGTGATGGAGTGCTGCATCAGATGACCTGGCCTCCACAATCCCCCGATCTCAACCCAATTGAGATCGTTTGGGATGAGTCGGATGACAGAGTGAAGGAAAAGCAGCCAATAAGTGCTCAGCATATGTGGGAACTCCTTCAAGACTGTTGGAAAAGCATTCCAGGTGAAGCTGGTTTCGAGAATGCCAAGAGTGTTTAAAGCTGTCATCAAGGCAAAGGGTGGCTATTTGAAGAATCTCAAATATAAAATATATTTTGATTTGTTTAACACTTTTTTGGTTACTACACGATTCCATGTGTTATTTCATAGTTTTGATGTCTTCACTATTATTCTACAATGTAGAAAATAGTCAAAATAAAGAAAAACCCTGGCATGAGTAAGTGTGTCCAAACCTTTGGCTGGTACTGTAAATTATATAATATATTCATTTAATGTTCTGTTTTCCTGTTAAATTTTTTGGCCCAAACTTAAGCCAAAAACAAAGAACATCCTTAATGAGAACGTGTTCAGACAGTGTCCTCACCACATATTCAGCCTCTATATCACGTCTGTTTGAATAGTATCTGCTTTGGCAGAGCCTCCCTGTAATTGTTATAATAAAAACAGAAACAAGTAGCACTCTCAGTAGAAGTTTGAAATCATATGAAATGAGGGGGTAGATATGGAGACTAATCATAGAGACAACGTGACAATGAACTGGAGGTGAGAAGTATATTGTTGCCAAGACAGGGAAACAAATAAGAACATGAGGAGGGCTTTCAATCACACCCCTTGGAAAGTATCCACACTCACATGGAACATTGGTTTGTTTATGCCAGACCCCATCCACATTTCCACTTTCAACCCTGAGTGTCTGCACATTGAGATATGATGTTTGTGGTTCAAGATATTGAGCAGCTGTATTGTGTCGCGATATTGAGTGAATATATTGTACACTGCTCAAAAAAATCCACGTGCCTGTATGACCTCCCTACAACGCCTGGGCATGCTCCTGATGAGGTGGCGGATGGTCACCTGAGGGATCTCCTCCCAGACCTGGACTAAAGCATCCACCAACTCCTGGACAGTCTGTGGTGCAACGTGGCGTTGGTGGATGGAGCAAGACATGATGTCCCAGATGTGCTCAATTGGATTCAGGTCTGGGGAACGGGTGGGCCAGTCCATAGCATCAATGCCTTCCTCTTGCAGGAACTGCTGACACACTCCAGCCACATGAGGTCTAGCATTGTCTTGCATTAGGAGGAACCCAGGGCCAACCGCACCAGCATATGGTCTCACAAGGGGTCTGAGGATCTCATCTCGGTACCTAATGGCAGTCAGGCTACCTCTGGCGAGCACATGGAGGGCTGTGCGGCCCCCAAAGAAATGCCACCCCACACCATGACTGACCCACCGCCAAACCGGTCATGCTGGAGGATGTTGCAGGCAGCAGAACATTCTCCACGGGCGTCTCCAGACTCTGTCACGTCTGTCACATGTGCTCAGTGTGAACCTGCTTTCATCTGTGAAGAGCACAGGGCGCCAGTGGCGAATTTGCCAATCTTGGTGTTCTCTGGCAAATGCCAAACGTCCTGCACGGTGTTGGGCTGTAAGCACAACCCCCACCTGTGGACGTCGGGCCCTCATACCACCCTCATGGAGTCTGTTTCCTGACCGTTTGAGCAGACACATGCACATTTGTGTGGCCTGCTGGAGGTCATTTGCAGGGCTCTGGCAGTGCTCCTCCTGCTCCTCCTTGCACAAAGGCGGAGGTAGCGGTCCTGCTGCTGGGTTGTTGCCCTCCTATGGCCTCCTCCACGTCTCCTGATGTACTGGCCTGTCTCCTGGTAGCGCCTCCATGCTCTGGACACTACGCTGACAGACACAGCAAACCTTCTTGCCACAGCTCGCATTGATGTGCCATCCTGGATGAGCTGCACTACCTGAGCCACTTGTGTGGGTTGTAGACTCCGTCTCATGCTACCACTAGAGTGAAAGCACCGCCACCATTCAAAGGTGACCAAAACATCAGCCAGGAAGTATAGGAACTGAGAAGTGGTCTGTGGTCACCACCTGCAGAACCACTTCTTTATTGGGGGTGTCTTGCTAATTGCCTATAATTTCCACCTGTTGTCTATTCCATTTGCACAACAGCATGTGAAATTTATTGTCAATCAGTGTTGCTTCCTAAGTGGACAGTTTGATTTCACAGAAGTGTGATTGACTTGGAGTTACATTGTGTTGTTTAAGTGTTCCCTTTATTTTTTTGAGCAGTGTATATTGTTGTGCAAGGGCTTCAGGCATCATAACAAAACATAGACAAACCTTTCTTTAAGATTAACCATCCTGTCGAGAGCAATTACATTTCTATATTCTGTCTCTATGAGAGTCCTCAAAAGGAAATGATCAACATTACTGTGGGCCCAAATCAAATCAAATCAAATTTTATTTGTCACATACATGTGTTTAGCAGATGTTATTGCGGGTGTAGCGAAATGCTTGTGCTTCTAGCGCCGACACTGCAGTAATATCTAACAAGTAATATCTAACAATTTCTCAACATATACCCAATACACACAAATCTAGGTAAGGAATGTAATTACAGTTTTTTTTGATTGCTTAAGCACGATTTTCAAAACAGGGCCCGTGTTTTCAAAACACTACACACAATTAGCACAACCACACACCCAATTAGCAAAACACTACAGATCCTTTGCAAAAATTAAACACTCTTGTAAAAAACTATACACTTCTTTTTAAAAACCACACTTTGTTACCATATGAAACACACACGTTTCACATTACTATACTCTGTTTGCACGAGTTACACTCTGCTGTGATAAACCTAAAACACTTTTAGCACTTCTACTTCCCTATGATTAGAGTAGGCTACTCTCAACAAAGTACAAATATAATGTAAATTCACCAAACACTACACAAGACCAATGTTGCAGACTGAAGAAACTCATTTATTTCTCAACACGCCCAAAATGTTGACATGGAGATTCATAATACTGTAACCCAAACGTCACCTACGTATTGTAAGTTTAAAAAAATTAAAATAAATAACTAGACATTGTCTCTTCGCCTAGCTGGATCTGGCCAGAGAATTTCATCAACATCGAGGCAATGTTGTCATTAGCAAGACACCTTGGAAAGAAACGTCTTGAATGACGAATCCATCCTTGCATTGCTGCTACCTCCATCTGGTCACAGGCCTCCTCCATGGCTTGGATGAGGGGTACCTCAGCCTGGAGACGGAGATCATATACCTTCCACCGCCATGCCGAGAAAACTCTTCTATAGGGTTGAGGAATGGAGAGTATGGTGGAAGATATAGGACGGTGAAATGTGGATGTTGCTGAAACCAGTTCTGAACCAGAGCAGAGCGGTGGAAAGACACATTGTCCCAGACAACAATGTATTGCATATGATCGATTTGATTTGCTGCTGTTATGTTGTGCAATTGGTCCAAGAATGTAAGTATGAGTGCTGTGTTGTAAGGGCCCATATGGGCATGGCGGTGGAGGACCCCATTCTGTGTAATGGCTGCACAGAGTGTTATATTACCCCCACGTTGCCCTGGGACATTGACTATAGCCCTGTGGCCAATGATGTTTCTTCCCCTCCTTCGTGTTCTCGTCAGGTTGAACCCAGCCTCATCTACGTAAATGAACTCATGCTGGATCTCCTCTCCATCCATTCGTAAAACTCTCTGAAAAACAGTGTCAGGCAAAATTGTGTAGTTCAGTGTAGATCTAGTATACATATTACAGTACAGTAAAAGATTAGGAGACAGTATGCAAGATCACACTGCTAAAGTGAATACATACCTCTGCATAATCATGCCGCAGTCGCTTTCACCCTTCGGAATTGCGCTCGAAAGGCACTCGATAAATTTGCTTCATTTGAATATGTTTTTTTTTAGGATGCGTGCCAGTGTTGATGTTGAGACCTGATGGATATCGTTGAAAATGGCGTGGTTATTGACAATGTTAGCTTGGAGCTGCTTGAGTGTTATAGTATTGTTGGCCAAAAACCATGTTTACTATCTCCCTCTCTTGCTGTTCTGTGAACATAGGAGGCCTTCCCCTTGTCGTCCCTGACCCTCAATCCTATGTAGAAAAAAACAGTATACAATAGTACAGTAATTTCACAGGAAAAGGTAACAGAAGTGCTGATAGTGCATAGAATATAGTACTGTAAGCAGTTACGGAAACCGTGAAGATGTTTTTGATATGATGATATTTTTACAATACCTATTTTCCAGTCGAAATGTTCTCATCACACTTGCCACTGTATATCGGCTTAGATTTGGCTGTACTCGCAGTCCAGCCTCCCTCAGCGCCAGGCCGTGGTTGACAATGTGGTCAACCAGTGTTGCGCGGATCTCATTTGTCAGATTCGGTCCTCTTTGAGCACCTTCTTGTCTTCCTCTTCCTCTTCCTCTTCCTCCCCTTCCTCCTCCTCCTCCTCCTCCTCGTTCTCCTCCTCGTCCTCCTCGTTCTCCTCCTCCTCGTTCTCCTCGTCCTCCTCGTCCCCCCTCGTTCTCCTCGTTCTCCTCGTCCTCCTCCTCGTTCTCCTCGTCCTCCTCGTCCTCCTCGTCCTCCTGTCCCTCCTCGTCCTCCTCGTTCTCCCTCGTTCTCCTCGTCGTCCTCCTCCCCTCCTCCTCCTCGTCTTACTCTTTCTCTGACTCTTTCCATTGTGCTTGAAGACCGATGAACTCACCTGCTGCTTTTTATAGTGCTTATACACCTGATTGGTGTGTCTACAATTAAGCAAACGAGTGTTTGCACACCTGATGACTGTGTTGAACCAATTGGTTGGACGGTGTGGTAATTTGACAGTCAGTGCTTTGGTATTGCAAGGACGTGACTTCATGATAGATTTTTGTGTGTAATGTATGTTAAGTGTGTTTAGTGTTTTGCAAATCACTGTGTGTAGAGTTTTGCAACAAGTGTAAGGTTGACAATGTGCTTATAGTTGTGCAAATATGGGCTGATGTTTTGCTTCTTGAGTGTAAGGTTTTGCTAATAGTGTACTACTTTTAATTTTAGTGTGTAAGCAATCCAAAAAAACTGTAAGAATATATACATTTATGGATGAGCAATGACAGAGCGGCATGGACTAAGATACAGTAGAATAGTATAGAATACAGTATATACATATGAGATGAGTAATGCAAGATATGTAAATATTATTAAAGTGACTAGTGTTCCATTTCTTAAAGTGGCCAGTGATTTCTTGTCTATGTCTATAGGCAGCAGCCTCTAATGTGCTAGTGATGGCTATTTAACAGTCTGATGGCCTTGAGATAGAAGCTGTTTTTCAGCTCTCGGTCCCAGCTTTCATGCACATATACTGACCTCGCCTTCTGGATGATAGCTGGGTGAACAGGCAGTGTCTCGGGTGGTTGATGTCCTTGATGATCTTTTTGGCCTTCCTGTGACAACAGGTGCTGTAGCTGTCCTGGAGGGCGGGTAGTTTGCCCCCGGTAATGCGTTGGGTAGACCGCACCACTCTCTGGAGAGCCCCGCGTTTGCGGGCAGTGATACAGCCCGACAGGATGCTCTCAATTGTGCATCTGTAAAGGTTTGTGAGGGTTTTAGGGGTGCCAAGCCAAATTTCTTCAGCCTCCTGAGGTTGAAGATGCTCTGTTGCGCCTTCTTCACCACACTGTCTGTGTGGGTGGACCATTTCAGGTTGTCAGTGATGTGTACGCCAAGGAACTTGAAGTTTTCCACCTTCTCCACTGCGGTCCCGTCGATGTGATTGGGAGGTGCACCCTCTGCTGTTTCCTGAAGTCCACGATCATCTCCTTTGTTTTGTTGATGTTGAGTGAAAGGTTATTTTCCTGGCACCACACTCGCAGAGCCCTCACCTCCTCCATGTAGGCTGTTTCGTCATTGTTGGTAATCAAGCCTACTACTGTTGTGTTGTCTGCAAACTTGATGATTGAGTTGGAAGCGTGCTTGGCCACGCAGTCATGGGTGAACAGTGAGTACAGAAGTGGGCTGAGCACGCACCCTTGTGGGGCCCCAGTGTTGAGGATCAGCAAAGTGGAGGTGTTGTTTCCTACCTTCACCACCTGGGGGCGGCCCGTCAGGAAGTCCAGGACCCAGCTGCACAGGGCGGGGTTCAGACCCAGGGCCTCGAGCTTAATGATGAGCTTGGAGGGTACTATGGCGTTGAATGCTGAGCTCTAGTCAATGAACAGCATTCTTACATAGGTATTCCTCTTGTCCAGATGGGATATGGTAGTGTGCAGTGTGATGGCGATTGCATCGTCTGTGGATCTATTGGGGTGGTAAGGAAATTGAAGTGGGTCTAGGGTGACAGGTAAGGTAGAGGTGCTGCCATGAAGGGATGCACCTGATTAGCAATGATGTTCAGATATCCTGTGGCATTCAAACGTTGCTCCACTTTAATCAAGGGGCCCAATGTCTGCCATGAAAACACACACTGCACCATCACACCACCACCAACAGCCTGCCATGTTGACACGCAGCATGATGAATGCATGTACAGTGCCTTGCAAAAGTATTCATCCCCCTTGGCGTTCTTCCTATTTTGTTGCATTACAACCTGTCATTTAAATTGATTTTTATTTTTATTTCATTTAATGAACATACACAAAATAGTCCAAATTGGTGAAGTGAAATGAAAAAAATAACTTTAACAAAAAATTAATAACGGAAAAGTGGTGCGTGCATATGTATTCACCCCCTTTGCTATGAAGCCTCTAAATAAGATCTGGTGCAACCAATTACCTTCAGAAGTCACATAAGTCCACCTATTTGCAATCTAAGTGTCACATGATCTGTCACATGATCTCAGTATATATACACCTGTTCTGAAAGGCCCCAGAGTCTGCAACACCACTAGGCAAGGGGCACCACCAAGCAAGCGGCACCATGAAGACCAAGGAGCTCTCCAAACAGGTCAGGGACAAAGTTGTGGAGAAGTACAGATCAGGATTGGGTTATAAAAAAATATCAGAAACTTTGAACATACCACGGAGCACCATTTAAATCCATTATTAAAAAAATGGAAAGAATATGGCACCACAACAAACCTGCCAAGAGAGGGCCGCCCACCAAAACTCACGGACCAGGCAAGGAGGGCATTAATCAGAGAGGCAGCAAAGAGACCAAAGATAACCCTGAAGGAGCTGCAAAGCTCCACAGCGGAGATTGGAGTATCTGTCCATAGGACCACTTTAAGCCGTACACTCCACAGAGCTGGGATTTACGGAAGAGTGGCCTGTGGGAGACTCCCGAAACATCTGGTCAGATGAGACTAAAATAGAGCTTTTTGGCCATCAAGGAAACCGCTATGTCTGGTGCAAACCCAACACCTCTCATCACCCGAGAACACCATCCCCACAGTGAAGCATGGTGGTGGTAGCATCATGCTGTGGGGATGTTTTTCATCGGCAGGGACTGGGAAACTGGTCAGAATTGAAGGAATGATGGATGGCGCTAAATACAGGGAAATTCTTGAGGGAAACCTGTTTCACTCTTCCAGAGATTTGAGACTGGGACGGAGGTTCAACTTCCAGCAGGACAATGACCCTAAGCATACTGCTAAAGCAACACTCAAGTGGTTTAAGGGGAAACATTTAAATGTCTTGGAATGGCCTAGTCAAAGCCCAGACCTCAATCCAAATGTGAATCTGTGATATGACTTAAAGATTGCTGTACACCAGCGGAACCCATCCAACTTGAAGGAGCTGGAGCAGTTTTGCCTTGAAGAATGGGCAAAAATCCCAGTGGCTAGATGTGCCAAACTTATAGAGACATACCCCAAGAGACTTGCAACTGTAATTGCTGCAAAAGGTGGCCCTACAAAGTATTGACTTTGGGAGGGGTGAATAGTTATGCACGCTCAAGTTTTCAGTTTTTTTGTCTTATTTCTTGTTTGACTCACAAAAAAAAGTATTTTCATCTTCAAAGTGGTAGGCATGTTGTGTAAATCAAATGATACAAACCCCCCAAAAATGTATTGTAATTCCAGGTTGTAAGGCAACAAAATAGGAAAAATGCCAAGGGGGGTGAATACTTTCGCAAGCCACTGTACTCATGTGGTTTTCTCTATACCCTATTCCTCCCATCAGCAGGAACCAGGATTCATCAGACCATGCAAAATTCTCCAGTGTCCAGTGTTTTCATTCCTTGGCCTATGTAACCGGAGTTAATTTTTTTTTGCCAAAAGAAGTGGAACTCTGTAAGGTCGTCAGCTGCCATACCCCATTCGTGTCAATATACAACGAGTTGTTCATTCTTTTATGGGTCTTTGGGCACCAATGTTACTGTCAGTGACTGTCAGTTGACTAACTGTAGTGCTCTGAACAATTTGTGTCAGCCTCCTTTGTCCTCTTTCATCAGTGACCCGTTTTCGACCACTGGCCTGCCGTTGGCTTGATGTCCTTTGGGTGGTGGACCATTCTTGATACACACAGGAGACTGTTGAGCGTGAAAAACCCAGCAGCATTGCACTTCTTGACACACTCAAACCGGTGCGCCTGGCACCTGCTACCATACCCCGTTCAAAGGCACTTAAATATTTTGTCTTGCCCATTCACCCTCTGAATGGTACACATACACAATGTCTCAATTGTTTCAAAGCTTAAAATTGACTGTTTATCCTGTCTCTTCCCCTTCATCTACACTGATTTGAAGTGGATTTAACAAGTGACATCAATACAGGATCATAGCTTTCACCTGGATTCACCTGGTCAGTCTGTCATGCAAAGAGCAGGTGCTTAATGTTTTGTACACTCAGTGTATACAGTGGGGGAAAAAAGTATTTAGTCAGCCACCAATTGTGCAAGTTCTCCCACTTAAAAAGATGAGAGAGGCCTGTAATTTTCATCATAGGTACACGTCAACTATGACAGACAAAATGAGAAAAAAAAATCCAGAAAATCACATTGTAGGATTTTTTATGAATTTATTGGCATATGATGGTGGAAAATAAGTATTTGGTCAATAACAAAAGTTTCTCAATACTTTGTTATATACCTTTGTTGGCAATGACACAGGTCAAACGTTTTCTGTAAGTCTTCACAAGGTTTTCACACACTGTTGCTGGTATTTTGGCCCATTCCTCCATGCAGATCTCCCTCTAGAGCAGTGATGTTTTGGGGCTGTCGCTGGGCAACACAGACTTTCAACTCCCTCCAAAGATTTTCTATGGGGTTGAGATCTGGAGACTGGCTAGGCCACTCCAGGACCTTGAAATGCTTCTTACGAAGCCACTCCTTCGTTGCCCGGGCGGTGTGTTTGGGATCATTGTCATGCTGAAAGACCCAGCCATGTTTCATCTTCAATGCCCTTGCTGATGGAAGGAGGATTTCACTCAAAATCTCACGATACATGGCCCCATTCATTCTTTCCTTTACACGGATTAGTCGTCCTGGTCCCTTTGCAGAAAAAAACAGCCCCAAAGCATGATGTTTCCAACCCCATGCTTCACAGTAGGTATGGTGTTCTTTGGATGCAACTCAGCATTATTTGTCCTCCAAACATGACGAGTTGAGTTTTTACCAAAAGTTATATTTTGGTTTCATCTGACCGTATGACATTCTCCCAATCCTCTTCTGGATCATCCAAATGCACTTCAGACGGGCCTGGACATGTACTGGCTTAAGCAGGGGGGACACGTCTCGCACTGCAGGATTTGAGTCCCTGGCGGCGTAGTGTGTTACTGATGGTAGGCTTTGTTACTTTGGTCCCAGCTCTCTGCAGGTCATTCACTAGGTCCCCCGTGTGGTTCTGGGATTTTTGCTCACCGTTCTTGTGATCATTTTGACCCCACGGGGTGAGATCTTGCGTGGAGCCCCAGATCGAGGGAGATTATCAGTGGTCTTGTATGTCTTCCATTTCCTAATAATTGCTCCCACAGTTGATTTCTTCAAACCAAGCTGCTTACCTATTGCAGATTCAGTCTTCCCAGCCTGGTGCAGGTCTACAATTTTGTTTTTGGTGTCCTTTGACAGCTCTTTGGTCTTGGCCATTGTGGAGTTTGGAGTGTGACTGTTTGAGGTTGTGGACAGGTGTCTTTTATACTGATAACAAGTTCAAACAGGTGCCATTAATACAGGTAACGAGTGGAGGACAGAGGAGCCTCTTAAAGAAGAAGTTACAGGTCTGTGAGAGCCAGAAATCTTGCTTGTTTGTAGGTGACCAAATACTTATTTTCCACCATAATTTGCAAATAAATTCATTAAAAATCCTACAATGGGATTTTCTTGATTTTTTTTTCTCAATTTGTCTGTCATAGTTGACGTGTACCTATGATGAAAATTACAGGCCTCTCTCATCTTTTTAAGTGGGAGAATTTGCACAATTGGTGGCTGACTAAATACTTTTTTTCCCCACTGTACCTCACATGATTCATTACCCACACTGGTGACCAATCACTCTTCTGAACTGTGAGGTGTACAGTTCATTATTTTGTTTACAGAGTATAATTCAAATAACTTTTACATCACAGTGACCAGTAAGGCATTGGAAGGGCCTTACGTTATGTACAGTCCAAGCTACAAGTGGTGTTCCAATTTTTAAACGAGTACACTTGATATACAGTGTTGTGATAGAAAATCATTTTATGTAGTTGGAACAGTTTTCAAACACAATTCCTGGCAAAAAACACCCTACCAGGAACACTAATGGGAAGTGAGAGGAGACTGAGCCCTATTTGCTGGTTTATCTAGCTCTTCAGTAAATCTATTAGTCTGGCACCTCAGACCTAGCTCTCTGTTTACTGCCCTATCTAAACACAAGTGCCAGTAACTAGGTGCCATAAATGAGTGGAGACTTATACAGGATTTGATCCCCTCTCTATCCTCTTTCTTCACGCCATGTGTGTATGTTTATGGAGGTGCCTTAGTGAGACGTTACACAGACTGACTAATAAACACTACCACATAGACGCCAAGTCATAGGTACAGTGGGGAAAAAAATTATTTAGTCAGCCACCAATTGTGCAGTTCTCCCACTTAAAAAAGATGAGAGGCCTGTAATTTTCATCATAGGTACACGTCAACTATGACAGACAAATTGAGGAAAAAATCCAGAAAAATCACATTGTAGGATTTTTTCATGAATTTATTTGCAAATTATGGTGGAAAATAAGTATTTGGTCACCTACAAACAAGCAAGATTTCTGGCTCTCACAGACCTGTAACTTCTTCTTTAAGAGGCTCCTCTGTCCTCCACTCGTTACCTGTATTAATGGCACCTGTTTGAACTTGTTATCAGTATAAAAGACACCTGTCCACAACCTCAAACAGTCACACTCCAAACTCCACTATGGCCAAGACCAAATAGCTGTCAAAGGACACCAGAAACAAAATTGTAGACCTGCACCAGGCTGGGAAGACTGAATCTGCAATAGGTAAGCAGCTTGGTTTGAAGAAATCAACTGTGGGAGCAATTATTAGGAAATGGAAGACATACAAGACCACGTGATAATCTCCCTCGATCTGGGGCTCCACGAAGATCTCACCCCGTGGGGTCAAAATGATCACAAGAACGGTGAGCAAAAATCCCAGAACCACACGGGGGGACCTAGTGAATGACCTGCAGAGAGCTGGGACCAAAGTAACAAAGCCTACCATCAGTAACACACTACGCCGCCAGGGGACTCAAATCCTGCAGTGCCAGACGTGTCCCCCTGCTTAAGCCAGTACATGTCCAGGCCCGTCTGAAGTTTGCTAGAGTGCATTTGGATGATCCAGAAGAGGATTGGGAGAATGTCATATGGTCAGATGAAACCAAAATAGAACTTTTTGGTAAAAAACTCAACTCGTCGTGTTTGGAGGACAAAGAATGCTGAGTTGCATCCAAAGAACACCATGCCTACTGTGAAGCATGGGGGTGGAAACATCATGCTTTGGGGCTGTTTTTTTGCAAAGGGACCAGGACGACTGATCCGTGTAAAGGAAAGAATGAATGGGGCCATGTATCGTGAGCTTTTGAGTGAAAACCTCCTTCCATCAGCAAGGGCATTGAAGATGAAACGTGGCTGGGTCTTTCAGCATGACAATGATCCCAAACAACACCGCCCGGGGCAACGAAGGAGTGGCTTCGTGAAGAAGCATTTCAAGGTCCTGGAGTGGCCTAGCCAGTCTCCAGATCTCAACCCCATAGAAAATCTTTGGAGGAGTTGAAAGTCCGTGTTGCCCAGCGACAGCCCCAAAAACATCACTGCTCTAGAGGAGATCTGCATGGAAGAATGGGCCAAAATACCAGCAACAGTGTGTGAAAACCTCGTGAAGACTTACAGAAAACGTTTGACCTGTGTCATTGCTAACAAAGGGTATATAACAAAGTATTGAGAAACTTTGTTATTGACCAAATACTTATTTTCCACCATAATTTGCAAATAAATGCATAAAAAATCCTACAATGTGATTTTCTGGAAAAAAATTCTAATTTTGTCTGTCATAGTTGACGTTTACCTATGATGAAAATTACAGGCCTCTCTCCATCTTTTTAAGTGGGAGAACTTTGCAATTGGTGGCTGACTCCAAATACTTTTTTTCCCCACTGTATATCTGGCTTCGCATTAGAGTTTTTAATTCTCCAGGATCTGTTGGCACCTAAACTAGTTCTAGATGTTGGAGGTAATAGATACATTCTGAAATATCTAGGCTTATGCTTACCTGACAGGTGTGGTATATCAAGAAGCTGATTAAACAGCATGATCATTACACAGGTGCACCTTGTGCTGGGGACAATACAAGTCCACTCTAAAATGTGTGCAGGAATGCAGGAATGTCCACCAGAGCTGTTGCCAGAGAATTTAATGTTAATTTCTCTACCATAAGCTGCCTCAATGTTGTTCCAACCTGCTTCATAAACACAGACCACTTGTAACCATGCCAGCCCAGGACTTCCACATCCGGCTTCTTCACCTGCGGGATCGCCTGAGACCAGCCAACCAGAAAGCTGATGGAGTATTTCTGTCTGTAATAAAGCCCTTTTTGTGGGGAACGAACAAATGATTATAAAATTGTACTGAAACTTCTTGTTTCTATCACAGCTGTTGTGATTTTTATTTTATTTGTTATGACTTTACTTGCATAAAAACTGTGGATGGATATGTGGTTACAGTGAGGGATCTGAGGGGCCAGTTACAGAGACGGCAATGTGTTATTTTAATGAGTTATTAAAAAAAGGAAATAGGCAGTTACATTTATCCAGCGAGGTAATTAAGAGTGAGAAGAGAGGAACCTGTGGATTTCCTGCCTTCGGGAGGACAGCTCTGTATTCTGTGGACCTGTGTTATTATCTCTGTTTGTGTGTGTGTGTGTGAACATGTGTGCGATTAGAGAAATATATCTTTGGAGACTTGTATACAGAGGGGACTTTTACGGAGATTATATATTTTTCAAGCATTGAACCCGTCTCCCAGTTGTTTGCCAGCTCTTGTATGCAGCATATGCACATTCATCATTTTCAGATTCCCCTTCCTTCCCTTTCCCAGACAGACACACTCGGTGACGGAGATGGCCCGCCTACCCAGCATGAGGGACAGGAAGTCTCCTGGGATAACTAAGCTCTTCTTGAACATGAAAACATGCTCCATAATATGAGTCAGCTCATGGTTTTTGAGTGATTTAAAAGTAGGATAATATTCTAATGTCCAACATATGGGCGCACACAGCTAGGGCCAAGGAGCAGCTGTGTGACCTAAGACAACATGCAAGTGGCACCCTATTCCTATGTTCAGTGGCATGGAAATAAAAAGCTTGACATTAAAGGCGTATGAGGCACTGTCCTGATACTACAGTTGAAGTCGGAAGTTTACATACACTTAGGTTGAGTCATTAAAACTTGTTTTTCAACCACTCCACAAATTTCTTGTTAACAAACTATAGTTTTGGCAAGTCGGTTGACATCTACTTTGTGCATGACACAAGTAATTTTTCCAACAATTGTTTACAGACAGATTATTTCACTTATAATTCACTGTATCACAATTCCAGTGGGTCAGAAGTTTACATACACTAAGTTGACTGTGTGCCTTTAAACAGCTTGGAAAATTCCAGAAAATGATGTCATGGCTTTAGAAGCTTCTGATAGGCTAATTGACATCATTTGAGTCAATTGGAGGTGTACATGTGGATGTATTTCAAGGCCTACCTTCAAACTCAGTGCCTCTTTGCTTGACATCATGGGAAAATCAAAAGAAATCAGCCAAGACCTCAGAAAAAAAATGTTGACCTCCACAAGTCTGGTTCATCCTTGGGAGCAATTTCCAAACGCCTGAAAGTACCACGTTCATCTGTACAAACAATAGTATGCAAGTATAAACACAATGGGACCACGAGCCGTCACTACCGCTGCACAGGGAAGGAGACACGATTCTGTCTCCTAGAGATGAACGATATTTGGTGCGAAAAGTGCAAATCAATCCCAGAACAACAGCAAAGGACCTTGTGAAGATGCTGGATGAAACAGGTACAAAAGTATCTATATCCACAGTGAAACGAGTCCTATATCGACATAACCTGAAAGGTCAGCAAGGAAGAAGCCACTGCTCCAAAACCGCCATGAAAAAAGCCAGAGTACGGTTTGCAACTGCACATGGGGACAAAGATCATACTTTTGGAGAGAAATGTCCTCTGGTCTGATGAAACAAAAAATAGAACTGTTTGGCCATAATGACCATTGTTAATGTTTTGGAGGAAAAAGGGGGCTGCTTGCAAGCTGAAGAACACCATCCCAACCGTGGAAGCACGGGGGGTGGCAGCATCATGCTGTGGGGGTGCTTTGCTGCAGGAGGGACTGGTGCACTTCGCAAAATAGATGGCATCATGAGGGGAAGGAAAATTATGTGGATATATTGAAGCAACATCTCAAGACATCAGTCAGGAAGTTAAAAAGCTTGGTCGCAAATGGGTCTTCCAAATGGACAATGACCCCAAGCATACTTCCAAAGTTGTGGCGTAAAATGGCTTAAGGACAACAAAGTCAAGGTATTGGAGTGGCCATCACAAAGCCCTGACCTCAATCCTATAGAAAATGTGTAAGCAGAACTGAAAAAGCATGTGCGAGCAAGGAGGCCTACAAACCTGACTCAGTTACACCAGCTTCTGTCAGGAGGAATGGGCCGTGCCCCAACTTATTGTGGTGGGAGCTTGAGGAAGGCTACCAAAACGTTTGAGGCAATGCTACCAAAACGAATTGAGTGTATGTAAACTTCTGACCCACTAGGAATGTGATGAAATAAATAAAAGCTGAAAAAATCATTCTCTCTACTATTGTTCTGACATTTCACATTCTTAAAATAAAGTGGTGATCCTAACTGACCTAAGACAGGGTTTTACTAGGATTAAATGTCTGGAATTGTGAAAACCTGAGTTTAAATGTAGTTGGCTAAGGTGTATGTAAACTTCCCGACTTCAACTGTAAGTGCAATTGAAATTATACAACGTTCTCGAATAGTTTAACCCTTATTCTGATGACGGAGTGCTCCAGAAGATCAAGTCATTTCATTATTTAATCAGAACCCGGGAGAATTGACAGGAGGTATTAACATATATAATGTGCTGTCCTCCAAAAATAGCTCGCTCAGTGTATGATTCAATTCTCGCCAGCAACAGGTCAGTCATTGTGAGAGTCTTGGTATGTAACGAAAACCGAGGGAAGCATGCAAAATAGTACCAGATTGTCTTTTAATGCTTAAATGTTCTCTTAAAATATTTTTGTTAGCACTGGTCAGTGATTAAAATCCCCTTTTGTTCAACTAAGGTCCTATTAACCCCGAATGATGACTACGAATTTACCACTCCAACCACCTCATGGCTATCTTACACATTCACTGTCTGAGTGCTTCTTCATGTCTGCTTATATGAAAGCTGAAGCGTGAAATACATTTACATGAGCTGAAGCGTGCTGAAGCTGATCCGCCGGCGGGCTGATTATGAGCTAAAAGGAGTAATTCACCAGATGAATGAATACAGCTCTAAAATGTTCTCGCAAATGTCAATGATGGCCGCCATAATCCCTCAATAACTGTCACATTTCTGCTCCTTCCCTTTTCCCTCTTCATTTTAAGTTAATATGTTCTCCTCATAAGTCAGGCAAATGAGCTATGGTGAAAAACATGATGACAAATATGGAGTACACTTACGTATGGAAAATGCACTTTACAGTGTCAACTGTATGGCAGCAAAACTTCCGAGTCTTGGCATTTTTAAGTGGAATCTGAATTATAGATAAACTATGTTATGCTACGTAACAATCCAATCCCTCTCACCATATGTTTCTTTTTACATTCCACAACACATTGATGTGGGTGAATAAAGAGACAATTTGTTGTAGTCCCAAATGGCACCCTATTCTCTACATAGTGAACTACTTTTTTTATCAAAGTAGTATTATATAGAGAATAAGGTGCCGTTTGGGACTGCACTCAAGATTCCCACAGAGCCACAGTAACACACTGCCACTTTACAAGGTGAGAGAACAGAGACAGAGGCCAAATTGAACGCATGATGCCAGCTAGAACAAAATAGGGGATAATTATATTTTGAGTGTGAGATGACTGGGAGGGGGAGAGAAGCCGAAACGGGGCGTGGAGAGATGGAGCCTAGCCGCTGGCTGAGAGAGGCCCAGTTGAGATACTAACACTCTGTTATCTACACACGCATGCCTGCACACAGCGCTGATGTGTTCATTCTTTGTAGAGAGTCGCTGCACTACCGGATTGACAACAGGACAACAGGTATTGTGTGACCCTCATTGAGAGATGTGACTATAGAGGGGGACTTTATCATGGAGTGGCTAAATAGAGCCATACAGTCACTGCCATTATGGCGATGTCACTGTGCGCTGTAGGCAAGCCTTGGCATTGGCAGATGTGGCAATTTTAGACTGGCCGATGCCCTGCTGCTGCACCCTTCAGCTGAAAGGAGAGAATAGCGCAAACGCTGTGACTCCTCCAGTTATAGACAAACACACAATGTCCTCCACATCACAAGCGTGTGTGTGTGTGTGTGTGTGTGTGGAGGTGGTAGTATACTGTAGAATACTATACTAAACACTGTAGTATCCCTAAATAATGTAGGATAGTACTTACTATAGAACATTTACATTTTAGTCATTTAGAACAGATGCTCTTATCCAGAGCGACTTACGGTAGTGAGTGAATACATTTTCTACTTTTTTTGGGGATGGGCAACTGGCAACCCCTTTTAATAGGCTCCTCAGATCAATTCCCCCAAGTCAGTTGGGGTCTCAACTTACTGTTGCGAGTTAGAATAGAGAATACACATTGTGCAATTTAGAAATTTGGTTGTGCATCAGCAGTTTTTCTCATTTCACCGTCAGTCACTGTCAGTCAGCAAAATGTTTTTAGATTGGTAAGTTAGTCTAGCGGCCAGCTACCTAAACTTGTAATTATCATGGTCAAATTACCCAACCGGGGGGCTCTCCATTTAATTTTTGTTAGTCACTCTCACTCAGATATCATATTGAAAACTGCAAACATTTCTCTCCACCTTATGGCAAAATGTGTAGCAATTGCAGAAAATGTGCTGTAAAACTGCAAAAATCTTTTGCTTGAAAGGTAGGAAGGGGATATGGATGTGGGTACGCAGACCGGCCCCTCATGAGTTCAGAACTTTTGTGGCCCCCACCTCCATTCAAAGTTCCCCATCCCTGCAATAGAATGTTGTAGTATACTATAGAATACTATAGCAAATTACTAAAGTATTATCCTAAAAAACACTACAGTCTGCAAAACACTACACTTTGTTTTACTATTGTAAAATAATACAGTATTTGATTTGGCATAAATCGAGCCCATTCCCCTCCCCATATCACAATTTGTGCCACCCATAAGTGAGAAACTTACATGCCAAGTATAGTCAATATATTGTCTTCCCTCTCAGGTTACAAGCAACACCAACAACTTATCCCCCAGTGGTACTGGACAAGTTCAACAGTCAAACCTACATATCCAATAAAAATATACATAATGAGATCCTAAGATGCAAGCCTAACATTTAACTTCAGAAACTGGTGCACGTGAGAAGAGGTGGCCTTCTTATCTTCCCCAAAGACATCCACTCATTGAACTCCCTCCTCCTCTCCCCTTGGCTGGGGGGAGCCTTCAATGAGTCACAGCTCACCTACAGGCTGGCAAGACAGAAAGCAAACACAAATCACTACCCAACAAGACAGACCAACAAAACAACTGATAATTAAAAGCCTACAGTTGACATCACCACACAAGACATAGAGAAGAATTCCAAAGGCAAAGTATCCACACTACAAAAGCACACAGAATAATTAGCAGAGCCAACCAACAACTAACAACTTTTATCCGCATCCAACTCACTAACACAGAGAACGCACTTGTGAGGCCTACTGTGTTCTACATCCCACTAAAGGGTGGAAAAGACACGGCCACCACCACCATCAAACAGTGCCACAAAT
The DNA here is from genome assembly GCF_020615455.1 of Coregonus clupeaformis. NCBI lineage: Eukaryota > Metazoa > Chordata > Actinopteri > Salmoniformes > Salmonidae > Coregonus > Coregonus clupeaformis. The sequence goes on from NC_059210.1 coordinate 27,847,549, forward strand.
GCCAACAGTTCAACCACATATCCACACTGCAACAACCAGGTCAGATGTTTACGCTGTAGAAAACCACCACCACAGAGTGCCCCAATGACAAGAAAGATGCAAAATGTGCCAACTGTGGCGGCCCTCACTCGTCAGTCTCCAAACACTGTCCCACCCACAGTATATAGCCCTCACCATAACCCCATCATCACCACCACCAACCCCACCTCCACCAAGCCCACCACACCAGCTCCAGCCCCTGTGAAAGACACCTCCAAGAACACAACTCACTTAAAGGAGGACTGAAACAGATCTGGAAGATGAGGGAGATGCTAAAAGGTTTTATGCAGAAATCGCTCTGCCAATTCCTAGTTACTAAAATTCTAATACTTCAAATCAAATCAAATTGTATTGGTCGCATACACATATTTAGCAGATGTTATTGTGTGTGTATATACAGCTGCGAAATAATTAAAAGACCACTGCAAAATTATCAGTTTCTCTGGTTTTACTATTTATAGGTACAGTGGGGAAAAAAAAAGTATTTAGTCAGCCACCAATTGTGCAATGTTCTCCCACTTTAAAAAGATGAGAGAGGCCTGTAATTTTCATCGCAGGTCACACGTCAACTATGACAGACATAATTGAAAAAAAAATCCAGAAAATCACATTGTA